>NC_136894.1:2741922-3201922 GCF_949152265.1 Phoxinus phoxinus
AAAAAGGGTAGTGTTCCTTTAAAATAAATGTTTTATATGTGCATTTACTTTAAAATAGAATTTATTTCTGCGATCAAAGCTGTATTTTCAGCATCATCACTCCAGTCTTCAGTGTCACATGATCCCTTCAGAAATCATTTCTGCATTTCTGATTATTATAAATGTTGAACATGCTGCATTATATTCTTAGATGAAAATAAAGCATTTCGCATTTCTTTGCGAAAAAGTGTTTTTGTGAAAATCTTACTGACCCCAGGCTTTTGAAAGCTTGTGTATTTAACAGTTTTCACAACACAAAATGGGATTTTTGCATCTCATGCTTTTAAAGTGAGCGATGGGACACGACGTGTAGCCTTTTAGTGGAAAGTGCCAATACTATAAATAGAAATCTGCCCAATTAGTTTTCCATTTGTGAGAGGACAGCTGGACGAGTGTGTAAACCATCAGAGCTGTGAATATTGATTTGTGCATTCTCTCTTTTAATCTTAATCACACACACACACACAAAAAAAAATATATATGTCTACAGGTGAAACTCGAAAAATTTGAATATGGTGCAAAAGTTCATTTATTTCAGTAATTCAACTTAAAAGGTGAAACTAATATATTATATAGACTCATTACTTGCAAAGTGAGATATTTCAAGCCTTTATTTGTTATAATTTTGATGATTATGTCTTACAGCAAATTCAAAATTAGAATATTATGAAAAGGTTTTCATAAGCTGTAAGCCATAATCATCAAAATTATAACAAATAAAGGCTTGAAATATCTCACTTTGCATGTAATGAGTCTATATAATATATTAGTTTCACCTTTTAAGTTGAATTACTGAAATAAATGAACTTTTGCACCATATTCTAATTTTTCCAGTTTCACTTGTAGATATATATTTTATTTTCTCCCTGTCATGTGTCACTGATGCACAGATCTTTGCTTCAGTCCAAGCGCCGCTCATGTCATGCACACATCCAGCTTCAATTGGCACATCTCAAAAAAGGGCTTCGGGGAAGCAAAAGGAAAGTGTAAGCAATGGCAGCAAGAAGCTGAGTTACAGTGTGTGTCAGGAATTACTAAACTTTGACTCATGAACCAACCTTCTCAATCGTCTGTAAATGTACTGGATTTCCTTCCTCCTATACATATACACATTTAAATGATATTGAATTAGTGTCCAAGTTTCTTTACTCTGTATCACTTAAGTATGTCATTTTGCAAGGTCTGACTTCTGAAACACATTAATAATACTTATTTTGAACAGCACTATTACTGAAGTGCACTTTAGTGCGACTGTAGTTCTCAAACACTTGACATGCATTTTATTATATATATACTTATTTTGAGTTCTGCTGTTTAAATGCATTTTGATACATTTGACATTACATTTTGATGCTCTATGAATATTACATCAATACATTTAGTCTACATTTTGTTGTCCCAGAACAGAGCATTTCAAGCCCAGTTTCTCTCATCTTCACTTTAGCGGTCCTTGATGAGGACGTCACCCTGTCTTCATCTTTAAAACCTTCCCTGAGAAACAAAGCGGTGCATTAGTGACCCCTGGCCTAGTGTAATTATAATGGGTTGAGTATGATTACAACATGTACTACTTAAGCCTGCTACATTATTAATAGGTGCGTAAAAGCATGCATAAAGGGATCCGTCTTTTGTTAAGATTCACATTCTAAAATAAATGAATAAATAAACTGTAAACTGGCACGATACCATTTTTCCCGTTCCAAATTGATCTGTTTTCTCTCATTGCCCCATTTTGTTTGGTGCATGCGAGCGAAACCTTAGCGGCCACGGTTGTTTTCTGACATGAAGTGGTAATTGTCTTGGCATCGCTAAAGCCTTGGAGATGGGAAACTCAAGAATAATGGATTGAGGACCGCCACTATCTTCCCTGCTATTGTTCTTATCAAAGGCATAGGGGACACGTCTACTCCCCGCACGCAAGCTGGCAACAGACTTGATGAGCCATGATTCATTTTCCAGAGTTTGCAGCCACTTTCAATAACGGCCTAATTTCATAAGTGCCCACAACTCGCACTATAGCTGAGCTCCAAATGTCGAAGTCTACTTCCTACTTCCATCTATCTATGGTTCACTCTGAAGGCCCGAACACACACCTGATAGTCGTTGAGCGTCTAGCCGGACCCCGTGCAGAGCGTACATGTTAGCAGAGACAATTTATATAAGAAACCCGTAGCGGCAAAGATGGCGGTTGTGTGCACATGTCCCGCCCCTCCCGCTGGAAAGCCAATCATCTGCTTTTAACAGTCACGCCGGGGAACATTTAAGCCTATCGTCTGGTTCCACTGACGCATGCGCACAGTTGAGGTTTTGCCTGTCGGTGTCGTGAACCCTTGCGCATGCGCAGTAAAAGTATAACCTGTGGCCGTTTTAAACCTTATTTTGGGGCAAAGTCATCAAAGTTTTTCAGCGATTTTTATCATATTTTACTGATGTTTCTAAACATGCATTTTTTATGTCCCGGTGACCAGTGCAAGTGCAGTTCTGACTCTCTGCCCATTCATCTAGATAGGAGCCTGGTCTTGTTAGTCCGGAATAGCTGCCCGGAGGCGTTGCCAAGATGGCGGCCGAGTGGCACGACTTGCCTAAAAGGACTTTGATGTTAGTCAACACTCGCATGTTGTCAGCTTTTTGGCCGAGACGCTGCCAACGCGAGGCGACAACACAACGTTAGATCTTTTACGCCGATTGAATATTTTGCATATGTGCATTTGTTGGGTCTTGGGATGTCTGAGAAGTGACTCACTGTAATCTGGTGACTGATAGTGTTGGTCGTTGCTGTGTGAATTGGCCTTTACAAGAAAATGTTCTAAATAGGAATGCATGATATATCAGCCACCATATCGGTATCAACCGATAGATGTTAAATTTTAATGTTATCATTATCGATCCCGATAAGAAAATTTGCCCGGTGTCTTAAATAATGTATTATTTCCTTCGGCTGAGACACTTCAGATGCACACAGTTCAACACGATGGCTTTACATTTTTTTAAATATGGTTGGAATCATTTTTTTTTTTTTAATTAAATGCAGTTAAATGCAACATGTGCAGCGCAAGTCTGTCAAATAGGCTACTTAAAATTATGGTGAGAACATCATTATAATTGTGTGCTTGGGACATTTAATGGTGAGACTTTTTTTATTTATTTTTTATCAGGCTCTCAAAAATTATATAAAAATTTGGATTTAGATTTATCAGCCAATGTATCGGTTGTCAGCTTTCAAATGAAAATAATTATCAGTTATCGTGTCTGCCAGAATGTTCGTATCGGAGCATCCCTAGTTCTAAATAGAACTTTAAAGAGTTCCGTCAGGCACTTCATATATAGATCATTTTATGGATTTAGTTTTGATTAATACATTTATGTTTTATTTTAATTAAATGTTATAAACCGCTTATAGAAATACTTTATCAGTAGGAAAAAAAACACATTAAGACATTTATATAGAACCTTGCATTGAACCTTTTTGGCATTTGTTTACAATTGGGTTTTAAAATGAAATTTAAAGTTTCGTAGTTTCCTGCCTTTTGTACTTAGTATTCGTCTTGGTTTTTGCCTTACTGAGCCGATGGAAGTCATTCCTAAATGACAGACATAGAAGTGTAGTAAATTATTTCAATTATTTCAGTCTGTGATTCAGTGGAATCAAACGGTGGGAATGTCATTTGTTGTCCAGAACTTTGCAGCAGGTGCCGCCGCATGCAATGCCAATAAAGCCAATCAGGTCCAGGTAATCAAGCTCTTTGTTTACCTCAAATGACAAATAAATCATTTTTCCAAAATTGGTTTCTGCAAGAGTTTGATTACACGCTTGTATTGCCGAGCAGAGAACTGTTTAATCACACAGTGGCTATGCTGAGCACATGAAGCTCTCCATCGATCTCCGAGCGCTGCTGAATCACTGGAATCTCTGCCAGATTTCAAAGACACGGTTAAGGATGTAGTCTGAGCCCTTCGAGCAGAAGAACAGAGGCGTTTCCTTCTATCTGTCCATTTATATCATGACTTTACAGCGCAGAGCTAATTTCATCCACTCCTGAGAACTGCATTTTGATGCTTGGCTTCTATATTTAAAGCCTTTTTTTCAATTAATTTCACCATGGCAGCAAAAGAGAGATGCCAATAGTCCGTCGAATACAACTTTTTCCCTAAGTTTTGTTCGTCGTACAATGTTTTGTTTAATCTTCTCTAATCCTTAAGATATAGGGTATGGGGATTTGATGCACTGCTGATGAGTAGCATACTAATGATGCTGGAAACATCAAAGCATTGGACGGCAGATGAAACTGTAGTGAGGAAACCAAGCACTCGTGGTACAGGGAGATGTTTGAAATAAACATACAGAGTTTCCTCCTAGAGCTCCCGCTGGTCTAAAATGCACAGATTCGTTGAAGAAACATGATTTTTTTTGCGTAATGTATTCGCATGTTCAATAGTGGCTTCTAAATGGGAATCTAAATGTGTGTGAAGTAAATGAGTAATACTGGCAGAAAACCTTTCATGACACATTTGATGCTTGTAGGGTTTCAGATCACTTTGGTTAGTGTGCATTATGGTCGAAAAAACTATATTTTGACTTAATAAATGTGAAATAAAAGAAAAATATTGTAATGAATCTACTTTTTTTTCATGATAATTTTAGTTTAGTTTTGAGCAATTTCTTTATTTACTTATATTTGTGGCTTGCTTAGTTGGGGACATTTAATATTCAATAATATTATTGATCTGCCTTACCTCAGGTGGACGATGACGCAATTTTCTTCTAGAAACAAACTTGTTGTGTTAATTTCACTGTAAAGCTGCTTTGATACAATCTTTATTATAAAAAGCGCTATATAAATAAAGGTGCCTTGACTTATAAGTTATTTAATTAAATATTTCTTTAATGGCATCTTTTTTTTGAAAGATGACCGATATCACCATTACTGCTACTGATGTCTCTATGCAATTTATTTATTTTTCAACTTTAGCCGTTAATAATATCCATTCGGCATTACAGTATAATTAAAAGCTATCAATTTTAACATTTTATTAAGCTTTAATAATATAGCAACTTTTAATTTAAAGGAACTTAACCCATTAAGCTGCCCTTTAATTTATCAGGGCTCAATTTTTTCTATTGGCCCAGATCAGATTTTTCCTTGCCCTGTCAAACTGCACAAAACGTTATTGTTTTCGTTGTTTTCGGCACATGTAACCTTGTAAACAGTGTTTTAAGATTTTCATGTACAGTAGGTCTAACAGGATATATACAGAAATTATATAGTTATCAAAAACTTATCAAGTCTTCACTGCATAAATTGTGAATTAAATATAAATAATTTTGTATTGAAGCTACACATGTTATTCAGCCAAGAACGGTGGATTAATTCCTCCTAATGACAGACATGACAGCAGCAGGTTTATTAGGCCGCTGTCACTTTAAGACCTGCATCACATGACGTGGATCTGACACGCATAACACTTTGTCACAACTCATACTCGACATAATTAGCATTTTGTTGGTCAGTAATCAAGAATGTATCAATGTTTTAATGAACATTTTGACACTTTGCCTGTTTTTTTGTCTCCCTCAGTTCTATTTGGACAGTTTGTGCTGTTCCAGACGTCACTGAATGATGTTGTGGACATTTACGATGGGCCAACGCAACAGTCCTCTCTGCTGTCTTCTCTCTCGGGGTCTCACTCAGGTAAAGCTCAAACAATCAATGCACTTCCTGTTCTCACAACTGAATGCGAGGTCAATATTCATCTCAGGCCACCGATAGGGCCTTAACAGATCTAATGTGATGCTGTTATTGCAAAACAACAAAGAGATGTTGCATTGAGTTCTTTGATAGCATATAGCTTCAACACTCAGTATCAACAATACTAAGCAAAGATATGGTTAATATAAGAAGATATAAATACCATAGAAGAAGAGAAATAGATGTCACTCTGGTGTGAATGTGATGAGGCGGAGTAAATTCTGTGTTTATCTCATCATTTGTGTTGAAGCGTCTTGTAGTAAATGGATCTGTCAGTGGCGTTTTGCTCTGGAAGGTGGTTATTGTCATTTGATTGAACAGCCACATGGGAGTTCAAAATAAAAAGAGACGTTTCCCCTCTGCAGATATACTTCTCTATCAGAAGTCTTTTGAAGCCAAAATGATGCTCAGTGATTTTTGATGTGTACAGATCTCCGAAATGCAATTTTAAAATGTATTTTCTCTGTGTCTGTTTTCCAGGGGAGTCGTTGCCCTTGAGTACGGGAAATCAAATAACTATCAAGTTTACTACAGTTGGACCAGAAACTGCCAAAGGCTTTCATTTTGTATACCAAGGTCAGTTTTCAGCTCTATCAAGAAAAATATTTATATTTATTGTATTTATACAACATCCAGACTATTGAAAATATTTTTGTTACCTCCTATAACACTGGTCAGTATTTGATATATACTTTTCAAAACATCATAAACTTTAGTTACATTTTTTAGAAATGTCTTTAGTTGCTTTTGTCCTTTTATTATTATTATTATTATTTTAAATATTGCTATTTAGGTATCATTTACTTTCATTTCAGTTTTAGTTTAAGTTTAAGATTTTATTTATTCCCATTTAATAATTTTAGTGCTTCAACTTAAACTTATTTCAGTGTATTCTATTTCAGCTTTATAGAAAGTTAATAGAAATGTTTTTAATAGTTTTAGTCTTAGTTAATGATAATTAATAACCCGGGTACACTGTTTTTACAATTATAGTCAACTACAGTAGCAGTTATTGAAATCTTTTAAAAATGGGTATAACAAAATCTTTCTATATAAATAACATTTATTGTCACACCGGGAATTATGTTTTTAACTTTATGTTATTTAGCATTCCAGTTGTAGCGAAAGCTAAACACCAACCTTTTTTTTAGTAAGTCTATTTAAGCATTGTGTATGCAGTTCATACTTGCATGTACATTTGAATGTACTTGTCAGTAAAAAAATAAGACACTAAGGTTATTTCACTAATCAAATACATATAATGAAAACTAATTTTGAATTCAAAGATACAAGGCCATTGAAACAGTTGGTAGACATGCTCCTTACCTCACCAAATGTTTCAAATCTTTGTATGAAGCTTCACATTGTTTTAATATCTTGAAATGTAAAGAACGGTTTGTTCTGAAGCATTTCTCCCACACATCTTTATTTTGGTGCGTTTGGGAGTCAATCAACCTGACTCCTCTTCTAAGAGACTGAATAACAAGTTCAAAACCTCGTCTGTTCCAGATTAATCATTATATATCTCCACTTTTAGATTGATGAGTATTTTCTGGTTTTATCTATGTTTGATTTGTAATTTAAATTGGCATTTAACAAGATATCTACAATGTTATCTACATATCTACAAGCACAGAAAACCGGTAGAATCCAGAATTTGTTATCAGGTCAAGGCCTGACATTTTCAAGTTGTGTTTATTCCACTTACTGTGTAAGATAGTTTCAAAAACAGCCTTAACAGCCAGAAATATGTGTAGATTGAATATATGTCTTTCAGATACACATTTGTTTGTTTTTGATCATAAATATTGCTCCCACAGTCAAGGCCGTTTCATTAGGGGTGTGTGACGGTACACAACAAAACACTGGTTTACTGAACAAACCCTGGCTGTCAGTATTGCTGAAGCACAATATTGTCATTGAGGGAAGAGATTTGAAGGGCTTACAAAAAGCGAAATATGTTGGTTAAAATAGGTTTGAATTATTGCGCTTCATGGCACTTGTCTTTTGCGAAGTTAAACGTAGACTAGTTTGCTGTCAAGATAATCGTTGGAATGGAAATACTGAATTTGTTATGAGGAAAACGCATTAAACAACATGCATCTGACAGTAGGGCAAGCCATGTAGGTTTATGGTTTAGTTTGAAATGCTTAATATAAAGCATGTGTCATGATTAAGACAACTTAGTGCACTATGTGACCCTCGTTATTTTTCAGAAATGTTCAAAGTATATCAATATAAACCATATGGTCCCATCCTAGAAAGAAACTCAGAGTTTGAAATTGTCACGCACACTAAGTTCAGCACGTGCAGTGATTAAAACAACTCCGTATACTGAACGGAAAGTTTTGGTAGGAATACGTGTACCGTTACACCCCAATAGAAACACAAACACACTCCTTTGCGAGGTAAAACTGTCTCTTGTATGATCCTGTCTCAGCTGTACCGAGGACCAGCGCCACGCAGTGCAATTCTGTTCCAGAGCCTCGCTTCGGCAAGCGCATTGGCAACAACTTCGCCGTGGGCGCGTCAGTGATGTTCGAGTGTAACCCTGGCTACACGCTCCACGGCTCCTCTGCCATTCACTGTGAGACCGTCCCTGATACTCTGGCTCAGTGGAACGACACGTTGCCCACTTGCGTCGGTAAGTTCAAACCACATCAGAGTGACGCGCAATCGATGTGGCCTTTTGTCTTCACAGTTAGGTTGTGTAACCAAGCATAGTTAGCTGAATGAAGCAAAGCACAAGCTGAAGTAAAGCTGAATGTACATATATACTGTAGGCCTATATATATATACACACACACACACACACACACACACACACACACAGTACACAGTACCGGTCAAAATTTTGGAAACATTACTATATTTTATGTTTTTGAAAGAAGTCTCTTATGCTCATCAAGCCTGCATTTATTTGATCAAAAAATACAGAAAAAAACTGTAAAACTGGGAAATATTATTACAATTTAAAGTAATGGTTTTCTATTTTAATATACTTTAAAATGTAATTTATTTCTGTGATGCAAATCTACATTTTCAGCATCATTACTCCAGCATGCAGCAAGCTGGTCTCACTCTTGATGTTACTTTAGAAGAAAAAAAAACATATTTCATTATATTTTTTCCCTCCCAACCAAAGGTACACCTATGCTGTATACATCTATACTGTTACAAACGCTGACAAAATATGAGAATACTGTAATATTGCTCATGACAGGCTTTATCGTTTCACACCTTGTTTTGTTTCCCTGCTCATCTCTGTGCAAAAGGTCAGAGATCTGTGATATTTCAGGATTACCTGAGCGCATGCTGTATTCTATATATCACTGGTTAAAAATGAATGACCCCAAAATTGCAGGGAAGTGAATTTGGTTAATAATTGAAGAATCTGACACAGATACATTGAGCCCTGCTCCATATCCGGCCTCCCTGTTCCTCCTCGCTCTCTTTCTGCATCAATCAGGATGTCCCTACCCACTCGTGGCTGTTTAAACAAAGTGATTGGCTTTGACCTCTAGATTATCCGCTTGTCCTTGACAGATAGCATCTTACCTAAGCATAGGATAACAAAGACAGTTCTGCCCTGCCAGAGTCAGATAGCAGCCTGTGCTTTGTTATTGACAGATCCACTCAGTGGCTTCTGGAGCTGCTCGAGACAATAGCTGGCAGGACTTCAGCAAACACCAGAAAATTGCTTAACCGGCTTCTCCTGTAGGAGAGAGACGACGTACTGTACATTCCTTCCTGATGTTTCTGTGCTACGTTGTACTTTTTAAATGCAGTGAAAATGAAATTTAGAGAAATTTAAAATGCAGCAACTAGGAGAACATAACTTAAAAAAATGGTTCACACTAAAATAAAAATTCTGTCATCATTTACGTACACCTCTATTGTAGTCTTGAGTTTTCTTCGCGGAACAAACATGTCACAATATTCCTCATTTAAATATTCATACGCAGAATAAAGGGGCGGGGCCTGAGTTAGTTAGTAGTGTGTTGAAACATTTCCCAGACACGCTCGAAGCGCTTGACCAATCATAACACACTGATCTAGCCGACCAATCAGAGCACAGTGTGCTTTTCAGAAGGAGGGGCTTCATAGAGACAGGAAGTAAACAGAGCGTTACTGACAGACTGGGAAGAGAGGAGCTGCAACGATGGAGAATATGGGGGAATAATGTTTTTTTTTAACATTCAAGCATGAAAACCTATTCTAGTAGAGCCCAGAAACAAAATCAAGACTTTGTAAAAGGGCAAAATAGGTCCTCTTTAAAAAGTGGGCTGAGAAATCATATGCATATATCTTCTGTATCTTATAATCACATTACCTTTTCCATTGCTCCAAGCCAATATCTGTGTGGCATTTTTCATTTCATTAAAGTGTGTGTGTTTTTTTTACTAAATGTAAAACCTAGTTGGATGCTGATTACAGAATCATAGGAACACCTACTCAGTATCTGTTTAAAAAAACAAGTATATTTTAAAGGCAGGAAAGCATCAAGGCTAGTCGTGAGTGATCATACTGCCAAGTTGGCTTTGATTACTCATCAAAAGTTGCTTCTCTTTTGTACCAAGGCTGATGAATTCCCTCCATTTACACAGCACTGAAAGTTAATGCTTATTGTAACGCACTTTTCCGTCTTTTGATTTGTCTTCACAGTGCCTTGTGGAGGGATCCTGGCGTTGCGTAAGGGGACCATTTTGTCCCCGGGTTACCCGGAACCCTACGATAACAACCTCAACTGTGTGTGGAAGGTGTCTGTTCCTGAGGGAGCGGGAATACAAGTGAGTGGAGGAGCTTGTTTGAAGTTCCTCAAATTAAATGTTTCAGACAGTGATGGAAAAGTTTAAACTACAATAAAGGGAATTCTTAATTTCTAATTAATTATGCATAAGGCAATGTTTAATTTAGAAATAATGTGGAGTACAGTTCTACAGACTTCAGTGACGGTCTGTTTCTTCACCTTGCCGTTTTTTTGTGTGCAAATGTAGCGATTTTGTTGATATGTGTCGCAACTCATCCAAATACAACAAATCCCCAAAAATCCCTTTCATTAAAATGAGTGACACTGTCTGCACTGGAAATAACTGTTTTCTTTGTGAATATATTGTAAAATGTGATTTATTTTCTGTGATGCAAAGCTGAATTTTCAGCATCATTTCTCCAGTCTTCAGTGTCACATGATCTTTCAGAAATCATTCGAATATGCTGATTTGCTGCTCAAGAAATATTTCTTATTGTCAATATTTATGGAAACCTTTTCTCAGAATATAAAAGTTCAAATAAACAGAATTTTTTCGTATTTTGTGGCAATTTAAAAGATAGACAGACAGACAGAAAGGAGTTCCGTACTTTTTTGACTGTCTTTGTGCTTTTTATCTAGCACTTCTTGCTCATGTATTTACTTTCTTTATAAATCAGATCCAAGTTGTGAGTTTTGCCACAGAACATAACTGGGATTCTCTGGATTTCTATGATGGCGCAGACAACAATGCACCCAGACTGGGCAGCTATTCAGGTGAGAGTTTAACTACTGGAAAGTTCATGCTTTTTCCTGTTCTGGAAGTTGAAATCTCTGGCTGATCTTTCACTCCAAGGACCCTCGTCAGTCAGTATATACTGTATATTTAGATCTACCTGTTAATTATTTAACAACACATTTGCATGTTCATGTGTTTTTTTTAAGTTAATCAATGGTCACATGCCATGCAGGTAAACAAAATAGTTGATCTTTTTATTTTAAATTATAAGCTGTAATTCTTTGCGAACCCCAATTTGTGTTTTTTTAAAAATGGAAATATACTATAGACTGGACACTTAACTACTGTTGCTGTAGATAGTTAATTTTTGTAATCGTAAGGAATAAGGTTGGTTATGCTGCGTGCAATGATCATCATTCAGAAATATCTCACCGCTGAAAGCCAATCAGAATACTAGTGTCATTTTATAAGCTTGTGTAATTCATATTACAGCCATATTACGTTACGAGTGGTTTAATGCCTCCTTCCAAACAAAATAATATTTGCTCTTAGTCTTTAAAAAAAAATTATTCAAAAAAAAAAAACAGAGATTGCTCACCAGAACTTGATATCATTAACTGAGTCACACCTTGAAAATTTGTTAGTAATTTTTGAAGCCAGCAAACTTGGAGGAGGCTCAAGTTTCAGGCTCAGTGCTGGTTTTGGCTAGCTAATGAATTGCTCTGTCTGGCAGCACATGTAATGGGTTCTGCACCTCGACACTCAGCTCTTCATTTGTTTGTAAACCGAGCGGCCAGAGGAAGTGTACTGATGCTAAAAGCTTGTCATTGCGGTGTCCTGATGGCTCAATGCTCTTCTTGTCATGAAGACACGGTTTACGGTGTTTGTAACAGTGTTTCTGGGCTATTCCTGGAGGATGGGAAACATTGGTTTGCAGTGTCCTGTTGGGAACGGTGACTTTATCTTGCTTTCGGGGACAGGGAAGGTTTTTACGCTGCGGGAGCAGTGATTTAGATGTTTCCAGCAGCTCAGAAGTTGACCTCAGAGTTGAACTGTACAGCAGGAAGTATTTAAAACAGTGAGGCTGCCGTGTCAAAAGACAAATGTTAACAGGTGTACCAGAACTTTTCTTCACAGCATGAACATTAAAGATGTTCCCATTAATAAGAGTCTTATGTGGTCTTAGGCCACCCTTCCGTATGCTCTAAACGTCTTTGCTTGGTAATCCACCTTATCTGTTTTTTATTTCAACCGCAGCTGGTGTGATTTTGACTTTGCAAAAGTAAAGAATCAAAGCTTTTCTTAATCTTTAACATTCATAACGCAGTTTCTCCTTTATCAGGAACCACCATTCCTCAGCTCCTGAATAGCACGTCTAACAACCTCTACCTGAACTTTGTGTCAGACATCAGTGTGTCAGCAGCCGGCTTCCATCTGGAGTACACAGGTACAACACAACATTACTCTATTGATGCCCTTTAAATGACCGGGCCTGTTAAATAAAGCTCAACATCCTTCTGTACTGCGTTTATTACCTCACCCGAGACCTTGACCTCTTGGGGAAATACTTTTGCTTGTCAATTCTCTGTAGTAGTAACAAGTAGGATAGATAGATAGATAGATAGATGATAGATAGATAGATAGATAGATAGATAGATAGATAGATAGATAGATAGATAGATAGATAGATAGATAGATAGATGGATGGATGGAGAAACAAATAAATAGATGATAGATAGATAGATAGATAGATAGATAGATAGATAGATAGATAGATAGATAGATAGATAGATAGATAGATAGATAGATAGATAGATAGATAGATAGATAGATAGATAGATGGATGGATGGATGGATGGATGGATGGACGGACGGATGGATATTTTCCATCTTATTTTTATAGCAAGTAATCAAAGGGATAATGCCAGTGGAAAATATCAGAATTCTGCCAAATGTTCTGAATGACTGCAGATGCTGAGCCAGAGAGAGACACCTGTTCTACACAAAACAGAGCCAGGTGTCCATATTTACATCCATAAAATAATTAGCCAGAAAACAGTCCTTCTAACCAAATGTTTTCAGACACCAGCACTCCAGATCCTGGAACCCGAACCTGAAATCTTTCCCGAACAGTAGCTGTCCGTGCTTCTCTGTGGAGGTGTTTTTATAAACCCGATGATTGCAGCAGTTTTGATCTCTGTGTGTTTACAGCTATTGGCCTAGATACATGTCCAGAGCCTCTGACTCCAACCTACGGGATTAGAGTTGGGGATCGATACATGGTGGGAGATGTTGTCATGTTCCAGTGTGAGCAAGGATACTCTTTACAGGTGAGGGCAATGTGTTTCTTTTTTGCATTGATCACTTCTTTGTAAATAGTTTTCCATCCATGTATAGATTCCTGGGAGCACAGTGCTGTATTTGTGATTCAAAAAATGTTGATCTGTTTTGTTTTTGTCTAGGGAAATGCCCATATCACATGCATGCCTGGACCAGTGAGGAGGTGGAATTATCCGGTTCCTCTTTGCCTCGGTACGGTCTTATTAAATTCATTGTGGAAGATTGTGTTTCTCAGATTTAGATTCCCTTTCATCAGCAATTGAATATGAGGCACCACGACGATGGGTTATGTGAGTTTCGGCTGAAGTTTGATTCATCGTCTCCTCCTTAAGCTTCTCCTGTCCCGACAGGTTTTATTTAATTCTGAACCTAAAATGCAGAGCGCGGCAGAGTTTTCGATCGTGCTATAGAACATTGTGATGGATTATCTGGTGTTTATTTATGGGGCCCTTTTTAAAGTGAAAGCCAACTAGAACCTTTATGTTTCAGCGTTTGGCTTCATTTTTCAACTGTTTTAGCCTCAGCCAAGCTGAAAATCCTGAAATACCCAGCTCAATAATTCACCAGCCAGCTGCTCGTACACAATCTGAATGCAAGCACTCCTACAACTATGACTTTTTTAACAGTCCTTTCTAGATGCTCAACTCAGAGGGCAAAGATATCTCTAAGCTTGAGTTTACATGAATACTCTTGTTTAGACACTGGCAAAAGCCTTTTTCCAAATAAATGGCAAGATTTTTTAACACAAAAATGATCAGTAAAGAATCGAGATACTGAATATGTGGATTTTACCCTTCGTCGACATATTTTTTTAACAGCATTTTTTAATTGCATATCTTATTGTGAACCATTCATCCATGCATATGTTTCATTAAAAAAAATAATTACCTTATAATGTTTAATCATAATGTCATAACTGGACCTTCCAGTGAAAACAACAGACTTCTCTCTGGTGACGTGTGTAGTAATTTTAATAATCATAATCATTAGTACTGGTTAGTAATCAATAATAATTTAGTCTGCTGAAACGTCACCCCTGCAAGCTCACGTTGATATTTTTTTACAGAATGTTGCTGTGTTTATTATAAATGATTTATCCGTGCACAGCATTATTTTTTTCAATTGATGTGCACTCATAATCTTAAATCAAAAACCTTAACCCCCCTCCCTTCAACATACTCGAAAATACTATCGCAACTTCCGTTTCTCACTGACTTTAAATCACTTTAGTGCTTCTAGTGGCAACAAGTGGAATTTCAATTGATTTTTATTATCATTTGTGTTGATTGGTTTTCCTGAACACTTGCTCCTGGTGCTAGTCAGAGAAACAGATGAAGATATCTCCAGCCCTCAGCCGATGACACTGGTTGCATTAGCACGCACATTTACAGTGACACTAACAAAATAATGGGAAACACGGTGCCAAGTGTAATATTTTGAGTGTTGCAAACCGAAATATAGCAACTCGAGAGAGGAAATGACCAATTTGGCCATTGATTTGTATGTGTGTGTTCACGACGATGGCACTCTTTTCCATCTGGTCCTTGTGGAACGCAACATGAAGATTCCCTTTGACTGCCAAGCTGATGTGCCAGACGTCTCTTAGCCTTTCACTGCATCAAGCCCTTCTGTTTCTAGCACACCCTGTGTGGCCAGCATGCTTTCCTCAGATCAGTCCATCTCTGATCAAGAGCACCTTGTTTATCTTTTATATTGCTTTGGCTCATGTTTGAGTTGGCTGTCCCTTGACCGGCCCAATTCCCCTTGCTTCCTGTTTGAAAGAAGTTTGAAGGAGTTTTGTACTACTGATATATGCAGCAACATTGTCCAAAACTAGACCTCGCATCAAAGACTATCTGCTGTGATCTCCATATTACTGTTGGAATCACCACTTAAATCCTCATGCCTCTTAAAAGAGACAATAGCTTTTGCTTTTGTGCCAAGCAAATGAGAATTTCTCTGTATACCAGTGCGTGTTTATTGCTTTTATTTCTGTTTAGTACTTATCTGCTCCTGTGTTTCACTTCTTCTTCAGCAACAGTGCAATCTAAGAGTAAGTGAAACGTAAAGAACTGAACACAAGGGAGTTGATGTAATATGCAAATTGTTTCTCTTGCCGACTGCAGCTTTACACCCGTCTTGTACTGAATCTGATACAGTCATTTAACAGTGTGAGGCCCATCTTCTGTAATTCAGATTCAAGAAGTTTTACTGGCCAAGTGTGATCACATGTACAATGTACACAAGAGCTCTTAGCACTTATATATGCTCATGTATAATTATGATGCATCACTGCTAGGGTTAAACGACTACTTGTTCTTCATGTTGACTAGTAGTGTCAACTAGTAGTGGATCACATGACCTCAGTTTCCTGTATCTTCATTCTATATCACGACAGCAGGGTGTATTTGCATGCAAAATTACCCGAAAGGGATCAAATGAAGTAAAAATTGACACAAAACACATTGATATCTGAGATTATAGTTCTACCATGAAACAAAAAAAGTGTTGTGACTGTTTTATGCAGCATTTAAGAGACTAAAAGGAGCATAATTCTAGCAGTTGACATATGCACAATCTAAATTTGTTTAATTATAATTCATTTTATTTAATTCAAGTTAATATTAATATATATCATAAACAAACATGAATTAACATTAATCAAAAGTCAATTTCTACATTAAAATGAAACAAATCCCAGTTATTAATAAATAACAAAAAAAATTGAACTGTTCGTTTCTTTAGGGGTAGAAGATTTTTAAGTGGAATTGGTTTAGTTCAAAACTGCCAACGGTGTTTGACTAATGTGACTTTTTTTGTGCTGTAATAATTCAGTGATGCAGTAGAGATAGAAATCAATAAAGATTGCATGACAGTACAACACATTACATTTTGTCAGTGCGTAAAGTGAGACTTTATCTGTATATTCACAGCTCAGTGTGGCGGAGCCATGACAGAGGTTAGCGGAGTGATTCTGAGCCCGGGTTTTCCTGGCAACTACCCAAGTGGTCTGGATTGCACCTGGACGGTCACCCTCCCCACTGGCTTCGGTACATGCATGCCATTAAACTCTGCATGAATGAGTACGAATGAGCTACAGAATCGTGTGACTCGCTGCCTCTTATCAGTATCACTTATAGTTGTCGACATGTTGTTTAAGGAATTCATGTTCAGTTCCTGAACTTCTCCACCGAGGCAATCCACGACTACCTGGAGATCCGAAGCGGACCTAGTGAGACCGGTATAGTGATTGACAGGTTCAGTGGGCCGCAGGTTCCTGAGTCGCTCTTCAGCACAACCCATGAAACAAGCTTCTTCTTCCACAGCGACTATTCCCAGAATAAACCTGGATTTCACATTACATACCAAGGTAAGACTTTTAAAGTGTTTTTACAGTGTTGATTTTGATTTTGGGCTCTAGTAGAATAGGTTTGATTTTTCACATAAAACATAATCTTTCCCATATTTGACATTGTTGCAGTTTGTCTGTAACGCTCTGTTTAGTTCCTGTCTCTATGAAGCCCCTCCTTCTGAAAAGCACAATGTGCTCTGATTGGTCGACTAGAGCAGTGTGTTGTGATTGGTCAATCGCTTCAGGCGTGTTTGGGAAATGTTCATAACCGCCAGTTTCAACACACTACTAACTAACTCAACCAGGCCCCGCCCCTTTATTCTGTGCTTGAATTATTTAAAAGAGGAATATTGTGACGTGTTCATTCCTGGAAGAAATGGAGGTTTTTCAGGAGTTCAGAAACACTGACACTTGAGCTTTTTCATGCTCAAACAGCAACATTACACACTAAAGAAAGTTAAAGATGTAAAAAAAGCATAATAGGTCCTTAGACGTGTTAGTATTGAATATACTGAGAGTTTACAATTGCCTTGTGCATCCATCCTCCTCACTTGTGATTATGTCCTTGTTTCTTTTCCCCAGCCTATCAGCTGCAGAGCTGTCCTGACCCCCGACCTTTCAGGAATGGTATCGTAATAGGCAGTGACTTCAGCGTGGGCATGACGGTGTCTTTCGAGTGTTTACCCGGTTACTCGGTCATCGGCGAGACCTCTCTGACGTGCCTCCATGGAATCAGCAGGAACTGGAACAACCCTATACCGCGCTGCGAAGGTGGCGTTTTACTCTCCTCAATATACAATCCTCATACTCCTGCTTAATTCGGTATTGAAATTGAATGACCTCAGTGTTTCATGCATGCAACTGCTCACTGTAAGTTATAATGAAAGTGTCATCAGTCGCTTACAGCTGATGACTTTATACGCAAGCCCACGGGGGAGATTTATTGCCTTATCGCAACAATATTACTACATAATGTGTGATGTTAAACAGTGCCGTGCGTCTTTATGGCGAGAACAAATTCTCAATGGCTCACTGGTCAACATTATTTCCCAGAGCGCAATGAGGTGATGCTATAGCAAAGAGATGAACTTTAAAGATGCACGAGGTCATTTTCTTCTCGCTTCTCCAGCTCATGTTCATTTTCAAAATGAAGCAGCCTTGAACTGTTTACTGACACCTATTGGTATAGATTGGAAAACCACCTTTTCTAGGCCACAGATATATGTCTAATCTCTTATTTACATCAAGTACTTTTCATTATTTTCCGGCAAATAAGTCCCTTAGTGCACCTTTATGCAAATGTTCTGTCTATATACTCAAAATGTATGGTGATAGCATTACTTTGTCTTCTGTCTCCCCAAAAGCTCTATGTGGTGGAAACATCACCTCCATGAACGGCACCATCTTCTCACCCGGTCACCCAGCCGAATACCCCAATTTCCAGGACTGTGTGTGGAGTGTGCGCGTGCCTCCTGGAAACGGCATCTATATCAACTTCACCGTCCTCAGCACTGAACCCATCTATGACTACATCACTGTCTGGTAAACTCTCATAAAAACCTCTTAGATATGTGATAATGAGCTTATTTAGAATCAGTTAATATCCATCAGTATATGATCAATAATAATAACGCTGAAGAAGTAAGAGAGATGGGACTGCATATGCAGATGAATGAGGGCCTTTTGTGACTCTCCAAACGTCCTTGAACGTGAGACACTCGCTCTCGTGTGTCTTCTAGGAAGCCCCAAAGCACGCTTACTTGTAACCGTGGAAGGAAATCATCCCTTAAATCTCTCTTAAACTATTTTAGGACTGGCTTCCACCACATTTGCTTGGTTAAGCATCACAGTATATCTCCATTTGAAAAGAGGTTATATAAATTGCTTTGCACAGTTCCCCAAGTCAGGAGATGATTTTCAGGATTAAATTCAGTTTTGCTTCTGCGTTCCCTAATGTGGTGTCTTGTTACTAAAATGGAAACTTAACTTCTTTTTGCTTGACTTTGTCTGGGTTTGGTTGAGACCAAATTGCATAGTAGCTAAATTTACATCTATATTTAGATACTTTTTTATTTCAATGTAGATAAAAATAGATGTTTAGAAATAATGCATGTTTACCATTTTTTCAAAAATATATTTTTTATATAAGTTCAATTCAGTTCAACTTTATTGTCAGACTCAGGGTCCATCAGCAAATATATATATTATTTAAAGTATATTTTATGTAAGAAAAATGTAAACTTCTTAAGTTCACCTTAATTATCTTGCTCAAAAGTTGTCGTATGTTTAGTTTGTCGGCATAAATGACTTTTTGTCGCTTTCGTGCTTAATTTCCCTTCTGAGCTTTGTCTCTTCAACCTTTCAGGAAGAAATTTTGCTAATTAGGCATACTTCATTTTATTAGCTTTCTGTACCGGTTTTGTTCTCCTCACGGAAATTAAGCCCATTTGCTTTGGTGTTTTAGACTCTAAAGGGAGTGTGTCTTCAAACAAGAAGAAATATCTCTAGAGGTTTAGCAGGGCTGATATAAGGAACAAATAAACAACAATACAGATTTTATACTTAAAGTTCTTTGAGGAAAAAGTCCCTAAGTACGTCTTCCAAGCCTCTAAATCAAAGCTATTTTTGAAGTTATTGGTGTATATCTTATTGATAGATTTCTGAGAGATGTATAACACAGATAACAGCAGGCTTTAGCAGGAGTGTGTGTCCTTACAGAGTCGCTTTAGGCCAGTTGGTTGTTTGGAAGAGCAGAGACTTTTGACTAATTGTCCTTCACATCGTTGTGACACCCAGTTGTGGGGGAGATGGAATAATGCATCGAATGAAACCCAGGATGAATCCAATAATTAATGTCATCTGTTCATTTTTCATATCAGAGTTCCCTCTTGTTTAAGAAAAATTCCAGAGGGTACTTTTATTTATTGATGGATTCTGAGTACCCAATAAACCCGTTGTTTTAAATAATGCATTTTCACCACGGATAGAAGTTACATTTATTGCTGTTTTTTTTTTTTTTTTTTTACTCTGTGTGACCTGGAATTGAGTTTGCATTTCTGTTGCATGTTGCTTCAGTCTTTTCTGAAAGCTGCATGACTTCATGCTCTACTAAGACTCGTGAACAAACCAGTATTTCTCTCTCTGGGTGCTCCATCGGCTCCTCGGTGAGCTGCTCCTAGTGACCATCTCATGCATCATAGGTGACCTAGATAAAACGGTGTCTTCTGGTTCATTAGTCCAGCTCTATTGTTCATGTACAGAACAAAGACTTTATGCATTTCTGCTGGGCTGGCCTAATGTAAAGACAACCACAGATATGGAAGGAATAGAGCTTAATAAACTACTAGACACAGAGAAATGACTGCCTGCTTTGGAGATGCACTTCTTGCTTTTTCTTGCAGTCAATAATAGGGGATATATTGCTGTCTAGATTAAAGTCCCATTTTAGACAATACGGTTCATAAAAGCAGCGTTCAGCGATGTACTGCAGCAGAGATCACTCTTAAAGTATGAAGCACGTAAAGTATTATTCACTCTCAGTGTAATTGCAGAGTCATTATTTTTGCTGGGCCACTAGGTTAAAGTCACATTTAAAAACTACTTTGAGAGAGAGTGGAGTTGAGTCTTAAAATGTTTAATTTATTAACTTCAGGACACACACACACACACACACACACACACACAAAGAATTTGCACTTGCTGTTTGTGTTGTTTTAGGACCCTAATTTAAATGCCAAAAGTATGCTTGACTTTATGCCCACTTATAAAGCTTTTTTTTCCCCATCATTTGGTCATAATTTAATGAAATACTTCCGCCACGATCAACAGAAAATCTTTTAAACAAATTCAGTTCACCACCCACAGTAATAGTGCACCGCTAACTGCACCAGGTGAAACAAGGCGGAATGTATAATGAGCTTCATTTACCTAGAAAGGAGGTGCATTTGCACTAAAAGGAGTGACAATGACTTCATTTAAATACTCAGGCTGCTTTAGTGCCTAATCAAACTAGATTACATGTGGGTTTTGTGCTAAAAACCCTTTCTGCTTTGCTTCAGTGCATCAGCTGACGTAGGCCTTTCTAATTGGATGTAGCTGTGGATAAATGTTGATTTGTGTGTTTTGCAGGGATGGTCCAGACCAGGGTTCGCCCCAGATCGGTCAGTTCAGTGGTAACACAGCCCTGGAGTCGGTCTACAGCACATCCAACCAGATCCTCATCAAGTTCCACAGCGACTTCAGTGGAAGTGGTTTCTTTGTGCTCAGTTATCATGGTGAGACGCTTCACACCAGTGCTATTTTTATTTTAGTTTTAGTTTTATTATAGTTTATAATATTTAGTATTATAGTATATTATACCATGGTCTGGGTGAATACTCGATTTTGATTGGCTGCAGGGTGTCCATTAAAAAGTGATGTAGGACACCTAGTAAAGGAGTTCTAAAACCGTTAGATTTTGATTGTAAAACTAATTGAAATATAAAGTAATGTTTTAAAAATGTGTTATTTGGCAAGTGAACATGGTATAAGCGGGTTAATGCCCTTCGAGGTGTCCATTGTCAGGTATTAACGGACTTCGGCGGAGGCACGGTTCACGCCTCGCCGTTGTCCATTAATACCTGACAATAGACACCTCGTCAGGCATTAACCCTTACTTATATAGCATATTACAGTATATAATATGCTATATTATATATTGTTGTCAGGTAGATGAACACGCACAATATTAAAGTAAAATAAAAGAGTCTTTTAATAAGCAATGTAAACACACAGGAGTATCAGAATAACAGCTACCCTTAACACAAACAATACCGGACAAAGAAATGGAGGAAACTATGGGTATATAAAGCAGGGAGAGAATGAGTAGAACAGAAACGGGTGTGTACTGTACTGTAACACATTAAACAGAGAACACAGACCTCGAAGAACAAAGGAACAAAACCAGGGGAATCAGAGACCGAGGCAACCATTACACGTACAACAACAACAACTGGCAAAATAACAAGTGAAACACAAGGGCTATAAATACACAGGGACAAACCAGCTTAAAGGATAATTCCGGTATTTAACACCTTGAGTCTATATTGTAGTTTGTTTTGGATGAACAAGAGTGGTGGATAACATTTTTTTGACAATGGTTCCTCTCTCGAGTTTTTGACTATAAAAGAATTGGCCATGGACCCATTTAACATTGGAGTCAATGTGCATGTCCGAAAATGTCATTAAAACAGCCAATAATGTTCGTTTACAAAATTGTTAAACTCACCGAGTGGTTAGTGGTGTTCGTTGATGATTATAAACAATATATCGTCGCAATATATGATTCCAATCCGTTTATTTTGCTATAGTGGAACTATTTTTTCAGACACTTCACAACCGTGTAACTTCCGCTCAATGACGAATAAAACACGACAGAAACTGTATTTCGCAACACTTTTTGTTTCTGGAACATCAACTAACATCACTAATCACTCGGTGATTTGCACAGTTTTGAAAACTAATGTTAAAGGTTGTTTTAATGACATTTTCGGACATGCCCATTGACTCCAATGTTAAATGGGTCCATGGCCAATTCTTTTATAGTCAAAAACTCGAGAGAGGAACCATTGTCAAAAAAAATGTTGTCCACCGCTCTTGTTCATCCAAAACAAACTACAATATAGACTCAAGGTGTTAAATACCGGAATTATCCTTTAACTAAGTAATGAGGAAACAAGATACACCTGGGAACAATCATGAACTAATCAACAGGAAAACTACAAAGGACTACAAAAACATGGCACGAAACAGGAAATAATAAAAGTCCACACAAGACAAGGGGAACACAAGACAGGAATCATGTCAAGGGGAGTGAGGTTTACACACACAGCTCTTACTGGCCGACGTCCGACACATAAGAACTCATTAACAGCCAGGGAAACTTACTAGGGAACACAGGAAAACGGGAAACAATCAAACAGAGTGAAAACAAAACTAACACTGGTAGCCAATAACTATTTATTTTACTTTTACATTTATGCATTTGGCAGATGGTTTTATCCAAAGCGACTTACATTGAATTTCAAGGTACAAATTTAACATTCTTCTCAGTTCTTGCTTTCCCTGGGGATCGAACCCATGACCTTGGCGTTGCAAGCACCAGCGCTCCACTGTGTGAGCTACAGGAAAGATGGTTTCAGGATCTTAATTTCCAGTTAATAATGTTAGTCCTTCAACTTCAACTTATTTCAGTTTATTGCCAATTAAGGCAACATTTCTAATTTTCGTTTAGTTTACTTTTTTCAAGTAACCTGAATATTTAATTTAATTTCAGCTTTATTTCAGTTAACAGAAATGTCTTTAATTTTAACTTTAACCCCACATGTCAGGCTCCATTCATACACGTTTTACCAGTTTATCGAATCCAACGCCTCACCGACCGCTATGGGGTTTATTTTAACAACGCAAGTTGAATTTAAACTGGTTAAGCCCTATATCGTTTGCCTGTGTTGGGATATTGAATGATTTAAGATACTTTTTGGGAACCTGAGATGATCTGCAAACTGGTGCATTCTGTTTCAATGATAATCTGGCAATACTGTGCCATTTCTATCCCTAGCAGGCAAATAAAGTAGCCTACGTTTACACTGATCATATTGACCCTGGACTGCTGACTAGTATTTATAGTTTGTTACATGCCTTCACATTGATCCTCGGCCCTTGTCAGCTGTCACTCGGGGTTAATGACTCTGAGACGTATTGAGGGAAAACCAACAATCTCAATGTTATGTATAGTTCTCTGATTAGCATATTAGGTTTTCTTAAAGCCCTTACTGAAGAGATATTTCAACTAATAATTACAATTATTTTATATACTCACTCTGTCGTTCCAAACTTGAATTATTTTTTCTGTAGAACACAAAAGAAAAGTTTTTGAAAACGCACTCTTCCATACAATGAAAATGGATTGGGGGCCAGGAGCTGTCATAAAAAAATAACATCATAAAAGTATAATAATATATGTTGTCCATGTGACTTATAGTGTCCTGAAACCATCATATTAAATTTTAAATAACACCTTTTTTTGTTCCACCAAGGCTTAGAAAGACATAAGGGTGAGTCAACGATGTCAGAATTATGATTGAGTTATTCTTTTAACACTTTATACATATTTAATGTTGTATGTTGAAGTGAAAATTGATTTTATGCTCCAGACCATATTGTTTTATCACTCAATGAGTTCAGTTTCTTCGCCCGTCTTTCGTGGATTGAATTGCAGATGACTAATTTTCCATCTGCAGATATTTTAGACTGTGATGCGAATGCATAACAAAGGGAAAGGATCGTCTATATTTACTCAGATTTGCCCTGGGAATACCCCGTTCCATCATAATGAGTTTAGCTTTGATTCCATTTGATTCTGAGTAAATGGGACACCGAGCCTGAAAGACAACTTTATTTCCACCAACTGCTTTGATATGAATTAGTAAAAAATTACCATCCATTAAACTGAAATATTCATCTAGTATTTAGTATGTTATCTAATCATAATAGGGCTCTGTCGGGTCTGCCAATCTGCTCTCTGATGTCGCATCCTCCAGTGTTTTAAAGCCAATCTAGCCAAAGCAGCTTAGACAGGAATCTATGGAATATGATTATGAGCTCGAAATGGGCTCTCAAATGCAGAGATCATGCCCTCCAAATTCACTCAGGTTTATTAGCGGGGCTTTACTCAATATTCAGTCCAGACACCAAGGGCATCATAGAGGCATCTCTGAGTTAGAGAAGCGCCAAGTAGCCCATTTTAAAGACTTCATTCCAAAGTCTCGTTCTAATGGCTCTCAGAAGCACGCACACACACACACACACACACACACACACACACACACACACACATATATACTATCTGCATCCGCCTTACCTGGTCCCTGAGTCATCAAAGAAAAACACTGGACAAAAAAAAGCCAGGAGTTTTGTAAATGCTAATTTTGTTTGTGTGTGTGTGTGTTTAAATCACAACCCACTGTTTTTCCTTCTATTTCACACCCACTTGAAAAGCCTCTTCTAGGGAAGTACAGTGACTTGAGCCACATGGCTCCCGATCAGAGCGTCCGGGCTGCCCCTTTTCTTCCCGTTCCACTTTGGCCACTTACCCCAAAACACAACAGGAAACCCGTTAGGAAGCAAGCTGAGATGAGCCACATGCTAAGTGGGCTTCAATAGTTAATTAGTGTGTTTCCAACCTCAGCTTGGCAGGAGAAGACAAAGCCAGCGTCTTCCGCCTCCACTCGCTCCTTCCTCAAAGCCAAGAGCTCCTGATATCCATCTTAATCAATCTGAAGTCTTGACAGTTATGGCTTTGTGTCGAACTTTGAGGTCCTGTTGCGTTCGCGGTTTTCATTAACACCAGAGTAATTAACTCGGTGCAAAGCTACTCGGTAATTATCATCAGCCCTCACGGCTATCTCTGCATTGCACAGGAATGGGCCGCAGCGCTGTTGCATTCACACAACAAATGCATTACTCATGCAATCCGTGTCTGGATAAATGTGGTTAATTCCTTCTCTTCTTAAGTGATTTGCTCATTATGCGCGTCGTTTTGTTCTTGGCGATTTCAGCGACTGTGACACGCTCACTTTGCTTGGGCGTGTATCCACTGTCAGAGATGCCAGCGATTGATAAGGCTCTGTGTTAGTGTCGCGGAGCGGCCCGTAGCGCAGTGATAGTCACCCTTCCATGCGCCTCAGTGTCACCCTACTTAATCACATCATTATTTGTCACGGCAGGCTCCTCTGTCATTAGTACTGACTAGATGCCAACGCAACTGTGCTGAACGTCACACTGCGCCAGGGGCGTTTTTTTCAGAGGAAAATTCCAATGAGAAAATAATGGGCTGTACCAAAATAAACCTGGAAGTATTATGAAATATGACATTGAATAGTGTGTACGTCGATATTAGTCTGTTCAAAAATGAAGTTTTTGAGAGGTTCAGCATCTACTTTGCTTTCCTTCAGTATGGTGGGAATAATGGCTAAACAAAATTAGAAAAGTCACATGTCGCTGTGATTGGTTCATTGCTCTGCAGACATCCCACCCTGCAAAAACTCATTTCCGGGAGATGACACAACACTCACCCCTATATATTATATGCTATTATATTAATATCTGTAAGCCTTCTAACACAGGTTTGTTCATTCAATAGTAGGCTCTTCATGCGACAAAAGTGCAAGTGATGTAGTTGAGTGTGATGAAAAACGCCACAAAATCCAAACACAAGTGGTCACAGAAGACGCGTTTGAAACGCAGAATAATGCCAGGTGTAACGGTAATGCATCTTTGCTGATCACTTGTGACCGGTTCACTGAAAACGCATCTTAATACCAGGTGGAACACAGGCTTTCTCTCTCGCTCGCTCGATTTCCGGGATATGCTTATAAAGGTGGGATGTCTGACTCTGTCATGTGATAATGCCCACCTATCAGGTTCACAACTGGTCGTCCACACACATATTTACAGACATAAGGTGCAAATGTTGTCTAATGTCAATAATGTAGCGATGTATGAAGCACTCTTCACACAGAAATCACTTTGTTAGTTAAAGCAGTGAATCTGCGTGAGCAGCTTGAACCCAAATCTGCAAAATTCCCAATCGCATGCACTCTTTTTGAATGAATGGATTTTGCAGACTAAAACTTGCAGAACAATGGTAAATGACCACACCTAAACACATCAGTATCTCTGCATCTCCTATTGAAACTATTCTGAGATGGGCTATAGGGTGGGGAAGGGAGAACTTTTAGAGATAAATTTGTACAGATGAGTCCATTGATTAATAATATAAAAAATTTCCTTTTTAAAGATTTTTTGAATCTCTAAAAAGCTAAAAAATCTTTGTAACCACATCTTTCCTCCTCTTGTTTTGCAGCCTACCAGTTACGAGTGTGCCAGCCTCCACTAGAGGTTTCAAACGCAGATATCCTGATGGAGGATAATGAGTTAGAGATAGGTATGAACACACAACACTGCTTTTGTTAATAACACTGGTTCTGATTCTGAAGGGATGGTTTGAGGTCCAGCATACCAGATTTATTTAAAAGATATGTTTTTCAATTTAAAAAATACTTATTACTGTATTTTATATATGCTCCTGAAGAGTATAAGGGGCAGATTTACTAAACAGGGCAAGTTAGCGTCAGAGCTCATTGAATAAAAAGCGCAGATGGGAAAGTTCTGCACGTGATCTACTGACGACACGCAGATTAAAATACACAGATCATTTCTATAATGACCAACACAATCTACCAAGAGCCAAATTAGCGTCTGGTTTAAGACTTGCTTTTTTTGGATGGTAAATTAGGGCACAAACAGCAGTAAATTTACCAGCGCAAACCTTTTGGCAAACCAAATTTTGCACCTTAAAGGGAAACTCCCACAAATGCATATGCAATAAGTTCAGCCGCAAAAATAACTGTGCCCATGCGTTTTCAGTGCTAATTTTTCACTGCGTGTTTTTAGTAAATCCTGACAGCAGTTTTTTAACACCAAAAGAGGGTTTGCACTGGCCCTAAATACTTGGTTCTTTAATACCATTTCTCTGACTGTTTGATTGTCTTTAATACCTGGAGAAAGCTATCCGTCATCATTCCCATTAGGGTTTGTTCCCCCAAAAATGTTTTTCCAAACCTGTGTGACTTTCTTTCCTCAGCAGAGCACACAATAAGCCATTTGAAAAATGTCTATACTATAGTTTTGGACCCCGTTGGCTTTCTTTGCACAGAAAATAAAACTTTTGTGTTCCACAGAAGAAAGTCAAAGGGGTTTGGAATGACATGAGGGAAAATTATGACAGAATTTTTGTTTTGCGGGGAACTTTTCAATTAAGAAATGGATAGGGCACTAATAAAACATCTACTATAATGCAATTTATGCTCCACAAGTATGTGTTGTGCTTCGCTTGTGCTTCGCTACGTACATCCACCTGTTACAGAAGTCTCGACTCATTCCAGAAGTCAACTGCCCTCAGTGCCAACGTGACTACTAAAATAGTACCCTAAATAAAACCCATGCATAGCACAATCATGTTTGCATGAAATATCAAGCCTGCTTTTGATGGGTGCCACAGAAATTAGGCCAATACTGTAAAGGAGCTTCACCTTGCCCTGTTGCCTAGACACTGGCAGAGCGCAGGAACGCTTCCCCGCATAGGATGCGTCATAGCTGTGATGTTTTCCAGGTGCTAACACATGATTATTTTTAGATAGGCGATGGTTGTCATGCAAAGCCAATACATGCAATTCATTAGACATGGCTGCAAACGCTGCTGTTTTACAGCTCAATTATCAACCTCTTCAAGTTTAGCGGTAAACTGTATACATCACAGCCGTATCTCGGCCATCTTTCTCCATTAAAACTACGGAGGTTCGCTGTCCCAACTAATTAAACAGATGCTTAATCATTCTCTCTCTGTGTATCAGGTGATATTATCCGCTATCGATGTCACCCCGGATTCAGCCTGGTGGGGAGTGAGGTTTTGACGTGCAGGCTTGGAGAACGGCTTCAGATGGACGGAAACCCTCCCTCCTGCCAAGGTGAGCATACTCTTCAAGAATAAAGACACAGATGTTACATTACTGAATACCTTAAAACACTCAACACCACCAAAGGACATATATTTCAAATTATATGTTTTTTTGTTTTGTTTTCTTACAATATATTGTTTTTGTTCATTTTAGTTTTTTCTGGTCGATATGTCACTCTAAAAAATGCTGGGTTGTTTCAACCCAATTTTGGGTCAAATATGGACAAACCCAGCTGTTGGGTTACATTTTTAAATCACATTTTTTAACCCAACATTTGGGTTTGTCCATATTTGACCCAAAATTGGGTTGAAACAACCCAGCATTTTTTAGAGTGGTGTATTTTGTAAAATTTCTATATATATTCCTGCAATAAAGAAAGAAAATAATAAGACAGACCCTCCAGCTTCCGTTTACCAGGATTATGAGCCTAATGCATTGTCTCTTAGACACCGGAACGCAGCTCAGAACCAGGGTTAAAGGTTTCACTGTGTTAAAGCATGTTGCCGTGGAAACGTCCAACCCCCGTCCACAAGTAAATCGCAGGATACTGGGAACGATAGACTATAAGCTCGAATCACTCAAACGAGCATCATACATGTAATGGAGGGTAAAATGTGATCATAGACGGTATTGCTGATAGGCCATGAAGAGCTCAGTCATTCCCTGTCACTGCTTCTTCTCTCACGTTCTCTGTCGATGAGTGATGCGACTCTCGGAGTTTAGTGGCTCAAACAGCTGCCGCCATTAATCTTTCATGCCTCCATCCTTCTCCCTGCATCCCCACGAGAGAGCACTCACTTTGTTAGAATTTGTCCTGTGCTTAGATTCAGGAAAGTGCCTGGAAACGGTAGTTCAATCATTTGTCATGCACATTAAAGCAGTTTCGGAGGGGAATAAACAAAGTGAGCCATGGAGCAGAAGAGCTCATGAAGTGTTTTGCAGAGTATGGAACATTTCAGGCTGACTTGATGAAAAATTGTCTTTTGCAAGATGACAGACGATGACCACCTACAGTTTTTGAAGAAATATGGGTAGCACTTTATTTTACAGTCAAGTTATGCGTGTACAAACTATGTGCTTATTATAGTAATTACAATAACTAGTAATAACTAGTACTAACCCTGAACCTAACCCTGAACCTAAACCCATGTAGTTACCTTATATTACAGTACTTTCTTGGGCAAGTACACTGTATGTACATGTACTCTGAAATAAAGTGTAACCAAAATATGGTACCAGGAAAATGATCTGCTCTGTTAAATCTAAGGAACTGTTGAGATTAATATATACCAGACCTGATTTCATTTGGTGAATATTGTAATATTGTGAATAGGATAAACTGGATTCACTAATTTGGTTCATTGTTTAACGATTTCCTTCTTGGAGTTTAGCTTAGTGTAGTCGAGTTTTGTTGAGTTTCATTGGGTTAATGTAGCTCACGGTCAAGTTTTGTTTTGTTTGGGCTTGTCTTCCCAGTTTTCTTATGATAATGAATTCAGTTTGAATTTGGTTTATTCCGAGTTAGGTTAGTTAATCTTGTCTAGCATTGTTAAGTCAAATGTAGTCTTGTCTTGTTATCTAGTTTAGTCTGGTTTTATTTAGTTAAGTTCAGTTTGGTTAGGCTATTAGTCTAGTTTAGGTTTGATGAGTCAAGTGTTCTCTTATCTAGGTTCGATTAGTTTCTCTGAGCTGATTTCAGTTAGTTTAGTTTTTTCTTGGATTGTTGGGTCAAATGTAGTCTTGTCTTGTGTTATCTAGTTTAGTCTGGTTTTACTTAGTTTAGTCCAGTTTAGTTAGATTAATAGTCTAGTTTAGGTTTGAACTCAACTCAACAAACCTGAACTAGACTAGGCTAAATTAACCTAACCAAACTGGACTAAACTAAATAAAACTAGACTAAACTACATAATACAAGACTACATTTTACCCAACAATCCTAGACAAGACAAAAACTAAACTAACTGAAATCAGCTCAAAGAAACTAAACGAAACTAGATAAGACAACACTTTTAAGTTTTGTCGAGTTAGGTTAGTTTTAGTTTACTCGAGTTTGGTCAGTCTCATCTAGTGTAGTTTGGTTTAGTTTAGTCTTGTCAGGTCTAGGTCTGTTGAGTGAAATGTAGTCTTTTCTTGGCTTATCTAGTTAAATGTAGTTTTATTTAATTTAGTGGTTTGCCTTTGTCAAGTTTAGGTTTGTCGAGTGTTGTCTTATCGATTCTAGTTCAGTTTCTCTGAGCTGCTCAATGTCTTTTTCATCTTTGTCTACTTGGGTTTTGGTTATTTTCATTTTAGAATAGAATAGAACTGAACCGATTTGAGCTAAGTGCCATATAGTCCAGTCATTTTATGAAAAAAGGTTGAAAAACAAATTGCAACAGAAGCAAACTCAACTGATTTTGTATCCTCAATATGTCCTGAGTAAGGAAAAAAAAGCCCAGAAGAATCCCATTAGGGGAAAGTTTAGAAAAAGACTCAAATATAGCCTATTCATTCGTAGCCTAAATGGGTTCCTTTCAGACCTTAACATTAAGGGCCCTATTTTAACGATCTGAAGCGCAAGTGTCAAAGCGCAAGTAACTTTGTGGGCGAATCCCGGCGCTGTTGCTATATTCCCGGCGGGATAAATGCCTCTTGCACCTGGCGCAAATCTAAAAGGGGTTGGTCTGAAGTAGCTTCATTATTCATAGGTGTGGTTTGGGCGTAACGTGAAATAAACCAATCAGAGTGTCCTCTCACATTCCCTTTAAGAGTCGGCGCGCTTGTTTCGTGGCGGATCGCTATTATAACGGTGGATTTGCCAGCGCACGCCAGGAGCAGTTCACAGCCGAGGAAACCGACGTTCTCGTCAGGGCCGTAAAACACAGAGAAGTGACAATGGGGATGATGGGAGAACCCACCCAAATTAGCTTCGGTTAAACAGGCGTATAATTTGGGTAAATGTGTAGCCTAATCTAGAATTTTTTTTTTTAATCTAGATAGATCTTTTTCACATCTTCACGGACCAACAATGATTTCCCTCGTGTGTTAATATTTTTCCTTGTAATAATGTATGTTTTGCAAAAATGAAAACTGCTGCGTCTGTTTATAATTATTAGAGAATCAAAGTGGATGCGCGTTAACATGCTACACAATGGCCAAGCACGCGCCCTTAAAATACCATATCACTAACGCGCAACGCGCCACTGTCTTTAGACTGTTTTTTTCCTGGTCAGTGGCGCAATTGCTTTCTAAAACTGGAAAATAACACCAGGGGAGTTTTGCGCCGGAACACGCCTCCTCTTTGCGCTGAACCGCCCCCGCGAGCGCAAGTTCATTCCCTAATTTACCGACGTGCTTTTGTGGAGGGAAACAAAATATTGTGCGCAGGTGCAAAATAGGAATGATACATGCGTTGGTGTTCAAAGTCAATTGCGCTGGGTGCAATATAGGGCCATAAGAGTTTTACTGGTATATGTCAACAAGATTCAACAAGACATTTTCACCTGGCTATACCCAATGTTTAGATCTGTTGTGCTATTTATGCAAATTAGCACATACACAATTAGATTATGCTCCGTTTGCCCATGATAACAAACTATTAAAAAAAACTTGTAATACATTTTTTGTTTGTCTTGATGCAAGTAATCAACTCAGTAATTTTCATGATGATATCTAAAGGTTAAAATGTTTACCCCATTCACGTGAGGAAAAGAATGAATAGGCTATATTTTTATAAAACCATATGAAACATGCCCATCTTATTGATGCATACTAAATGAATACCTAATAAAATGTTTTTCCCCCCACAGTGCAATGTCCTGCTCATGATGTCCGATTCGACTCATCTGGGGTGGTTTTGAGCCCTGGCTACCCAGACAGTTACCCCAACCTCCAGATGTGTTCGTGGAGCATCAACGTGGAGAAGGGCTACAACATCACCATGTATTTTGAGTTTTTCCAGACTGAGAAGGAATACGACATTCTGGAAGTCTTTGATGGTAGACTTTTTTTCTTATTTAAACTAGGCTGCTATTGTAAAAGTGTTGCATTGACTTTTGTAGCATAGCATGTATTTTTCTATAAATGCAACATATGAAAGGTGAAATTTGAACTTGCATTAGTCTAATAATAAGTGTGTATATGCCTCTCACAGATTCCCTTTGTGACCAAGGCTGTTATTATCTACACTTTGCCTTTTGCCTATTTTCACGATATTTTCCAAACCTATTTTCAAACTGTACCAACTAAGCACCAAGCTACTTTTATGAGTTTCATCTTTTTTGACCGGTATAATTTGATATAACAGTCCTCCTGCAAATTGTCTTTCTCCTCTGTTTCTTTTGAAGGACCCACAATTCATAGTCAGACCCTGGCCACATTGAGCGGTGACCTCCCGACCCCCTTCAACATCACCACCACGGGCCACCAGCTTCTCCTGCGCTGGTCAGCTGACCACGGCACCAATAAGAAGGGGTTTCGCATCCGCTATGTCGGTGAGTATCAAAGTATGTATCCATTTAAATCTCTCTATTGCTTGCACGTTTTCCGTCTCTGGTCTTGAATTTGAATGAGCATGTGTACTTTGGGTAGTTGACATGAAGTACTTTTAGGTAGATGTCCTGCAGTGTGACTTACTATACTCTTAATTGAAAATAATGAATAATTTCCACTATTTTTTATATTTAAATTACCTTACTTTAAAGACACCATTAATTTAAAAACACTGTTTAATGTAATATTTAGCCAAACACAAAAGAATTATCCTTTTACCCATCATCCCTATCTAAATTCATTAAGTTTTTAGCACACTACCGGTCAAAAGTTTGGCGTCACTAAATTAACTTTTATTCAGCAAGGATGCATTAAATTGATTTAAAGCGACAGTAAAGACATTTATAATGTTACAAAAGATGTATGTTTCATATTGATGCTGTTCTTTCTGTTTTTATTTATTAAAGGATTCAGAATTTTTTTCCCTAAAATATTTATCAGCAGAATGATTTACAACGTTGATAATAATCATAAATGTTTCTTGAGCAGCAAATCATCATATTATAAGGATTTCTGAAGGATCATGATGATCATGATAATGATGCTGAAAATTCAGCTTTGAATCACAGAAATAAATAACATTTTTAATATATAATAAAATAGAAAACAACTATTTCAAATTGTAATAATATTTCACAATATTACTGTTTTTATTGTATTTTTGGTAAAATAAATGCAGCTTTGGTGAGCAGAAGAGACTCTTTCAAAAACATAAAAAAATCTTCCCGACCCTAAACTTTTGAACAATATTTATTTATATATTATTGCTTTAAGTATTTATCTGCCATAACATGAAAATAATTATCGACAATTTAAAGAAATAAATCACAATCTATTATTATTTACTCACCTTTCATTATCATTATAAACCTAAAATCTGCATATTGATGGGGAAAAAGGTTGGATGTTATGCGTCAACTACCCATGAGTCAGAATCTTATGTGTGTGAATGCATGTGCACGTATATGTGTGCGTGCGTGTGTGTGATTGCGTGTGTGTGTGTGTGTGATCATTGATGGACGTGTTGTGTTCATTGTGTTAACATTTCTGTGTAGAAGTCACTTTGTTTGTCGGGTACTTTGATGGGTTTATTTTGTTGTTATTTTCTGCCCAGGAGAGCGGTACACACTACCTTACTTCAGCTCATATATGTTTGACAAATGTCCTTTGCCATGTTGTGCACTTTACAGTCTCTTGGAAAAAATCATACTGACAGAACAAGAAAAGTCAGAGACCCATTGGCCCAATAGTGCACTGTGGTTAAGTGAATACTACACCCGCCGTTGTGGATGTCAACCAAAGACATTGGGACTCCAAACACACATATTCATACCACACCTTACCTTTCAGTTCCTCAAGCTTGAGTGTGTGTTCAGATGTAGTAGAGCGGACAGGAGCGGGACAGGCAAAGCTTCAGTGTGAGGGCTTTCTGTGGTCACTTAAAGCAGCTTTCCCTCGTGTCTCTGTGGTTTTTCCACGAAAAGACGTTTTGCAGACATGAGCAATGCACCGTTCTCGTGGAAAAGAACAACTCTTATGTCTGTGTAGTTATAAAGTTGTATAAATCCTGGTGATCATGTGATTCAGCATGATTTGAGAACGATCCAGAAAAAGCATCTTGTGCTTCAAAGGAAGCAAGAACATCTGACCATCTCTTACTTTTAGACCCAACTGTATATAAATTGTAATGTAAAATGTTGCAAATCCATATTAAAGCTTTATTTAGTGTGTAATGTTGCCGTTTGAGCATTAAAAAAAAAGTCTGCAAAGTTCTAGCGGGAGTTATTCTCTATATCAGTGTCACTGTTTCTGAACTCTCCAATGAACTGACCAATCACAACACACTGCTCCAGCCGACCAATCAGAGCACAGTGTGCTTTTCAGAAGGAGGGGCTTCATAGAGACAGGAACTAAACAGAGCATTACTGACAGACTGGGAAGAGAGGAGCCGCAACAATGGAGAATATGAGGAGAATAATGAAACATACTCATTCTGTAATCTGGGCTGGTAACCAAAAGGTTTAACCTGAGAAGTGCCGATCCCGGGGCGATCCTGGAGCGATCATCATTGTGCCCGTGAGCAAGACACTTAACCTCGGGTTGCTCTAGGGGACTGTCTCTGTAACTCCATTAATTCCACCTGCTCATATGGCAAATATGGCTTTATTGTGAACTTTATTGAGCGGTAATGTGCACATCACATTACTGCAGTGGCAGTTGCTGAAATGTATTCTCATTATCAACACTGCATGTGTACATTTTATGTACATGTACATGTTATGAAATCTTCCCTACCTCACGAGGCAATAGTTTTCCTTCCCTTGCTCTCGTATTCTCTCTCAGCAATATCTCCACACTGACTTTCCATCAAAGACTCGTCCGTTTCTGCTCGAGGGTGTCAGCACTGCTCACCTCAGCCTTGTTTTCATCACAGTTGGACTTCCTAAACCCAGTTTTAACTGTTGTTCGTGTTGCACATCCTGGCTGCACTTCCGTTCAACTCGAGCCTGGAGTGAATTAAACCCAATGAAGTGCCTGTGAGAGCGGAGGTCAGATGCTTACACTTCCTCTAACCTGCCCGTTTGAGATGTACTGTAAATAGCTCTCATACCCTCACACATCTGTGACTGGTGCAGTACAGAAGGAAGTGATGTTTGCTTGTGCGTTTCAGAGCACCTTTGAGCAGAGATGAAATGCAAACTGACATGCCACGTTCTAAGTGCTTTTCGGGCTTTAGCCACCTGTCAGTTGTTTTCAGCTTGTGACATCAACGATAAATGGCTTGTTCATTTCCGTTGAAAGGATATGAAAATCCCCACATCAACATGTTAATACTTTGTTTCAGTTCAAAAGGCTGAGAATCGGTTTGAATCCACTCACAGTCTCTTGTGAAACTTGGGAAAAAACCAAGTCTAACGTTATGAAAGCTGCTTTCTGTCAGTGGAGTTCTCCGTCGCTGTCAAGCTCTCTCGCTGAGTTTGACTGACAAGCGTATTGATGTGCTTCTGTTTGGTTTCAAAGTGAGTGTATGACTACAGTGCCTTCAGAAAGTATTCACACCCTGGTATCTTCTCACATTCTGATGCCGTTACACCATCAGATTGTAAAACATATTTTTAAAACACAATATTTTTATCTCTGCTCTAACCATTTGATACATGTATCATTTGTAGTATTTGCGGAGTAATCCACACTATAGGGATCCAGAACTCTGACCTTCCTTTCAAGCCTTTTCTTTGTAGTATTTGCCACATCCTTTGGCTCATTTGTCCTGCCGGATGGATTTAGCCTCAAATGCAGATCTGTGGCTGAAGTAGATTTTCATCCATTTGGGTCCATCCATCTGTTCTTTTTATATATATATATTTTTTTTTAACTTATTTATTTTATTTTATCATCCTGTCAGATGATAAAATGCAGATATCTAGCTAAAATACATTTTAATTAACTATTTTAATTTTATATTAGAGGATTATTTCTGCAGACGTTGGAAATAATCCTGTTTAAAAATAATAGAAGAAATACTTTTATACTGAACTGTTTATGAATATATGTGACTGAGGTTAAAATAACAAACCGAATGCTTAGCAAAACAATTCTGAAATATTAAGAAAATTTGGTCTTAATTTCATTATGCATGTTGTTGTTGTTTGTTCTGTTTTAAATAATTTTGTAAAATGTCCTCTTTTTTCAGATTTTAGATAGTTTAGATCACTGTACAAATGCATTTGTTTACAGCATTAGTATTGATAAATAGGGGCATATTTGTAACATTTTTATACAGTGACCCCAAAAGGTATTTATACACTTATGCCACACTTGTGTGCATTTAACAAACAAATACAGTATACTGTTTTTTAATGCATTCACCAAAAGCGCCTTGGGACCAGGTACCAGTTAAATGTAAAAGTGGCTGACAAAATTGAAGTTAGTTTTGAGAAAAGGTAATAATTTGTGCAGTTATGCAATGAAATTCATGATTTTTTTTTTTATTGTTGCTTAAGTGTTCAAATACTTTATGGTGCCACTGTACCTGTTTTTAAAAAAATGAAAAGAACTTGAGCTCAATCATCATTCCTTCAAGACCATATTTAACAGAAGTTGCAAAAGAATTCTTCCTTTCCAGAATTATGTTTGGCAATATAAATTCCATTGCTAGATTTCAGTGGGCAAAACGAGTAATAAACCAGATAATGTGACCTTTTCACAAATATGAAATATTCATCTGCAGCCTGTCTCTCGAAATGTCTTCAAAACACCAGACTGACGCATGTTGAATGAGCCACATAGGAGTTTTACAGTTCTGTATGTTATTATAGCAGAAAATACAATGCTTCCTTAAAGAGGACCTATTGTGCTTTTTTACATGTTCACCTTTCCTTAGTGTGTAATGTTGCCGTTTGAGCATAAAAAAGCTCTGCAACGTTTCAAAGCATAAAGGGAGTTATTCTCTATATCAGTGTCAGTTTCTAAACTTCCTGAAACGCCTCCATTGTAGTCTTGAGTTTTTATCCGTGAACAAACATGTCACAATATTCCTCATTTAATAATTCATACGCAGAATAAAGGGGCGGGGCCTGGTTGAGTTAGTAGTGTGTTGAAACTGCCGGTTATGGTAAGAGGCGGGACATTTACCAAACTTGCTCTAAGCACTTGACCAATCACAACACACTGATCCAGCTGACCAATCAGAGCACAGTGTGCTTTACAGAAGGAGGGGCTTCATAGAGACAGGAAGTAAAGAGAGCGGTACTGACAGACTGGGAAGAGAGGAGCCGCAACAATGTAAAATATGGGGGGAAATAATGTGGTTTTTGAACATTCAGGCATGAAAAACCTATTCTAGTAGAGGCCAAAAACAAAATCAAGACTTTATAAAAAGGCATAACAAGTCCTCTTTAAGAGAGAGATCCCTAAGAGCTTTTTAAAATGTGCTTGTAAGTGAATGCGGCCGTGTCACAGGGCTCGGCTCTGGGTGGTGATTAAGGAACTGATGGTGTCTGGTGTCTGTCTGTCTGTCTGTCTGAACAGCTCTGTACTGCAGCACCCCGGACTCTCCCGTCCATGGATCCATAAGCAGCCAGACCGGAGGACACGTGAACAGTCTGGTCCGCTGGGCCTGTGACCGGGGATACCGGCTTATTGGAAAGAGCACCGCCGTTTGCAAGAAGACCAACTTCGGCTTCTACGCCTGGGACGCCCCGGTTCCTGCTTGCCAAGGTAAGACCCAGCAAATGGGTACGCTAGACCATTTTGGGTTTAGTAGCTGCTAACTCAAGTATGTTGTAGGTTCAATACTTATGAAGCTGTTTAACCAGCCTTTGCAGTGATGTTATTTACTAGCGCTACTAATTTCTCCAAAATGATTCGCAAAAACACTGACCATTTTCAATCCGGACGTCCCTATATATTAGGCTATGAGATGGGAAAGTTTTCTGGTTCCAGGTTTAATATTACAAAATTAAGCATAATATTAATTACCACACACAAATAATTTTTTTATCGTCCCTCCTTTTCTTTACGATTACTGTGTATGAAGTAAATGGGGCCAATTTTTGGAGGATTTAAAAGCATAAGTGTGAAGATATTAATGTAATGAAACACTTTTTTGTTGTTATTAAAATTTGCGTACGGTAATATTTGAGATATAAATTTGTAATCTTGTACTTTTTACAGTAATTTTAGAGTTTTAGGCTTTATGTTGGCAACAAAGTTGTAAAACTGAATGTAACTTTGCACAGAAAAGGATATTTTATCTCACTAAAATTATTTTAACACTGATATTTTGTACGTCTTGTGAATATTGAAGCCATTTTCAGATTAGCCTGATTCTTTCATTTTAAGTCACTTCAATTTTTTTCATGTTTTGTTTTAAGAAAATTGAGGGATGAATCAAAATTAATTTTTATGCTAATCACCATTATGCCACAATTGCTGTCAATTGAGCTGAACTTGCATTGAACCCGGGATATTCATTTAACACCAGTATTGTGTTGACTTAAACACCCAACAGGCCTTTTATAAAGTCAGCAGGTAGTAATTCAGTGCCTGCAGATATGATCAGTAATTTTCCTGACGCCGCTCTAACAAGCTTTTACGGTCAGTGATGGAGACGCAGTAATTACTGTCTCACTGATACTGTTTATTCATGATCTGTCACATTAATGACTAATCTTCAGAGCTCTCTTTATCCATCGGAGTCGTTCGTCCTGCTCCACCTATCCGCTCAGACTCAGCTTCACTGTAGAGTAGATGAGCCTGACTAAATGGTTTCTGAGGCGGCGCATTCATGTGGGCCCTTCCTCCTGCACTAATGTGACAGAATGGGCCCCAACTCCCTCTAAGGGCCACAGGCTCCAGTGCCACTAACATCAAGTGACACTTAAATGACTCTGTAAACTTCAAAAAGCATTCTGGGCACTTTCAGCCTTTTGTGTTGTGCAACAAGAGTTCATCTCACGTCACTGTCAGAGTGAGCTCTTGTTGAGCAGTTCTTGATATGTTCTCTCTGATTATTGGGAGGATAACATCTGATGGCTGTGACCCGATGCCGTTGCTGACTGATTATGGCATCTCAACACTCTTTGTTTCTCAAATGTACCAGTGGTTTTGTTGCTCAATAAATCTTGAGGGCTTGTGCACGGCAATGATTCATACTTAGTGTCATCTAAAAGTACTGTGCGTTGATAAATAATATGTTCCAGTGCTGCTTGCATAAGGGAGAAGTGAGATGGGACCGTTCCATTGGCTGGTTTGCAACACTGATGACAAGCGTAGTTATAGTCGGATAGTGTTCAACTCTTTAAGTGCTATTTCATTGTTTATGAAAAGGATCTGCCATTGCATGCAAGTTATTACTTTTAACACAATATTGATCTCTCTTAGAAAGTGTCTGAACTTCAATGTGGTTTTACTTAATGCGGTCAAAAACTTATTTTTTAATTAACAAGTTTATTAGGTTCCTTAACCATGAAAAGGTTTTTGTATCCTGGGGGATACAAGCGTTTGAGAAGCTGTGAAAGTGTAGGTCTCATTTCTCAGCGTTTGTTGTGAATATTTAGATCTGGTGACTTAATTTTTTGCTTTTTAAAACGACATGGTCACCTGTAGTGGGAAATCTAATCATCTTCTGGTAAAAGTTTATGTATTTCACAAATTTACAATATTTGGTTGTTGTTAAGCGTTAGCTTATTACATTTATGTTGAAATTGTATGAATTTATTATTTAAAATTTTCATAATCTGTCTGTAAATGTTTATATCTCAGGGGATACGTTGCCCTTTTAGGGGTATAAATAAAAATGTAAAAATAAAAAATTGTCTATAGACTTCAGTTTAATACTTAATACTCTTAAATTAAATGTATATTCAATTATTAAGCCATTTATCTTAGTAAGCCAAATTGAATTCAATTATGGGTCAACAATACATTGATTTTTTCAGACAATTTATGTCAACACTTTCTATGGTAGAGGGAAGGGCTTAAGACAATAAAATATCTAAAATCAGTCAATACTGATAAAAAAATTAAAATAAAATCTAACATCTCTTAGCTGATAAACGATATTGTACAAATATGTCATGCATCTGTAAAAAAAGAAATTATATGCACATCTTTGACCAATATATCTATAGTGTATCTATGCATTATTGTGACTTTTTTACTCTTAGTATTGACCTTAAATAAAGCCATTTTAAAAAAGCATGTCCAATTACATCTTGTAAAACCAACCACTCGAATAACCAATTTTCAGTGCTCTAATGGTGAAATATTCTAATAGAGTAATAAGCTATGTTGAGAGGGTTTTTTTTATTATTATCTTGTCATAATTATATTTGAAACATATGACCTAACGTTCCCTACGTCTATCTGATTTCCACACCCATAAGCGGTCTCCTGTGGGCTGCCCAAGGCTCCTGTGAACGGAGGAGTGCTTGCGATGGACTACTCTGTGGGAACACGTGTGACCTACTTCTGCAACGATGGCTACCGGCTGTCCTCCAAAGAGTTGACCAGCGCTGTGTGCCAGCCTGACGGCACCTGGAGCAACCACAACAAGGTCCCTCGCTGCTCAGGTACAGGCCACGCAAGAGATGCAGAGAATCAGAGACCGTACACAGAGATAATCACCTTTTAATAGCATGTGATAACTCTAGGGTGTGCATTAACTGGACCAGCCTAAAGAATCAGGGGTTTTTTTAGCATTGAGCAAGAAAAGCCAATTTTATACAATTTTTGTCAGATGTTATTGCTTATTTGAAGTTTCATTAAAACCACTGAAGTGTTATTAAAACCGTTTAGAAAAAGAGTTTGGGAAATTTCAGTCTTTCCCCATTCAAGTAAGCAGGAGTTGTGTTTGTATTGCTGTTGGCTAAATAGAAAATAGCTGCCGGGCGCATAACCAATATGGCCGCCGAGTGAATCGACTTCCCTTTAAGAGAAATCTCTTTGCTTCAGCTTTAATATTCATTTATGTATGAGCCAATTATATCTGCCCTTCCAAAACAATGCCTCTGTTCCAAAACCTAGTGAGCTGCCTACTTTTAAGACATCCATTTCAACACGACAATAATGTTGCCTTTTAAGACACGATTAATGTCAATTCAGTCACACCAAGGACGATAATGGCAGTTTTTTTTTTACCAGTAATTTACCAGTATTTGTGGGTGGCCATTTGTTTCTGAATACTGGTTTCTGTGTATTTTCTGCACAGTTGTGGTTTGTCCAAGTATCGGATCTTTCTCCCTGGAACACGGAAGATGGCGGATCGTCAACGGCTCGCATTATGAGTACAGAACCAAAATCATCTTCACCTGCGATCCTGGCTATTACCGGCTAGGCCCCGCCCACATTCAGTGCACAGCCAATGGTGCGTGGAGCTGGAGGAACGAGAGACCCCACTGCCAAAGTAAGTGTGTCATTCAACTCCAATCCAGCAGCTGTTTGGCTCTGTTAGTCGAAGGTTTAAACCTTCCAGATTGTCTTTGTTTGTCTTACCCTCTCCCTTCCCTCTCAGTCATCTCGTGTGGGGATCTGGCCACGCCTCCCAGTGGCAAGAAAATTGGAACCCAGACCTCCTTTGGGGCCACAGCCATATTTACATGTGACAATGGGTATATGCTGGTGGGATCTACAGTGAGAGAGTGTCTATCCTCTGGTCTGTGGAGTGGAACAGAGACGCGCTGCTTGGGTAATGTGCTGTACATTCACTGCTGCGGTTCACATCTGCTGTTTCGGGCATGTTTGCCTGGCAGCGGTTCAACTTGATTTTTAAACCTTGTTAGGTGTGATGGAATCGGCATTAACCTAATTTCTAGTAGTACTATCATTCATAAGTTTGTGTTTTACTCATTAGATACTCACTACTCATTCTCATTCTCACACTACATTCTCATTCTCATTTTTTTTTTGGTACTATTTTCCACATTTTGTAATTAAAGAATTTTCCACGACATAATATAAAGTAAATGGAAGTGTGGGAATTAAGTAGGGCTGCTCGATTATGGAAAAAAATCATAATCACGATTATTTTGGTCAGTAGTATTGAAATCACGATTATGTAGCACGAATATTTCACATGACTTTGGGAATGTGTTGCATTTATTAAAAAGACACCTTTCAACAATTCTTTAAAAAATCTAAATTTGAACATTTATTGTACTTTTTGACCTATTAAAATAAATAATATAACAGATATTCCCGCAGGTCTACCACTTATAACACTGTAAAAAAAAATGACATCCCCAAGTCAAAATTTTCTAGTGACTGATAACATCTACATTTTCAATTAGTCTGACATATTATTTCTCATTGAGCCAATGTTAACAGACTATTGCAACAATTAATTCAATTTACTTTACAGAATTTCACTTGGGCAAATTTAAAAATTTTGATAAATTTTAGTAACCAGTCACTAGAATATTTTGACTTGGAGAAGTAAATTTTTTTTTACAGTGAATGCGGGAAATTCCCCGCAAACATTGATCCACTTTAGCAAGTACCGTAGATTGCATGATTAGCCTAAATTAATCAAATCAAATCAATAATTTTAAAACTTTCTCCAAGACGCAATTTCACAAAACCGCGTGAGTGTTCTCTCTCTCTCTCTCTCTTTCTCTCTCTCTCTCTCTCTCTCTCTCTCTCTCTCTCTCTCCCGCGTTTAGGTCACTTGCACAATCGGGGCAGCATTGCATCGCAACTAAAGCTGATCATTTTCACTTCTTTTTAAGTCTTATCAGTTTAAACATTCAATCTGAGAGAGGTTATGGCTTCGGGAGGGGCGATGTGCGAGTGTCATTCAGAACACAAGACAAAATAAGAGTGTTCTTGCACAACAGAACATGGCATAATAATAGGTTTTACTCGATTGTACTATTTTGGTGATCGTTGGGACCCAAAATTTAAATTCAATTAATTGCACAGCCCTAGAATTAAGTAGTAAACCTTTGTCTAGATAACTCTGATTCTTTCCGCCAACTTCATCCATTCATTTGGAATGTTTTTTAAACAGTGAAGGAAAAGCTGTTAACACTTCACTACTATCCCGTCAACTCATCCATTTATTATTCAAAAGAAATGTGATAATACATTTAGCAATTAATTTTTTGTACATTTCGAAATGTGAAAAAGCTATTCATTTAAAATGTGACATTTTCATAAGTATGGTTAGGCCTACTTATTTTTTTTATGAATATTATGAATAGAAAGTTCAAAAGATCAGCAATTTAATGCAACCTTGCTGAATAACCGTATTCGTTTCTAAAAAAAAAAAAAAATCGTAATGACCCCAAACTTTTGCACGGTGTGTATAACGCTATACACACTCACACACAGTGTCTAAGTGCTTGAATTACATTTGACCTCAATCATGTTTCTTTCTCCTGCTCCACTGAAGGTCTCACTTTTTTGAATTTACATGCACTCCACTAAACACTTAATTGCTTGAAGCAGTTGGTCTCCCTAAAAGCATTGGATGTTAATATTTTACAGTGTAATGTAGCTGCTGCTCAGACCTCTCACTTTAATCACTCTCTCTTCTCGTTCCTGTCCTTTCAGCCGGCCACTGTGGTTTACCCGAGCAGATTGTCAATGGTCAGGTGATCGGGGAGAACTTCGGCTACAGAGACACCGTAGTGTACCAGTGCGTCTCCGGCTTCCGGCTCATCGGCTCCTCTGTGCGCATCTGCCAGCAAGACCACAACTGGTCCGGACAGCTGCCCATCTGCGTCCGTGAGTTTGGGACTCGCTTTTCTCTCGCAGACAAGCTGTGGAAAATTACTGAATCCATGAATAGATTTATTCAGAAAAAGGTCGAAAGCACCACACGCTGGGTGAAGGAATAGACACAGTCACATATACTTTAGCTAGAGCTGTCAATTTAGCACATAGTGTAGTCAAATTAATACAAAAATATGTTAATGTATATACTATCGAATCGAATTCTACCACAAAAAATGTCTTTGAATTGTATATGCAGGTTTTTCTCAGCAATGCATGCAATTAATTCTGATTAATTAAGAGAAGTTTGAGGTTAGAAGATATTTTTTTAAAGAAAATTAACTTTTATTCAGCAAGGATGCATTAAATTGATCATAAGTGACAGGAAAGACATTTATTATGTTACAAAAGATTTATAATTCACGGTGAACCTGTTCTTTCTGTTAACTTTATATTATTTAAATGATCCTGAAAAAAACAACATTTCCAGCATTGATAATAATAAGAAATGTTTCTTGAGCAGCAAATCATCATATTATACTGATTTCTGTAGGATCATGTGACACTGAAGACTGGAGTAATGATGCTAAAAATTCAGCTTTGAATCACACAGGAATAAATTACAGTTATTTCACATTGTAAAAATATTTCACAACATTTTTGATCACATAAATGTTGTCTTGGCGAACATAAGAGACTTCTTTTTTTTTTTAAGTAAAAAAAATAGATCGTACTGATCTCAAATTTTTCAACGGTAGTGTAATTTATTTATTTAAAGCTTTGACTCAATTGACAGCCCTAATTTTAGCACACTTACTGTTGCCGTTTTGACTACTACTATATCTGGGACACAGAGAATAACTCTATTGCAAAAAAGCATGAGGGGAAGTGACATCATGACATCAGTGCTCTGTTTCTCCTTCTTAAATGGCACTGGCATTCAAAGATTCCACCTTAAGAGCTCTCTGTATTTAGGGAGCTATTTATATTTTTAAAAAAGTGGCGTCACTGTCATCTCCCACTGGGTCCACACACACACACACACACACACTCACAGCCTACATCTATCAGACACGCACTGCAGCAGGTCTGCCTCACTTCAATGGGGGCGTTTATTTGTTTGAAGAACATTTAGACAAAATGAGCTGATAAAATGAAGCTGCAGGGAAGGTAATGCAGTAAGTCTCACCAAAAGCTGCAGTATTTGAGTGCAGGATTTTTCCACACCATTTTATTAAGATTATAGTTCACCCCAAAATGCAAATTCTGTCATTTGCTCACACTCATGTCATTCCAAACCTGTATGAGTCAATCAGGGCACATTTATTTCTATAGTACTTTATACAACACAGGTCGTTTCAAAGCAGCTTTACAGTGGAAAACTGGACAATAATGATTCAATTCTGCTGTAAAGGAGCTCTAAAAAGACAATAGTAAACATTATTCAATACAATAGTCGTTATTCAGTTGAAATCAGTTCAGTGTTGATTCAGTTCGAGTTTGAGTTCAGTTCAGCTCTGGTGGAAACGGTGATCATCAGCTCAGTTCAGTTCTCATCCAATAGTGTCACTGCAGTCAAATCAGTGATAATGTTGAATATTAAAAGTCCCCAACTAAGCAAAAGGAACCCAAACTCCATCGGAGAAAAAAAAACATTGGGAGAAACCAGGCTCAGTCTCTCAGTTCTGGCCAGATGAACGTAGCGTGGTTTAGAGGTTGTATCAGTGATTGTAGGTGACGTCACTTCTGGTTGAGTTTGAAGCGAGATCCCAAACAAACCAAGTTAGCTCGCCCCTCTCTCCCGTTTCGTGCATCATGAAAAAAAACGATCATGCACGCGCATTTCTTAGCTAGAGCTACCCAAGTTTAGTCGAGCTTCGCTCATATTATTTCAAGAAGGATATTTTCACACACAGTTCACACCCAAACAAGTCAGCACAAGCTGCTACTCACCTGTCCAGAAGAAACAGTGCAACCTCGGCGTCCGTTTTTTTTTTACTTTAATTTCTTTCCACCGTTCAAAAGCCTTCCCGTAAAACTATACGTGTCTTGGAATAAATACGATGGTATTCCCTCGCCCTAATCCTAATTTGAGTTTCAGGTAGTGTTATTTAGTTTTTATTGTAGTTTTTTATTCGTTTTTATTTGTATATGTTTTATGTAATTTTAGTAAAAAAAATTGCCATTTCATTCTATAATTAAAAATATTGAGGTTTAGATTTATTTCAGTTTTAGTTTTATTGAGTTTTAGTTTTTATTTACAGTATTTCTAGGTAATAATTTTAGTGCTTCAACTTAAACTTATTTCAGTTTATTGCCAAGGCATACAGTTTTTACAACTAATATTTATATTTTATTTCAGCTGAAATGTTTTTAATAGTTTTAGTTAACAGTGATAACACTGGTCTGGCTCACTGTAAAATCTGGGTTCTCTGCAAAACCATTTGAGAGCCACGGCTTATATTTGGTACTATCTGACTGTCATTTGATTTGATTCAAATTGTATTCACACTTTTATTCATGTGGCATCTCTTCCATGATCTTTTAGAGAATGGCAGTCAATTACGATGAAAGCGGGGCGACTGAGCGTCTCTTTTGATGATGGTGATCACGGCATCTGAAATAATCAGTTTTTTTTTGCATCTACAAATCATCTCACACTTTCTCAAGCAGAATAAAGCAAAAGGGAAGAAAGGCAATTTCAATGCCAGACAAGTCGCACCCGGCTCTGCGATTCCTCAATGGATCTAACCAATAGCAGCTGACACACTTGATGTATTAATCGTTTACTCGACTTAAAGAGCCCATGAAATGAATATTGGAGTTTTGTGGCTTTTAGTGCAGGTTTGAGGTCGTCTATTTGCTGCTGTATTACTAAAAGTTTGCAATTGATTTTTAGCAGATTTAGAGTATACATTTCAAATGTTAATTTTTTTCCTGGGAAAGCTAAGCAAAAATACACATGTAATGGATCCACTGGGGGCAAGTTTGAAGAGAACCCAAGTGCAGTTTATTTACACACAAGATAAAACATCAAACAAAAGCATGGCGTGGCATGAGCTAAAACATGAACATACTGTAATATATAAACATGGACAAGACTCTTACCAACAGAGGTTACAGTGAAACAATACTTGCCAACATGAGGGCTTAAACACAACTTTTTATCTTTTGTCAAATCAACTTCGATAACTAATGTGTGAAGATAACATACTATTTTGAGTTTCTGTTTATTAAACCATTCTTCTTCATTGTATTAACAAATTTTTTTTATTACAACAAACTCAAAAAAGTAAGTTACCTTGTTGCCTTAAAATTTTAAGTTAAACCAACATTTCTTTTTTACAGTGTGTAAACAATGACCAGGTAATTAAAGTCACATGGCAGGATCACATGACAAGACAGAAACATGACCAAAACAAGACCGAATCGTGACAACACTCAAACGTATCCACATTTTTGTCCAATCAAATGCTTTCCAGAATTTAAACATCCCCTTTCACTAAGACCACATCTGATTAAGTCGTAAATATTTATTTTAGTATCATTGAGATACTTTTATAGTTTGTATTAATATTTTGAATTTGTTTTTATTTTAATTTTGTTAAAGTTTTAGTAATGCAGTTGTTTTTTTTCATTCATGTTTAGTAAGTTATACATTTTATTTCATTTTTAGTTTCAGTTATTTAAAAAAAAAAATGTTGTTCTACCTAAAATAAAAGTTTTTATTTCAGTCACCGTTTATTCTATTTCAGGCAACACGTTTTTAATGGATTTAGTTTTAATTATCTATAATATATCCCTGCTATGATGTAAATAAAGCCACTCACTTCCTATTTCAATAGGAAATACATCAACACAGGAAAGAAAAAGCTCATTGAGTGATTTCAGGGGGTCTTTAAAACATAAAATGATTTTTTTTTTTTTTTTTCACATGTACGTTTCACAAGCTTTGCACCACAAGCTGAAATCACAGAAAGATGTGTGTGAACATTTTCTGCTATTTTAGCATACAGTGATTTGGTTGGAAATTTGGGCTACGGAGAGTATTCAAATGAAAGGGAAATTGCCTCCGTGCAAAGAGAAACAAATTACAACTGTGATTATGCAAATCAACTGTGGCTTTTTATGATTGTAGAAAAGACGCACTGTGAGGAACAAAATACACTGTACCCTGGAAGAGCCATTACAAGCGCAAATATATACCTCTATAAATGTGTCCTATCAGCGGAAGAAATGTCTCCTTAATTAAATAAGAGCTCCTCAGTGTGTTAGAATAAGACAAGACTCTGGAGTTAATCAATACACATTAGAGAAGTACGACTCGACTTACATGCGTTCTCACAATACACAGTAGATAACAAGCAACTTTCACTGCTAACACCAGCTCCATATCTGATACTGACTGACGGTCTAGGTCTAATACATTCCCCATATAAATGAAGCAAACTCAACCTGGCATGTAATTAAAAGGCATTATGTTGTTGTTGGATTGATTTACTTTGCCGCCTGTATGTTCTCTGATAAACGATATGATTTGAATGTCTAAACTGAGCATTGGAGTGACAGCTCTCAGCCGAAGGCATTGAGTGTGAATCTTCTGTTTACAGCATGCACCGCTTCATTCAGCCAACAAATATCTGCAATTGAGCTCAAATGTCGCCGTGTTGCCCATTGCTATTACAACCGCGGGTTTCATTGGACTAATGTTCCCTTCACACAGAGACTTACAGAGCTATTAAATTACCCCTCCAGACAACATGTTTGTTACGCCGATACTGTTCAAAAGTGTGGGGGCTATTTTTTATGTTTTTGAAAGAAGTCTCTTATTCTCACTAAGACATTTATTTTAAAAAAAATACAGTAAAAATGTGAAATATTATTATATAACTTTTTTTTTATTGTAATATATTTTAAAATGTAATTTATTCGTGTGATCAAAGCTGAATAGTCACATGATCCTTCAGAAATCATTCTGATATGATATTTACTGCTCAAGAAACATTTATGACTATTATCAATGTTGAAAACAGTTGTGCTGCATTTTTCAGGATTTTTTTTGATGAAAAGAAAGTTCAAAAGAAAATAATTTATTTGAAATATTTTTTTTGTAACATGTTGTAAAAGTAATTTCACCAATTTAGTGCATTCTTGCTGAATTAAAGTATTAATTTATTGTAGTCTTACTGACCCCAAACTTTTGAACAATGGTCTCTACAAATGTTAATATTATTATAAATTATTTATATTTGTCTTATTTCTTTTCATTGAATGTTAAGTTTTCTTTGGAGATAATACTGTTTAATAGATGTAAATCATAGTTAAAATGTGACTCCATACATTAAAAACATTTGCTTTAAAATGATGGCATACGATGCGAAACATTTCAGATTGTTTGTTTGTTAGTTAGTTTGTTTGTTTGTTTGTTTGTTTGTTTATCTCCACACATTCTAACTGATACCAAACATTACACATCCATTTGAAGACTTGTGTGTGATATGTACATCTTTCTGTTTGAGCCCTGCTTCACAGATGCAGAGAGAGTGGTTAGGTACATGTGACTGTGAGTGTTTGAAATGACAGTGAACTAATCTGGCCTGGATTCTGTGCGTTGGCATTTAGATTGTTATGCTGGTTTTATCAAGGAGAAACTGAATCTGATTTAATGCATTTGAGCTGGCGACTTACCAAATAAATGATTAGAAATTGCTGAGGGAAATTGAACTAATTTCCCGCAGTGACCAATCAATATTAAGGGCACATCTATTTTCTGCCATAATTTAATCACGCTCTAAAAAGTTTCTGTTTTTTTATATATACCTGTTGTGAGAAAACAGCTTCCAGGAAGAAATAATCCCACATTGCTACACACAGATTGGTTGCTTACGCCATATTAAAACCTCTCTCTCTCTCTCTCTCTCTCTTCTCTCTCTCTCTCTCTCTCTCTCCTCTCTCTCTCTCATCTCTCTCTCTCTCTCTCTCTCTCTCTCTCTCTCTCTCTCTCTCTCTCTCTCTCCTCTCTCCTTCTCTCTCTCTCTCTCTCTCTCTCTCTCTCTCTCTCTCTCTCTCTCTCTCTCTCTCTCTCTCTCATCTCTCTCTCTCTCTCTCTCTCTTTATCTATCTATCTATCTATCTCTCTCTCTATCTCTCTCTCTCTATCTCTCTCTCTCTCTCTCTCTCTCTCTCTCTCTCTCTCTCTCGCCCTGTAGCCATCAGCTGTGGGCACCCGGGAAGCCCCATCTATGGCCGGACCGTTGGCAACGGCTTCAACCTCAACGATGTGGTGAGCTTCTCCTGCAACATGGGCTACGTGATGGAGGGTCCTTCCCGAGCCCAGTGTCAGGCCAACCGGCAGTGGAGCCAGCCGCCACCAACATGTAAAGGTGGGGAGAAAAGTTAAGTCTTTTATTCACACAGAGCTTTGCCTGATTCACCGGCTGACAGTATTAAAGCACCGCAGTGAACCCTGTGGGTAAGAAAGGGTGAAGCGGATGTTGATAAGTGGCTGCCGATTGTGGGGTTTGGCGGCTGAAAGTTCACTAACAAAATTGTCATTGATGATGCCTGGTAAGGAAACACAATGTTATACTGTTGTTATACTAAAATGTTATGCCGATATAGTTTGATATAGACTGCATGTTCTGTGATATGCCGTTCTGCATTTGTGCACTGACTTATTACTGCATGCAACTGTATGATACATGATACTAACATGTCAAAGCTGAATTATAATGAGAAATATATTATATTACAAAAATAAATGTTTTAATTTCTTTAGAATATTATTTTAATATTAAAATATATATATATACTGTTGGTATATATGTATTATATTTTAGAAGGTATATAAAATGTGTATTTAATATATATATATATATATATATTAGTGCTGTCAAATCAATTAATCACGATTAATCGCATCTAGCATAAGTTTTTGTTTATATAATACACATGGTTATATATACTGTATATATACAGGTAAAACTCGAAAAAATTAGAATATCGTGCAAAAGTTCATTTATTTCAGTAATTCAACTTAAAAGGTGAAACTAATATATGATATAGACTCATTACATGCAAAGTGAGATATTTCAAGCCTTTATTTGTTATAATTTTGATGATTATGGCTTACAGCTTATGAAAACCCCAAATTCAAAATTAGAATATTGTGAAAAGTTTTCATAAACTGTAAGCCATAATCATCAAAATGATAACAAATAAAGGCTTGAAATATCTCACTTTGCATGTAATGAGTCTATATCATATATTAGTTTCACCTTTTAAGTTGAATTACTGAAATAAATGAACTTTTGTACGATATAAAAAATTTTCGAGTTTCACCTGTATGCGTCTATATATATATATATACCGGTGTGTGTGTATATATATATATATATATATATATATATATTCATATTATAGTCTTGATTAGTCCTATGTTGCTTTTTTTTTTTTAAGATTCTGCATTTTTTATCATGTCCTATCAGTAATGTTTTTGAATGGATGTCTGTGACCGAATGGCAGATTCTCATTCTACAAGCGTTGCATGCGTTGAGCATCTGACCTGGCTGTTTCCACTGAAGTCACTTGCTTAGTGCTTCTGCCAAATAACATGTCTCTGTTTCTGTCCTCTCCCTTTCTTCTCTTTATTCAGTTGTCAATTGCTCTGATCCTGGGATTCCAGCCAACTCTATCAGGCAGAGTAAGATCGAGCACGGAAACTTCACCTTTGGCACGGTGGTTTTCTACGACTGCAACCCCGGCTATTACCTGTTCGGCTCCCCCGTCCTCACCTGCCAGCCCACGGGTCAGTGGGACAAACCGCTGCCCGAATGTATCGGTATGTTTCTGGCATCATTCAATGAAAGTTTGGCAGTGGCATTGTGTTGCTAATCACCTGTTCCTTCCAGTAATTGCGGGGAATCAGTTGCACGACCCTCGTCCTGCTGCTTAAGACCAGTGGTTGTAATTGAGGGACAGGTGGAGCACAGATTAGCAATTATCTGATCCCCGCTTTATTATGTGAAAGTTAAAACGCAGCACATCCTCCAGCTCAGCGAGACACGATCAGCAGCAGCTGCGAAGTCGACGGGACCTAAGCTTACATTTTGCCCTGACAAGACTCCCTGCTGTCAGAGATGCCCTTTCTCCCAGTCGCCACTTTGCTTTGTGTTTCTATAACCTTTCCTGTAGTTTTACATGTGTGATCCTAACACCATTTGCAAGGCTCTTTGAATACCTAAGTGATCTGAGATACGTTCTGCATAAAAATGCTGACGCTTACTTGCAGTCCTATATGAAAAGTGTTTGTTTCACACCTGGTAATGAGATTTACTCAATGCTTTATTTATATGTATTTATATGTGTTCACAGCTTTTCTGCTGACATGCAAAAATATATATGCACAGTTGAGACCCTTTGTTTAAAGGGATAGTTCACTTTAAAATAAAAATTCACCCTCAAGTTGTTTCAAAGCTGTATGAATTTCTTTCTTCTGCTGAACACAAAGGAAGATATTTTGAAGAATGTCAGGAACCAAAGAGTTAACTGGTCCCATTGACTTTTATAGTATTATTTTTTCCTACTATGGCAGTCAATGGGACCAGTTAACTGTTCGGTTACTGACATTCTTCAAAATATCTTCCTTTGTGTTCAGCAGAAGAAAGAAATTCATACAGGTTTGAAACAACTTGAGGGTGAGTACATGATGACTGATTTTTCATTTTAAAGTGAACTATCCCTTTAAGCTTTTCTGGATTCTGGATACATTTAATTCAAGCATATTAATTCATTCATTGATATGCATTCATTTTGATTAAAATATTTCTGCACAAGCAGTGAGGTCTGAGGAAGAAACTTTCAGAAAGTGCTGATCAAACGCTCCCACAGGAAGCTGAATTACCACCGTATTCATTGAGACCTACTAGAGCGATTATATAATTAAAAGTTAAGGGCAGCTTTGTTTCGAGTCTTTTATGTTTTAATAAAACGTCTATGAAGAGACGGCGCCAACTCCTGCGACGACTTCAGATGACGCAAACTCTGAATCAACATGCACCAAAGCTCCTAAATGTCATAATCATTTGTTAACAAAGAAGTATTCATTACTTCAATGAGCTCATTGTTTCTGCATTCAATTATTACATTGTACCCTTAATCGGCACCCCCTTTTTTTTAATAGACATGAAAATGCACATTCCGAACTCAAATGGTTGTAATTTAAGAATGCTTCAGGTTGTGTTAAAATTTTAGGTTGATATCTCAAAAAATAATCTTTCAGTGAGATTTAGTTTGGGTGCAGTACCAAACTTTTCCACTAGTTGACATCACTGCCCATATAAGGGCGCCTCCATCTCCATATGTTGTTTGAGTGATCTGAACCATTATTTTTACAATTTTCATACAATTTATGAAGTAGACATCCTATTCAGAAGTAGTGTTGGAAGTTTGGCAGATTTTGAAATGAATTCAACCTCTAAGAAACACAAAAGATCACGTATGTGCATTATAGCTCGCTGCCACATCACTAATGCTGAATCTATTACTTTTTTCTTTATATTAAAAACATTTTCAGACCTTTTTTTCTAAAATAATTGAATGGATGCTATCTTTTGAACTCTTGGCATGAAAACAAACTGAGGTTTCTACCATTCTTTCATGATTTTTCATGTTCATCACTATTTCAAAATAAAGGTCTGAACACGCCGTAGGAGTATGAAAATATTCTTGTTGCAAAATGATAAATTACGGCTCCTCTGTAATTTATTTGGAAAATCAGTCACCAGATATGTAAACTAGAGATTGTAAGCTTTCAAATTATATATAGTTTGTCAAGATTAGTTTAGGTTTAGTATAGGATATTACTGTTTTAAATATGTAATGCCAATATAAGGGGTTAAATTAATTAACACAGTCTCACCCCAAAACGTCACATACTGACGGGTCTTAACCATACGGCAACATACGACGAAAAGGGTACCCTTTAACGTCCATGTGTGACGATTCAGGTATGGTTGGGTTTAGGTATGCGTTAGGGTACCGCTAGGAGGCGCTGCTGGTGCGCTTATGTTTGCGTCTCATATTGACGTTATAGAGGTACCCTTTTTGTCGTATGTTGACGTATGGTCAAGACCCGTCAGTATATGACGTTTTGGGGTGAGACCGGGCTGAATTAATACATTTTGTATATTTATATTTCTGAAATACATAACTTAGACGGTCACCTCAGATAACAGATCACTCTAAATTGTATTGTAATGCATTTGAAACGATGTGTATTGTGAAAAGCGCTATACAAATAAATGTGAAATAAATTGCATATAATCATAATCAACTTGTGAATGTGCACTGAAGGAGTGTTTGTCATTTTTTTCCGTGTGTGTTGTGGATAGTGGTGGACTGTGGGCATCCTGGATCTCCTCCTAATGGAGTGCTGAGCGGGGACAAATTCACCTTTGGTGCCACAGTGCGCTACATCTGTACGGGTGGTCGACAACTGAAGGGCGAATCCTCACGAACCTGCCAGCTCAACGGTCACTGGAGCGCACCCATGCCCTTTTGCTCAGGTAGGACGAACACACGCAACCTGCGCGATTAAAGATGCTATTACACACCGTGTCCACGCCAGACACGACACGACTACGAGATGCGGCATAATCAAGATGTGTGTGTGTGTGTGTGTGTGTGTGTGTGTGTGTGTGTGTGAGTTTGAATGTTCATGTTTCCTTTAACCTTCGGTTCAGTGTTCGAACAGCTTGTCTCCACAAAGAAATCTTGTTTTTCCTTACATTTGTAGGTTGCGAAAGTTATTTGCAGTTTGATTGGACAGGCTGATACTCCAAAAGTGCTGGTGTTTTGTAGAACAGTTCTGGATCCGTCCGTTGTCTGTGTTCGCAACACTTCCTACTTTGGCTTCTTTTGAAACTGTTTTCTCTGGCAGAGCAAATCTGGAAAAAAATAGCTGGCCATGTTGTGTTTGGAATGTAATTTAGTTGATATTATACAATTTCTAGTCCAATTTGTGTTCTAATTTGTATTCCTGATACAGTCCAACACTGTGAGTTTCACTGTTTGTCACAGACAGAATCTCAGTGTGTGTATTAGTGAATTTTTCAGTGACACTTTCTGCACGTTGTATATCGATAGGCTCGTAAATGGCGATAAGTGACTTTTTTTTTTTTGTCAAACTGATTCATTGTGTCATTCACTCAAACTACTTGTTTAAAAACACTGAGTCGCTCAGTGTAAAACATTACTACACGTGATGGTTAATTGTTCTTTGACTTTGTTTTGAAACAAATTTCATAGTTGAAGCTAAAATAGATAAAGTAACTCCATCAGTACTGTGTCTAAAGGCCGGGACACACCAGGTGTGTTTAGCAGCATTGGCTGTTGTCGGACACTGTCTTCAGCATTTTGAATCAGCGACGCCTTCGGTGAGAGAGAGAACTGTGATTGGCTGTTCAGCCAAGTGAACGAATCAGTGCACGAGAAGTGAAAGTGATGAAAACGAGCAAAGACGGTACAGACAGACGCCTGTTATTATTTTACGTCATCTTACCCTGAGAATTCGAATGCAGGAACATTTTCATAATAACATGAGCCGACTGGAATGAAGAAAGTGATATTCTGATATTCAGAATCAAAGCAAACGCTGCTAGGTTTACAGTTTGTATATTAGCAGTCTTAGTTTCAGATTCCCTTTTTTAATGAAGAATATATACTATTAATACCCGATATATACAGATAATATTCACTTGCACGCAGGTGCAGAACGCACATGCTAGTTGACCGTCGCCTTTAGTCCTTCTGGTGTGTTCAAGCGCAGCCGACGAGAGGTGACAAAAGAGCGTCAGCTTGGTGTGTCCCAGGCTTAAAATAACTACAAAGTTAACTCTTAACGATAGCGGTAGCGCTTTTTTTTTCAGTCCTGTCCCCCATGTACATACTATTATTATTGTAATTGCAATAACTGGGTAATAACAAGGTACTAACCCTAAACCTAACCATGTAGTAGTTACCCTATATGAACCAGTACTTTCTTAGGCAAGTGCACGTATTGTAAAATAAAGTGCAACCACGATAACTATATTAGTGTGCACTCAAACAAACAATAATTTTGGCCCTGTGCCGCTTTAAATGCTCTTTAAAGTCGGGTGGATTCTTATTGGCTGTCAATGTTTTTATCTTTCATGAGCTGAAAAAAAAAATTCTGAAAGTGATTCAAACTATGTTGTTTATCAGTGTCGTCATTATCATTATAGTTGTAGTGTGGACTTATAGTTGTAGTTATCGTCCTTGCTGTGAACAGACCTTTAGTCAATAATAACTTTGTTGTGTAATCAAAACGACTACACCTTTTTTCTTTTTCTTTTTTTACACCTTCTGTCAAATCACTGCTTCAGAATGGAAGAGGAGTCACAGGATAAAGCCCCTGACATTTCTTTCCAATTCCCCGTCACGTGAAGCTTGCGAAACAGGAATAACACACAAACAGACTCGCCAAAAATAGGATGCAATTTGTTTAGTACATCTTTCCCCTTTGAATGCAAGTGAGTGTGTTTATTCCTCCGGGGCTTGCCATTGAGAGTATGTGTTTATGCACAGCTAGAGTGAGAAATAGAGTTACTTTCAGTAAACACAGTCTGTTCTGCTTTAATATGTAATTAGTCATTTTATTAGTCATTTAAGTGTAGAAGAACTTCAGAAAATAGCTCGGCTGCACAAACACCACGGTAAACAACTTGTGAGAAATAAGTTTGGATGACTTCCAAGCAGTAAAAATGCCTTCCAATAAAGCTTGTCAGTTCTTCGGTGTGAGGAGAAACTCACCAGCAAGGCCGTGAGAAAGCATTAACTCAGCAGAGGTTCGAGTGGCCGGGACTGTTAACACTAACACCCGCTGAGAGACGCGCTCGGACTGTCCCATGACTATGTAAATGAAGTTTACGGCTGAAACATCGGCTGGTGGGGCGTCCGACATCTGTGAGGTGTATAATTATTTTGTGGTTTTGCTGTGCTGCTTTTTAAAACCTTTCAGCATTTTTATTGAGATTTCATGCTGATGGCTTTCGGTGGAGATACAATGGTGGCCAAAAGGAATATTTGTTTTTAATGACCACAAGTTCAGTTAAACCATTCAAATATATACACTAAACTAAACTAAACTTGGTTAAGGTATTTATCTGACACAATTATTTGGCAAAAAAGGCACAGCTACAGCTGCAGGTTTTATCTTACTATGCACAATTATTTTTATAGAAACACAAAATGCTCACAGGAAAAAGCATTGACTACAACATAATAAGTTATTATTTAATTGGTTCTCTCTTGGTTTTGCATGTGTTCATAATATCTTTATATGACAGCTTGTTTGTTGGCACATTTGTCATGTTTCATTGCGTTATAAAACAATTGTCCCCAAGCACAACTACACTGTAAAAAAATATTTTCATGATTTGTTATCACAACTTTTTATCTTTTGTCAAATCAACTTCGATAACTAATGTGGTGAAGATAACATACTATTTTGAGTTTCTGTTTATTAAATCATTCTTCATTGTATTAACTCAACATTTTAATTACAACGAACTCAACTTGCTTTAAGTTAAACCAACTTTTTTTTTTTTTTACAGTGTACGCATATGCTTACAAAATCTTGAATACATTTTTTAAAATATTTGAATAAAGGGTGAAGATGTCATTTTTCACTACTATATATGCGGAAACATACACACACACACACACACACACACACACACACACACACACCCACACACACAAAACTGTAGGAGTCCGTGTCTGTTTATGTTGTTAGATTTTAAAACCGAAGCAGAGACTCTGAGATTCGAGATGATCTGCGGAGACCAGACCGAACATGAACATTTCATAACTAACACAACACAACACACCACCATCTCACACGTTGTTCACTCTGTAAATGGAAAGGAAAGGCATGTACTAACTTAGAAAAATCCAGAGGGGAACCTCAAAGGGCTCCACATGTGAGTTCCTACACCCACGCAAACAACACAAGTTAGTCGAGCACCAAACATGGCTTAGAGAGATTTTACATAAGCCGTAAACCATCGCTCTGCAAGGCCACTTCAGATAGCTCTGAACTTAGTGTGCTAGCGGCAGCTGAGCCTTTGTCACATAGAATTATTGCGAATCAAGTATCCTTGTGTCCAATGCCTCTCCTAACTCTTATTCTGCCACATTGTTGCATTGTCCTTGGGGACTTTAAAGGGAATTAAACATATACACGCAGGGAAGGTGTGGAGTGAGCGAGCCGCTTTGGCATTTTGAATGGTGTTATATCCCATTCTGGTTCAGTGAGCTCAACAAGTCTCTCCTGTAACAGTCTGCGTGCCCTTTAAGAAAAAGGAGTTTGTGCACCGAACCACTGACTTGGTATTGATAGTGAAGGACACAATTCTCCAAACTTTTGGTTCGTTTGTATGTTCTCGGGATTGAGAAGGAGCTCTTGAATTATTAGAAATCAGAACAAGAGGTTGTGCTAACCCTGTAGACTGAACTGTGATTGGTTTGGTTGATTGTAGTGTCCTTGTGTTTTAAATCCATCCATCAGAATCATTGTTCATGATAAACACTCGGTGTGCATTCTTTTAAGCTCGTGAATTGTAAAAATGACATGTATTTTGAGAGGAGGTCAGAATGATCACAGATTTAATTTGTGTGTGCATAAAATGACTACGAGTCTAAAATACTGTCTGTAAGCCTTCAAACGGAGCATGTATTCGACTGAGCAACTCTACTTTAGTAATCAGCAAAACCATACCTCATTCCCATGATGCCGATATGTGCCAACTGCATTTTGCTGGTTATTAGGTCTCTGTTTTTGGTGTGTTGCCCATTTTTTTCCACATTTAAACTAGTCAAAAGTGGTCAGTGCAATTTTTTTCAAGAAATTAATACTTCAATGCCGCAAGGATGCACTAAATGGATCAAAAGTGACAATTAAGAATTTAAAAAATTATATAAATTCTGCTGTTCTTCTGTAACAGTTTCCACTAAAAAATTAAGCCGCACGACTGTAACATTTATAATCATTTTGAAATGTTTCTTGAGCAGCAGATCATCATATTATACTGATTTCTGAAGGATCATGTGACACTGAAGACTGGAGTAATGATGCTTTGATCACAGGAATAAATTACATTTTTAAATATATTAAAATAAAAAACTGTTTTAAATTGTAATAATATTTGTCAAAAATCCTGTTTTGATTGGTTTTTGATCAAATATATGCAGTCTTGGTGAGCAGAAGAGAACATAAAAAAAAATCTTACAGACCCCAAACCTTTGAATGGTAGTGTAGATTAAACATCAAATTGTGATATTGTCAGGATTGTGTCGAGTAAAAGAGAATTTCTGTTTTAAATGAGGACAGAAGGTACATTCAAGTCACTGTACTATTAGTTGCAAGTATCTCAACACTCATTTTCTCATTGCCTCATGGGGTCACTGTTCATTGCATAAGTCATATTTTATATATAAATGTATAAATATATAAATATTATTATATTATGTTGCTACTTTACATGTTTTCAATTTTATAAAGATTGCCCATTGATGTTTTTTCCGCATACAAAAAAGAAATAATGAAATTACCATGTTGTAATTGAACATTATTATAATTTCTTAAATCTGTTGTTTAATTCACTTAGTCCTCTATTCTCAGAGTAATGTCCAGCATCCTACACAAATGGATTAAGTAAACTTCCATTTGACAAATTTAAATTGATTGCACGCAATGAAATCAAGCAGTGTCAAAATGTTCAAGAATTGTGTTGCATTAGCTCATTTTAATTAACCAAATTGCACAAGCAGCAAAAAATCCATTTTTTGAGTGCATGTTGCCTCTGATCACCAACTCGCGTTGAAAAACAAATCACTTCTGCTTGCTTTGTCATTACAAATCGCCGTCAGTGTGACTATACCTTGCTGGAAACTTTCACACAGTCTTTGCATGAATGTGAACACTCAGATGCACTTTGCATGTTTTTAAACACCCACTGTTTATCCATTAGACCTGCATTAAGTGTCTGTGACCCATAAAGCGTGAATACACACATTGTCTCTCTCCAACCCTGCTGTATACGCCGGATCCATGACCCAGAAAGGAGGAGGCAGAGAGAGAACAACAGCGAGACAAAGAGAAATCTCTCTTCCTCTTCCTGGTGCTGTTCTTCTGCCTCCAGGGTTTTCTGGGTTTCATGGCACAAAATCATAGCAGCGCAACTTCATCCTTTTTCCTGTGTGCTGAGCTGAAGGCGTTCACACACACAAACATGTGCTCACGCAGGGGACTGCAGACTGTTAGAAAGGCCTGAGTTGATGTTTTTGTGTGTGCATCTGTTGCGTGAGAATGTCCCGTGCTGTTTTACTACCTTTTCTTTTAATAACAGTCCAAACCGAAGCTATTACAAGCCTTTGACCTTGTTGCCGGCCTCTTCTAATTGCCCACATCCAGCGAGAGGTCTCCGAGGTACAGCCTCCTGAAGTTATGGCATGATCCAACCCTCTTAAAATCAACAAACAACCATTTACTCTTTGCCCCTGAAACAGCCTGATAGCCAATTAGCACATATACTGGCCGGCTTCAGTGAGGGCTTTAGTGTCCTCCTGATGGGAAGATCCTCTGTTCTCTCTCTGCTCACACCTGAACTTCCACTGGCCCAATTAAAGCGTGTGTACGTGTGTGAGGACTGAAGCCTGGAGCAGCGAGCCTCTCTCAAGACTTAACTTCCCAGTTCTGCTTGAGCCTTCTGGCACTGCTTGACTGCAGATAAAGCGAGGCGACTGCACTCAGCAGCTGCTAGATCAGACCTCAGGGATTCGGCTTTTCTTAAAGGTGAAGTGTGTCATTTCTCTGTCCCTAAAAGAACCTGAACAGAATTGCAAAAAAATTCAATTGCTTTCAATCCGGTCTCCCACAGTCTCCGAGTTCACCTTCTGCTTGTGGTTTGGACAAACAGGTTGTCCTGACCTATGAGGCTAGAAACAATTTTATGCGAATTTTAGACATGATGTTTAACAATAGAGTGTGTGCGTGTCACGTCACGGTCGGCCGGAGCGACTGCGGTTACTAAGTGGAAGCATTGGTTTTCAATGTGAATGCCGTGAACACACAAAAAACGGGAAAGAGCTTTGAGATTTACTGTACAAATAGACTTGACAAGAAATCTGAGGAATATTTTTACAGACTGCCAAAAGCTACAGAAGAGAGAAGCTGCAGTTCACAGAAACAACTATACCCAGTCAACGAAAGGTGGATTTGCAGTTATCATTGTGTGTCTATATGCTGAATTTTGTGGTAAAATCATATTGTATTGTATACAGGTGAAACTGGAAAAAATAGAATATGGTGCAAAAGTTCATTTATTTCAGTAATTCAACTTAAAAGGTGAAACTAATATATTATATAGACTCATTACATGCAAAGTGAGATATTTCAAGCCTTTATTTGTTATAATTTTGATGATTATGGCTTACAGCTTATGAAAACCTTTTCACAATATTCTAATTTTTTTAGTTTAACCTGTATATTGTATTGACAACTCAATTAAAATGTTATCATCGTATAATACCGTAACAAATGCAATGCTCATTGTTAGTTATTGTTAGTTAATCCATTAAATAATGTTAAGTGATGGGATCTTATTGAAAAGTGTTACCTTTTAAAGTAAGATAAGAGAAAATTCAATTGCATACTTTACTTTGTAACATATGCCTGATTATTGTGGTAGAAGGGAAGTGACTTAAGTGGACTTTTTGCCATTTATGTGACCCAAATTCTTGAGACAGGGCAGGGAATTATGGGAAGAATGAGATGTTGGATCTGTGTGTCCTGCTTGAGTGTGTGCTTGAAAGGCAATATTCACCCAAAAATGAAGATTTTGTCATCATTTACTCTCTCTCTCACACTCTGAATGGCTTGCTTTCTTCTGCAGAACACAAAAGCAGATATTTTGAAGGCAGCTTCAGCTGTTTTTGTCCATACAATGCCAACATTGGACACCATGGACTTCCATTATATGGGCAAAAAAAGGCAAAATATCTTCTTTTGTGTTCCACAGAGGAAGGAAAGTCATTCAGGTTTGGAGCGACATGAGGGTGAGTCAATTTCATTTTTGGGTGAAATAACTTTAAATATTAGGTTTCAGTTTCATATCTGACCCATATCTGTTGTCCAAAAGCATATTTGACCAGAAGTGAAAAATCAATCCTGACTGCTAAAAGCCACCAAAGATGCAACTGATCAATAATCCATGTTTAATTCCCCACTGGAGGTTTGTGGATGCAGAAAGATGACGTTTATAGTGACAGTCATCTGTCAGCAGTGTTGCATCGACGTGTGAACTGCATGTTTTCAGTGACTTCTTGTGATCAGAAGTGGCTGTACATCAACTTGTGACATGCAAATGGACATGTACCCTCTCCTGGCGTGTCCACGGTGGTCTCAGAGCTGCCGTTGGATAAGTGGAAGAGTTCCAGCGGGACGGCTAATACAGCAGTCCCCTCCGTCTGCCCTTGAAGTGTGATGCTTGGTCAGCACTCTCTCGCTGACAGACAGTCCACACACACACACACACCTCCCGGCTCTCGCTGCTCTCGTCCTCGGCCACCAGCGAGAAATACAAAGACTGAACATGACATTAAAACACGCAGCGACATACAAGCACACGTAGACCTCCCTCATTGCGCATTTACTCAGAAAGGGTTTACCAATAAGAGCCGGCCGTTGCATCGCGCCCCAAGAAAAGTACGTCACTACCCGATCAGTCTATGCAAGCGTGACCGATGGGGTTCCCGTTCCTTCATCACACCGAACTCTGTGTGCTTGTTCTCCGAGAGGGAATCCCTCTCCTCGCTTAACTTCATGTCAACATGCATCACTCCAGTCTCCCGCTGTGTGACGCATGGCACATGTGTGTGATTTACAAGTCTGCGGGATAAAACCCTGCCAGTCATGCAAGGGTCAACAACTGGTCCTTCAGCAGAAGAGCCTGTTCGAGCAGCTCACTGACGGATGAATAAGTAAGAGGAACATCCTGCAGTCCTTTAATAACAGTCGTTTTAATGTGTCCCGTGGGCCGCCCGCCCTGCCTACGAACTCCCCAGCCGCACTGATGAATTACATCAGGAATCTTTTTTTTTATACAGCTGCCTGTTCTTAAATAAATCATTACTTGTTTATGGAGCCGACCGGTTCCTTTGACATGGGTTGTTTTAGATGTTGGCTGACCTGATATGAGAGGGGAGTTTTATATTAAGTATTTTATGTTTGCCTTTAGGGTGTTGGAAGAGTTGCACCAACTGAAGGTCTTTGGGACATACAGTTCAAAATGTACAGACACCTTGCTATCCTAACTTACATACATTAACTATAGTGTCCTGCACCTACTATCAAAAAAATGTCAAAAATCATATATTGGGCCCTATTTTAACGATCTGAAACGCAAGTGTCAAAGTGCAAAGCGCAAGTAACTTTGTGGGCGGATCCCGGCGCTGTTGCTATTTTCCCAGCGGGATAAATGACTCTTGCGCCCGACGCAAATGTAAAAGGGGTTGGTCTGAAGTAGCTTCATTATTCATAGGTGTGGTTTGGGCGTAACGTGAAATAAACCAATCAGAGCGCCATCTCACATTCCCTTTAAGAGCAGGCGCGCTTGTTCCATGGCGGATTGCTATTATAACGGCGGATTGCTATAATAACGGCGGATTTGCCGGCGCACGCCAGGAGCAGTTCACAGCCGAGGAAACCGACGTTCTCGTCAGGGCTGTAAAACACAGAGAAGTGACATTGGGGATGATGGGAGAAACCCACCCAAATTAGGTTCGGTTAAACAGGCGTATAATTTGGGTAAATGTGTAGCCTAATCTAGATTTTTTTTTTTTTATCTAGATAGATCTTTTTCACATCTTCACGGACACAACAATGATTTCCCTCGTGTGTTAATATTTTTCCTTGTAATAATGTATGATTTGCAAAAATGAAAACTGCTGCATCTGTTTATATTAGAGAATCAAAGTGGATGCGCGTTAACATTATGGCCAAGCACGCGCCCTTAAAATACCATATCACTAACGCGCAACGCGCCACTGTCTTTAGACTGTTTTTTTCCTGATCAATGGCGCAATTGCTTTCTAAAACTGGAAAATAGCACCATGGAAGTTTTGCGCCGGAACACGCCTTCTCTTTGCGCTGAACCTCCCCCGCGAGCGCAAGTTCATTCCCTAATTTACCGACGTGCGTCTGTGGAGGGAAAAGTCCGCTGTGCGCGGGTGCAAAATAGGAATGATACATGCGTCGGTGTTCAAAGTCAATTGCGCTGGGTGCAAGATAGGGCCCATGGTGTCTAAATAATTTTTGGTTTGACTGTATATGCCATGGGATGAAACTCGAAAAATTAGAATATGGTGCAAAAGTTTATTTCAGTAATTCAACTTAAAAGGTGAAACTAATATATTAGATAGACTCATTACATGCAAAGTGAGATATTTCAAGCCTTTATTTATTATAATTTTGATGATTATGGCTTACAGCTTATGAAAACCTTTTCACAATATTCTAATTTTGAATATGAAGTCTTGTCAGGTAAAACATGAGGTCTTGGATATAATTGAATCTGCCATCATGTTCAGAGGCTTTCGGTAAGTATTTATTTTATGCATTATATACTTGTGCAATGCTCTAATACTGTTGTAGTGTGTACATTGTAACTTACGCCAGAACTAAGCTTAGTTGCACACAGCTGGCACAACCTGCCTCTGATCTATTTTAGCTCTTGTGGCTTCAGCAATAAGTCACGCTTTCTAACACTGTGTCCTAATCAGCTTTCCAGCGGCAAGATATTCGTCTGTGCACGCAGAATGTGAAACTGCTGTGCGACGTGACACAATCACAACCGATCACTTTCTATATTTGGTGTGGCTATATTATTCATAAGCCCTACAGTACGTGCGTGTGCAGGTGTGTGTGTGTGTGTGTGTGTGTGTGTGTGTGTGTGTGTGCTGATGATGAATGGAGCGCAGGTTCAGGTGAGGTGCAAGGCTGCAGGGCCCTGAGCTCAGATATATGGAAGCTGCAGGAATCAATCAGGAATATCAATTTCCAGAGCGCTGTAGCAAAGCCTTGAGTGCATGGGGGAAAAGCTGTCCTCCTCCAAGATTACATCCTGAGAGAGGCCGCAAAACAGGCGAAGGACTAGTCATCCTTTTTTATTCATTTGACAGTAGAATAGGTTCAAATGGTACATTTCTTTACACTTGACGCAAATTCTTGATTTATTTCTTTTTTCTGCCTCATATTTTCCTATTTCATTCCTGTTGTGCGGTATCTTTTGTTACTTAAAATAACTTTGCTCTGTAATTCTATCTATCTATCATCTATCTATCCATCCATCCATCCATCCATCATCTGTCTGTTGTTCTATCTATCATCTATCCATCCATCCATCCATCATCTGTCTGTTGTTCTATCTATCATCTATCTATCCATCCATCCATCCATCCATCATCTGTCTGTTGTTCTATCTATCATCTATCGTCTGTCGCTCTTTCTATCTATCTATCTATCTATCTATCTATCTATCGTCTATCTATCTATCTATCTATCTATCTATCTATCGTCTATCTATCTATCTATCTATCTATCTATCGTCTATCTATCTATCTATCTATCTATCTATCTATCTATCTATCGTCTATCTACTATCTATATATCGTCTATCTACTATCTATCTATCTATCGTCTGTCGCTCTTTCTATCTATCTATCTATCTATCTATCTATCGTCTATCTATCTATCTATCGTCTATCTACTATCTATATATCGTCTATCTATCTATCTATCGTCTGTCGCTCTTTCGATCTATCTATCTATCTATCATCTATCTATCTATCGTCTATCTACGATCTATCTATCGTCTGTCACTCTTTATATCTATCTATCTATCTATCTATCTTTTTATTTTACAACCATCAAATTACCCTTTACATTATCCATCAAATCAGTATTTACAGTACATACACTACAGTTTAAACATTACGGGTCATTACGTTTTTTTAAGAAATTAATACTTTTATTCAGGATGTATTAAATGGATCAAAAGTGACAGTAAAGACATTTTGACATTGTTACAAAAAATATGCGACTATGAAAAAATGCTGTTCTTTTGAACTTTTATTTGTCAGAATCCTGAAAAAAAAAGTATCATGTCTTCAACAAAGCAGCACAACATACAACATGTATAATATGTTAAGTATCAAACTTAAAAACACAATCATATTGATTTTGACGTTTTTAAGGATTTCGGTAACACTTTACTTAAAGCCTTTATTTATAATGCATTATAAAGGTATTTTTAATGCATTAATTATGCCTTGTAATGCACCTTATAATGCAATATATGGTCTTGTTATAATACATGTCTATTAATTGAACACACCTTTAGAAATTATAATGTATATTTAAAATTCACCCCTATATGTTCACTTAATGTTGATATTGTGATAAAAGAACACTAACTAATGCAGCTTCTGTCTAAAAAATTATGAGTTTAATATTTTATCTAATATATTATGCCATATACATCAGGGATATGAACATTTACGGCATAGTTGTAATGACCCTCACCTCTTCTCTTTGTCTCTAGGAGATTCCTCGGGGACATGCGGTGACCCGGGCACACCGTCCCACAGCAGCAGAGATGAGAGTGACTTTCGGATTCGCAGTAAAGTGCACTTCAGCTGCTCGCTGGGATACGATCTGTTTGGCTCGGTAGAGAGGATGTGTTTCCCCAACGGCACGTGGTCCGGTTCTCAACCGTCCTGCAAACGTAAGCGCCTGCAGCATCTGACATGATACAGCATCTCTGAAACTGCCCAACTCCCACACACACTTCACACACACTCTCTCCTGACTTCACCGGGTGAACAGGACATCTCAGCCCAAAGCTAGTCAGTAGTTTACACAAGTCATCGCCTGATCTAAGGCTCTGTACAAACTGCACACAAATATGGTTTTGTTGTCAAAGCCGATATTTAGAGCTGACTGTTATTTTGCATGTGATGAAATCCATTTGTTCAGATTTGGTATGTTAGATGCCGTATCTATACACATTATACTTTCTTTTTTTCTCAAATTTTGATCATACTTTCATTTGATCTTTTTGCGTTTGATGGCCATTCAAACGTAGCCATTGTATTCCGGTGAAATCCATTTTTCAATCAAATTATGTATACACTACCGTTCTGAAGTTTCAGGTCAGACTAAATGTCGGCTTTGTTTATAATGTTACAAAAGGTTTCTGTTTCAAATAAATGCTGTTCTTTTGAACTTTATATTCATCAAAGAATTCTGACAAATGTGCCAGTTTCCACAAAAATATGAAGCAGCACAACTGTTTTCAACACCAATAATAATCTGAAATGTTTCTTGAGCAGCAAATCAGCATGATGGATGGATGGATGGATGGATGGATGGATGGATGGATGGATGGATGGATGGATGGATGGATGGATGGATGGATGGATGGATGGATGGATGGATGGATGGATGGATGGATGGATAAGATGGATGGATAAGATGGATGGATGGATGGATGGATGGATGGATGGATGGATGGATGGATGGATGGATGGATAAGATGGATGGATGGAAGGATGGATGGATAGGATGGATGGATGGATGGATGGATGGATGGATGGATGGATGGATGGATGGATGGATGGATGGATGGATAGGATGGATGGATGGATGGATGGATGGATGGATGGATGGATGGATGGATGGATGGATGGATGGATAAGATGGATGTGGATGGATGGATAAGATAGATAGATAGATAGATAGATAGATAGATAGATAGATAGATAGATAGATAGATAGATAGATAGATAGATAGATAGATAGATAGATCACATCTTTCATTCATTTTCAATTTCACATATTGTTGACTTATATAACATTTTATGTAATTCCTGCTTTATAAAAAGATCTTAATGACTGGTGGGCTCTGGTTGCTATAGTAAAGATTTATGCATAACCACTATATGAAAAGACTTTCTCATCAGCAACTGAGAGTTGCTTTGGAAGTAAAAGTTGGAAATCGTGACCTTCTCATTATTGTTGTTGATCTAATAGTGGAACGTATTAAACCCTTTAACAAGCATTGCTTTTTTATTTCTTTAGTACTACTACTTATTTCTTAAGTGCTGAACACAGGACCTTCCTGTTCATTTCAATAATGATATTCATCCATCCAACCCCCTGGAAGCAAGACTTGTCTTTGTTACACCATAAAATAGTCCCAAAAGTCATTTATCAGTGACAAACAATAAAATCAACTACCCGCTAAATAATATATCACCGTCCATATTGATACCTGATGTTTTATTTGGGCCCGTTACAGTGGTACAGTTGTCAGAGTCCCACACCACGTAATAAAGCCACATTTCCCCGAGGCTGTAAAGTCTACAGCTCACATGAAAGATGACCAGGCACTTCCAGGGGCAAGCAGCCAGTGTTTTCTTTAGGAAACATGATGCACCATCTTGTTTTCTCGCTCCGAGACCTGACTAATGGTGTTTCTCCCAGGGCTCCCACTGAACATATAGTTGACATGACCCAAGCCATTGTGCGGGAATCATTTTTGAGAGACTGCAATTGGCAGCGGGACACAGGAACACTGACTAATTGAGGGGGAAGATGTCACGCTGTTATCCGTCCCTCATGCCGTGAAGTCACAAGCCCTGTGGGAATCACAATGGTCAGCGTGTCACCGCAAGACAAAGCGAGTGCTGAAGTTCCCCGGCATCGAGGTGAACCGCGAGCGCTGTCATTTTAACAACTGCACAGAGAGATGATTCAATCCTGAAAGGAAGCCCGAGTTCCTCCATTGCGGGAGAAACACTTCGGCTTGGCCGTTTAATGGGTTTTCCGCCGGTTAATTCACTCAACCAGCGGCTCTCTTTTGTTCATCTCATTGTCTCGGTGCCATGCTCCGGGTGTGATCTACAGACCTGTCACAGCATATCTTCAAACTTCATCCCCACTCATTTAAGCCTTGCAGACGCTAATACCTCATTCTGTTATAGCCACCGTCCCTTATCATAGTCATTACATGGTCAGAGACGTCTCTGTAATGATCTCTGTTCCTAGACCATCACTTTCTTCCCATCAGATGTCCATAAAAGATATATCAAATGCAGTGTGGGGAAAGCAAGCTACTCAAAAATGATATGCATATACAGTATAACACACAACGGACTACTTCTCAATAAATTGTAATGAGATTCAGTTGCTGATAACTTCATGCTATTACTTATTAGAAAGCACATAGCCAGACCTTTGACTGAACAGCATATGGTTTGGTCCAGTGCACATCGCCACTTATTCTTGCCAAGAAACACCTACTTAGACAGTTTTTGTGAGCAATATGTATCGAACAGACTGTGTGTCCTCTGAGATGCAAAGATACAAGGCTGGGCAAGACACTAGGGGTATGTACTGCATGTGATATTTTTAAGTTGCTTTTTAAAAGCTGTTTATGTAGAAGAACAATTTATGGAAGTGAAAATGTATTATAGATTAATGTCTTAATTTTTTCATGTACACTTTTGTTCACAGTTTGTTCTCGTTAAGATGTTTTTGAAAGTCTCTAAAGCTCATCAAGACTGCATTTATTTGATCAGTACATTAGTATTGTGAAATATATAAAATACGTTTTTTCTATTGTTATATATTTTAAAAATATACCATAATTTAATCCTTATCATATAAAATACAGTTATAAAAGCTGTATTTTCAGCATCATTACTCTTTCAGAATCCTTCAGAAATCATTCTAATGTGATGATTTGCTGCTCAAGAGACATGAAAACAGTTATGCTGCTTAATATTTTAGATATTTTGATTTTTTGTATTATTTTTTGTATTATTTTCATGTTATCACTGTGAAGCTGCTTTGATACAATCTGTATTGTAAAAAGCGCTATATAAATAAAGATGACTTTTAGAAATTTCAAAAGAGCTGCATTTAATTGAATCAGAAATCTTTTGTAATATTATAAACTGTCTTTTTTGATAAATTAAATGCATCTTTGCTAAATGCAAGCATTAATTTATTTCCAAAACAAAAATTTCTGACCCCTAACTTTTGAACGGTAGTATATTTAAATTAATCTCCTGATTCTGTCACATAATATCTAACATTTTGACAATGTCTATGATTTCAGTTTAGAACCTTCAGAAATAATTTAATCATAAACAAGGTTTTATGATGGCCATCATTTAAATTATTACATCTCATAGAAAAAAAAATGTCAGTACCGGTATATAAAATAATTTGTTTCTGGGTCAAAGTTATTTACAACGATGCAGTAAACAAGTGATTATAGGACAATACGGCTGTACATGTGTGAACAGCTCTTCATAACTCTTCATATATTTGTGTTTCTGAAATACTATAGCGGTGCAGTGTGGTAACCCTGGGACTCCCAGTAACGGACGGGTTTACAGACTAGACGGCACCACCTTTTCACACTCGGTCATCTATTCGTGTGTGGACGGCTATCTGCTGAGCGGCTCCACCACACGACAATGCCAAGCTAACGGCACCTGGTCCGGCACTGCACCCAACTGCACCTGTGAGTCCAGCACGCCAGCATGCTTGTGCTTTACAGAGAAACTAAGCCTCCGAATAAACCATAATGGCCTCAGTAGCTCTTCATTCCAGGGTATAATTGAGGTGATGTGACAGATGTGCTTGTGGGATTTATTTGTGTAAAGCGGTACTAAAAATGTATCATCATGGTAACAGACCTTTACTGATAGAGAAAAGTTCATGAAAGCTTCATTCAGGCTGCTCCACGAGAGTTACTAGTGTTCATTTGAATATGGAAGATTAGAAAGTTTTCAGATAAGTGCATTTTGGGGAAGAATTGGGTCATAATTGGTGGGATTGCCGGATCAGGTTTCTCTGAGATCTTCTTTTGTTAAAGGGAGGAAGATGAACAGGTCAGAATGATTCCTCGTCTGCTTCTGGTAGATACATGAATCAATTATTTCAATATTTTAAAATTGCAACGCTGAACTATAGAGTACTTAATTTAGTCACAAACCCTGTTCGTTCAAATGCCATAATCAATGTACATCTTATAGTGCTTAGCATAAGTGAACACACCCATGCTAAAGTTGACTAAAAAGAGGAATAAAATATCATCTTTTGGAAATTTATCTTAATGCCTTAATTTAAAAAAATTAGGAATACTCCAACCTTTAAGGACACCAATTTTCTTTGTGAATGAATAATGTAGCGTGAATAAATAAATGTTCTTCCAGGGTGCAAGGCCAGTTATTTCATGGATCCAGGATAATAATGCACTGTACATTACTGATAGCATAAAAAAGAAACAACACGAGTTATTTATGGTATATATAATAAAATATTATCATATGTGATGTCATGCAGGAACTTTTTGGAATGTCCTTTTACTAGTTTTCATCTTAAATTATACGGCAATTAATCGTTTTTACTTGCAAAAACCATTTTACTGCAAAATTTCATTTAATCCAAACTATTTACATTTTTCAATATATAGGGTAAGGTAACGTGTTAACCAATTAACAGTTTTTTTACTGTAGCATTTTAAAAAAAATCTGTAAAAAAAAAAAAAACAAATCATCAAATAGCTATAAAACAGTCATTGTTTTTGCTCATGGTTAGCTTGCGGATCACGCTTTGTATCATTTCTATTTCATTTCGATTTGTGAGTGATGTAACGTTCACACATCATTGTAGTAATAGTTGTTTGAGGAATGATGAAGAGCCACACAACACAATAAAACAGCTTAGCCTGCGTAATGTGTCTTGGTAAGGTGGCGTTATCATCCATAATCACATCGCTTAATGCTCTCACCCTTAAACGTGGGTGTATTCCCTGCATACTGTAGACTGGGATTATATGGGAGGTGCACCAAACCAGCTCTGATTGATGCGGCTCTACATGTGTTTATTGAGTGGGCCGAAAGCGGTGATACATGGCGGTGTCCAAGGGAGGAGTCTCATTAGCATTTAGCGTTAGCCATTTCTCACCATCAGCTGACATGTTTATGTGCGAGGCCGCTGATGGATTTTACAAAACATCATTTTCCGTCCTTTTCCAAAAGACACAAAACGTATGGCAACTCAAGGGTGACAAATAAGTAATGCTCCACCATAAATCAATAGAGGAAATTAAGATGTTGCATCGGGGGAAATAATTAAATAAATGCACTGATCGAGCGAGGTTTTGTCAGCCACAGCAAAGTGCAAAACTACAAATTTGTTTCATCTGAATTCCAGTGGCGTCACATTATTTCTCGCATCATTCCTATCCAACCACCTCTTATTTATCCATTGGAAGGAATGATAATTGTAAAAGATCTGTGGAATTGATCTGAAGTTGCACCTCGGGGACGTCGGTGGGAAGGGAGCCGTGCTTGCGTGCTACTATTGATTTCTTTACATAATAGCAAGATCTATCACTTGAAATAAAAAAGCCAGGGGTCCTAAAGATCGCTGTAGCGTAAATGAGTTGTTAAAGATGATTTGTGAACGTGGCTCCCCAAGGTTTGTTTCGATAGCTTCAATCACATTGCCACAAAAAGCTATGATTGCCATCTGATGAGTCGTGTGAAATATTGAATAAAGATCTACAGTGCTGTTGTGTGGCACATTGTACATTTCCCAGACTTTTAGCTCACATAGAGACTATTAGCACATTGTACTAAACACTAGTTTATGTACGCCTATAAACATCATAATTCTGATCTTTAATTTTCAGTGATCAACTGCGGAGACCCCGGCGTGCCGGCCAATGGGCTGAGATATGGTGAGGACTTCACCATTGGACAAAACATCACTTTTATGTGCCAGCCCGGATACACGATGGAAAGCGAGAGTTTCTCCACCATCACCTGTACCGGAAACGGTACCTGGAACGCCCCTGTGCCTTTCTGTAAAGGTAAAACTTGATTTAAACTTCATTGGACATGATAAAAATAACAGTTGTAATAAATGCTGATAACACTTTACAGTTAGGTTCAATGCTTAAAGCATATTAGTTATCATGTGATAACTTTGTTTTAAGGAATAGTGCAATTCTGTCATCTTTTAATCGTTCTGTAGAACGTATAAGATATTCTGAAGGTTGTCTCAACTGGTTTTGTCCATTTAATGAAAGTCAATGGGTCCAAAACAACTTTGGACCCCACTGACTTTCATTTTATGCAAAATAAAAATAAAAATGTAAATATTATGTCTGCAACTCTGCATCTTTGGGTTGTTTCAATCAATATTTTCGGTCAAATATGGACAAAAAACGACAAAAAAATGTAACCAATAGTTGGATTTGTTCATATTTGACCCAAACATGGATTGAAACAACAGAGTGTAGGTTAATCTGGCATGTGTTCATTTATACATATACTATTTTATGTGCTATTTTACTAATACTTTTTTATTGAGGACCAAACATATTCAATACTTCATTCATGATCGAGGTGGGTGGAGTTATGAGGTTTGACTGACAGTTTGAGGATCCAATAGAGTTATGAGGTTTAATCACAAGCTCTTTTTAATACTGTAAGGCCTGGTTTCACGGACAAGGCTTAGATTAACCCAGGGTTTGGCCTTAGTTTAATTCGGACATTTAAGTCGTGCCTTAGAACAAACATTACTGGTGTGCATCGTGGGACAAAACAATGGCATTGAGATATTTTTAAGAAAAGTCAGTGCAAGTTGCTTTCAGTTAACACAGCTCAAACATCCATTTTAGTCTGGACTAGTGAAACCGGGTGTAAATTGGTTACATTTTTGCAAAACCCACAGACAAACGTAAAGTGTGACCATTAGTAATGATTAAGAGAGAAAAAAATGGAGATACGAGGTTTCTGCCAGACAGCAAGTTTTCAAGTTGAATAAATTAAAATAGATTTAATGGACTATACACAAATATATATAAACACCGAACAATAGTATATTTACAAATGAACATTTTTATTAATTTCGATTAGGTTCATTGTTGTATCCTGATACCTAATGCATGTCAACAAATTGAACCTTCTAGTAAAGTGTTCCCTAAATTCTCCTTTGTGGTCCCAGGATTAACACATTACTCCAGCATGTTCTCTGCCAAGTAGAGCCAAATAGCTTTATTGTTCACAAGGCACGGTTTAAGATTACTCTCTCACTGATATATATCTGCACATCTGGCCCATCCGCCCCGAGCGTTAGATGCACAGATGCTCCTCTAGAGCGAGCTGAGGTCTTCCAGCTTTGTGTCGTCGCTGTTGTGATGGATGTCTTGTTTGAGATGTAGGGAGGGATGTTTATGCACCCTTGCAAGTCATCTTTTCTCGTGCGATTGCGCCACAACCAACGGTAAACATTAATGTTTTATCAACCAATCATGCTGTGTGACAAATGACAATCGCACTGACACAGACTGAGCGTTCGGCCCTCAAGGGCTGTGTTGTTCCCATTATTATAATCAGCTTTGACCTATGAGCCCTTGCATTTCTTGTAATTAATTTCACAAATGACTCCTGTCATCTTCCTACTGCCAAGAGATGAACTGGTACTGAATATATCAAGTGATATGAAATTGAATTTCAGGTTTTGGACGTTGCATTTGTGATCCTCCTCACCAGTGCCCTGGCCTCGGATGCCATTTTGCTAAGCTCATTTAGATAGACACAGATGTCTCATTTATTCCTGAAGACAGCGACCTCCTCCTTCTCTTAAAGGACATGTTGTGCATACATATCTGAGGAGCCTTGAACTTCATATCCTCGGTCTAAACTCCACTGATATTCTGTCTCACAGAGTCATTAATATGCATGCTAAAGTGAGTTCGCTCAAACAAAAAAAACACTCCCACCTGTGTCAAACGCTTCAGGTGTGGGAAGGATCCTGACATTGAGTGTGTGTGTGTGCGTCCCTTCTGTCTCTCTTCCTCAGTTGTAGACAGTATTTATGAAATATTCATTAGCTTTGGAGCCCCAATCTGGTCCAGGCCTTTTAAAAGGATGCCAACACTGATTCTGATTAATAATACAACATTGGGGTTTGATAAAAGTGTATTGGTTGTATCACATGAGTCAAGCAAAGACAACACAGTCAGCTCATAAAGAAAGTGGTCAAATTTATAGTTTATGCCGGCAGTAATTGCAGTCTGGCTGGATCTTTACCATGGTATAAAGAGTGTTGTATTGGGTGTTGCTCCATGTGTCATCATGAGTGCCCGATTGAGCAAGGCATCGGCTTCCTGTCTGGTGGAGTGTGATTGATTTTAAAAGCTCATATGGTACCTGAGGACTGATAACCGGGGAAGAGGACTTACCTCACAGAGTTGTGTGGGCAGTTATTGGAAAAGATGGGGCCTGTAAGACAGATATAGCATTCACTGCCTTCAATAGTGTTCGCACAAGCAATTCATCTCTCTACCATAACTGAACCTGCTAGTACTGCTATAGTTAACACTTTTTAAGACATATTGTTGTCTCTTCTTCTCTGAGAAAATTCAACTTTTCTATTGGAGGTTTGTGCTAGATTTGACGATTGTATTATTACAATTAATATAGTTATTTAATATGCGTTGCATTAAATTCTGTTCTTAATCCTTTGTCTTTGTTTTGTTTTCCAATAAAAATATCTAAAATAAAATGGATTTACATGAAAAGCTAAATATTAACTCTTAAAACATGTTATAAAATATTATACAAAACTATACAAATTACAAATGTGTATTAATACTCCGGATAATTAAATATAAATTATTTTATAAATACTCAAAAATAGTAAAAAAGAATCACTGATTGAATTATTGATACATATTAATATATTTAATAATTATTTTAGCGTCTTATGTATAATTTATATTTTTAGATTATTCATAATCATTTTATGTAATCATTTTAAGTAACATAATTTGGACCATTTAAAAAACATGGTAGAAACTAATGTAAACAATTTATACATTCAACCCTGTTACCCATGTTGATGCAAGAAAAAATTGTCAAACAAATATTCTTCTTTAATTTATTGAAAATAAAGTTAACTACAAACCACATTTGGTCCCTTATGTTTATTTAATGTTTATTGCTAGAAATAAATCACATCAAATAGGCTTTTAAACTGTATTTATTCCTGAAATGTTGGTAACAAGGTTGCAAACCTCATATAAACTGAACAGAAAATAAAGAAGCTCATATAATATTTAGTTTGCCCTCCTGAGGCTAACAATCAGCATGTTCTGAAGGTTAAGCACTTCCTTTCACTGCACATTTGTTGAAAAGGAAAAAAAAGGCCGTTGGAAGTACCATTTGTTGTATTTTATGGGTGTTTAGACATTTTTACTGGAAATCAAGGCAAATATACTTGCTTAAAATATATTTTTTACGTTGGTTACATTCTAATTTTACCATGGTCTGATAATTCTGATTGGCTGGAAGGTGTGCATTAAAACTATTTAATGCACAGGTAGTTCTAGTCAGTTTAATCACCCGTTCTACATGCGCGCACACACACACACACACACACACACACACACACACACACACACACACACACACATCACTTGCACACCGAGGTCGGAGATCACGCTACACACACAGAAACATTCAGGAGCACAGAAGCTTATCAATGCTGCCCATGCGACATTTATTACCGTAATAAAATAGCTTCATACATTGTTTCTACGAGGAGGTAACAGAAGTTTTTGAAACTCGTAGCTTCACTATTAGTAGAAAGATGTTGCACAGCTTGTAATTCACACATGCATCTCTCTCTCTCTCTCTCTCTCTCTCTCTCTCTCTCTCTCTCTCTCTCTCTCTCTCTCTCTCTCTCTCTCTCTCTCGATCGATAATTAATTAAAATAAATGCTATAATTCATTCATTCAAATAAATGTAATCGTACTGCACTACTTTATCTCTGTGTCTGATTTAAAGCGGCTGATCTAAAGATCCGTAACTAATGAAAATAACCGTCATATTTAACATCCCGATCAAATATTGTGCAGCAAACATCAAAAATAGCTTGTCAATGCTGGTAAATAACCATGGTATAAGCAGGATAATCCACGGCTTGCTGTGCATTAAATTATTTGAATTATCGCTTCACGTCGGGTGTTTCTATGCCTCCACGTCATGCATTAAAATCGTTAAATGCACAGCTAGCCGTGGATTATCCCTGACTTGTATTATAAATGTGATTGTTAAGTATGAGTTGCTCTGTTTACTGTGTCCGTTCAGCCGTGACCTGCGCAGCTCCGGTTCCCATCTCAAACGGGCTCCTGGAGGGCCGGGACTTTGAGTGGGGCACCAGCGTCAGCTACAGCTGCTCCCCGGGGTACGAGCTCTCTTTCCCTGCCATCCTCACCTGTGTGGGCAACGGGACATGGAGTGGTGAGGTGCCTCAGTGCCTGCGTGAGTACTGTACTATATTAATATTAAAGGATTAGTTCACTTTCAAAATAATTTGCTATGACATCCCGATGTCATCCAAGATGTCCATGTCTTTCTTTCTTCAGTTTAAAAAAAAATAAAGCTACACTGTGTAGGAATTACTCCCATCTTGCGGTGAAATTGTATATGACCACCAACTGAATATTACTTTCTAGCCCCTCCCGTTCCGAGTGCGTTTTAACTCCTACGGTGGCCGTATTATTTCAAATCTGCCGGCAGTCGTGAGTAATCTCCCCCTCGTGTTCGTCACGGCGCTACTGAGTGTAAAAACGCGAAAGGCGAAGCTTGAATTTCCAGGTATGTCCCTCTTTGGCTAATGTATTTTCAAGATGAAGGCGCAACATGGCTGCCGCCATTCGAGCGACTCACCCGTATGTATTATAAATGGCAGATTTACGCTTACGAGAATACTTGATTAGTTGGTAGAAGTAATTATACATTAATGAGCACATATCATTTTGAAAGAACAAAGTGTTTTTTTGCTAAGAATCAACTTACACAGTGTAGCTTTAAGTTTTTTAAAGGGAAAACATGCCAGGATTTTTCTCCATATAATGGACTTCAATGGCAACCAACGGTTTGACGGTCCAAATGTCCGTCTCAATCATAGTTCTCAATGCAGCTTCAAAGTCTCGACACGATCCCAGTCGAGAAATAAGGGTCTTATCTAGCAAAACGATCTGTAATTTTCGAAACAAAAATACAAATTATATACTTTTTAACCACAAATGCCCATCTTGTACCATCTCTGAGATTACGTCATCACATTGGAAAGCTCATGCAAGACGTAGTCGGAAGTACCGACCCAGTGTTTACAAGTATGATGTATGTATGTTGAATGACACATATTTATATTTATATGTATTTGTGTCAGTTTATTGTTTAACCTGTTAGCCTTCACCAGAGCGAGGACGCTCTGAAGCGTTTTTTTTTTTAAATAGTTCAAAGTTACTATCAGATTTAATGTTATTACCTTGACAAACTATACATCATTAAAAATATATAAGTCTCACGTTTCAGTATTTGACCACTATTGTATTCTGAGAAACTTATAGTGACAGTTATGTCTTAATTTGTGTCAGGATTTATGTAATGAAAAAATGAGTCGATACCTTTAATATGAATTATGAGCGTCAGCTGCTCCATTCAGAAAAAAACTCCGGTGCTGTTGTCTTGAGAACGCGTGACAAAACAACGTTCCTCAGGGCTTTTGGCTCAAAAATGTGCAGATTTGGAGAAATATTGATATATTATCATAGGTTTACATCATATTTCTATAGACAGGAATAATATTTATTGAATTTATATCCAAATGCGTCGATGTATACATAAAGAGCGCTGGATACTCTGATGTACTGTGTTTTCAATCCATACAGCAGAATGAGGGCGCTCTATGCACAGTTTTTTCCAAATATGGGAGCTCACGAAGAAGAACAATAACCTGTGACCTTCCAGGACGTCACTGACATAAACACAGCTAACGTTAGCTTTCAGAGATCGCTATAACATGCAGATAAAGATGTTTTGAAGACAATAAACATGATTGCAATGATATTTGATTTACCTGTGTTCTTCGAGCCATGTCAGGTATTTTTATAATAATAGATTATATGTATAATGCAATGCTAATCGATATAGACTTTACAAACATGCAGAATACCATAAACTCATTTATTTTCTGTCTGATTTTCTTTTCTGAAGCCAAATAAGCTCATAGAAGATTATTTAAAACACTCGATTTGCGCTATAAAGTAAGTTTGGAGCATAAAACAGGGTTTTAATCTCATAAATTGTCGTGTATTGATGGTGTGCTAAGCTAACATGCTAGCTAGCTCTCTAGTTGCACCTGCCATCTAGCTGTTATTTTTTATGATTTTTTTTCTAAATCGGAATGCTTACTGAAATATTTCTTTATTTGAGAAAGGCATTTGATACAGTTTCAAATGTGAAGTGAAGATTATGAAAGAAATTAGGGGGTGAAACACCGTGATTAGCCAGTCGTTAGCGATTATAATGGAGACAAAGGAAAATAATATTTATGGCCATAAGCCGGCTGGAAAGGTGTAAATGTGTGCAGGAGAGAGTGACACTGAATGGGGCTCGTTTGCACCACAAAACAATAGAGACAATAGACTGAATAGATGCTAATAGATGACAATAAACACAAGTTTGCATTTTAGAGTCAATTCAAAATAAAGTCATTTGAGATGATCTTGAAAAACATTTAACAAAATACAGAGTTTTAGACTTATCACCTTCAAATTTTAAATATAACATGGTCAGACATGTGTCTTTAGCTGGAGTGCATTTCTAGAGTGCTGACGGGCCAACTTCAATTTAATTTTCATGAAGATGTTTCATAAAAATAAATTTCTAATAACTTACACAACTTTGAAGCTATTCATAATTTTTTTTTCATTATGACAATAATTCATTCTACATTTCCAATAAAGTGCCAGGTGTCAGCTTTCAAATGAGACCATACTTGAGCTTTTAGGACGAAGGGTCAATGAATTGAATCTTTTTTAGGTTGGGTATGCAATTTCTGGGGATTTTTCAAAAGTGGCGCTGAAGGCTAACAGGTTAAAATGGTCCTTACCTGTGCATATCATTATTAGTCTGCCTGTTCGCTTTGTAAGCACGTCTTGCGTGAGCTTTCCAACGTGATGACATAAAGCGTGGCGCATCTCAGAGATGGTACAAGACGGGCATTTGTGGTTAAAAAGTATATAATTTTTATTTTTGTTTAGAAAATGACAGATCGTTTCGCTAGATATGACCCTTATTTCTCGACTGGGATCGTGTCGAGACTTTGAAGCTGCATTTAGACCTATGATTGAGACTCACATTTGGACCTTCAAACCATTGGTTGCCATTGAAGTCCATTATATTGATAAAAATCCTGGAATGTTTTCCTCAAAAACCTTAATTTCTTTTTAGACTGAAGAAAGAAAGACATGGACATCTTGGATGAGTAAATTATCAGCAAAAAATGTTTTGAAAGTGAACTAATCGTTTAATCAAACTGACTGCTTCATCCCTGTGGGTCTTTGCAACCCTATGCATGCCAATACTTCACAAAAAAACAGCAGACAGCTTTATGTCTGCACCTTAAATACTTGCGGTTGGCACGGAATTAATGATCAGATTTGATTGATTAAGCGGTCCATCATTGAATGTGTACATATAGGTCAACAAATGTGCATTACATCTGCTGGATTACTAGATAGCAATATTAGTTGAGGACACCAGACTCGGTGGGCTCAGCATGGAGTAGCTTGGGATATCAGTTCTGTCTGCTTCAGCACATCCAATGCTGTATGATGTTTTGAACATCTAAGATGAAGAAACCGGTGTGAGAATTTAAAGTTTAAAAAGCCTTGTTATCACAAAGGTACCCTTGTTTTAGCCCTCGCGTGTAAAAAAAAAAAACCACGCAAACTTTAGCTTGAGAAAGAAAGTGTACCTCTGACTTTGTGATGTACTGATTTTTTTCCTTCTCTTTCTTTTCCACTTTTATTTTATATCTTGACAGCATATCTATAATTCATCAAGAAAAGTCAAGTTTGTAGTGCTAGATCTCAGGCACAGTAGTCTGACCAGCATATTTATGATGGATCAGTCAGTTGGTGACGTCAAGCATGTGATTGATTTTCCCTCAGACTCATTGTTTGCCTGACAGTGACAGAGTCATAGATAACGCTCTCGTGGGCTTGGGACTTCCCACAGTATTCTGCGGCTTTTTCCAGAATAGCATACTAACATACTATACTTACTATTCCTGCAGTATATAATATGTACACTACTGTTCAAAATTTTGGGGTCAGTATAATTTAGCAAGGATTAAAGTATTACATTGATCAAAAGTGACAAAGACATAATCTTACAAAATATTATATTTCAAATAAATGCTGTTCTTTTGAACTTTCTATTCATCAAAGAATCCTAAAAAATATCATGGTTTCCAGAACAGCTGTTTCAACATTGATAATAATCAGACATGTTTCTTGAGCATCAAATATGAGAATGCCAGACAAACATAGTAGAATGATTTCTGAAGGATCATGTGACACTGAACACTGGAGTAATAATGCTGAAAATTTAGCTTTGATCACAGGAATACATTACATTTTAAAATATATTAAAACAGTTATTTTAAAGTGTAATGATATAGTTTTTCTTTTTATATATATATATATATATATATATATATATATATATAATATTATGCAGTTTTAGTAAGCAGAAGAGTTTTTTTTTTTTAAGAACTTTAACAAATCTTACCGAACACAGTAGAGTAAACTGTACACAGTATGCATATTTTCTCAATTAAATTTTGTCAATTCTTATTCACAGTTTCAATATTCATACATTACATTTCTTTCTTTCTGGGAAGTGGTAGATGTGACACTACCCAAGATGTAACATAATAAAACATGCACACAAAAAAAAAAAAGGTTCAATGGGGTTCTATATAGACCTATTTCTATATTATACTCTTTCTATTATACTCCTTTTTTTAAGAACCCTTTATGCCAAACAGGTTCTATAAGTAGAAATGATTGTGTAACACTTTCATGTTTAATAGGTTGTTTACAATTTTTCTAGTGATAAAGTATGTTTACGAGCTGTTTAATTCATAGTTTAATTCAAACTAAAACTAAATCCATAAACTGATTCCATGATGGGAACGTTCAAAATGCTGGGTTATTTTAACCCAATTGTGGGTGAAATATGGACAAACCCAAACGTTGGGTTAAAATTTTAATTTAAAAATTTAACCTAATGGCTGGGTTTGTCCATATTTCACCCAAACTTGAGTTAAAACAACCCAGCATTTTTTAGAGTGTGTATGACAGAACCCCTTAAGGTCCTGCATATATCACCTTTTTTTAACAGTGTACATGTTCAGCATCATTCATAACTAACCATTTGAGGATGATTTAGCTGAATGTGCTTCTTTATGATTTCTGTGATAATAGCAAAGTTCTGTGGAGATCCAGGAATCCCTGCTTTTGGCTCGAGGGAAGGCCGCAGTTTCATCTTCCAGTCCGAGGTGTCATTTATCTGCATGGCTCCCTACATCCCAGTGGGCAGCACGACACGCTTTTGCCAGGCTGACGGCACCTGGAGTGGATCCCAGCCTCGCTGTATAGGTAAATTAATTATGCTGACACAGTTTGCATGTTTAAACCATATGTTGAATTCCCACTGAAACGGACTGCCATAATAATTGTTATAAGTGTGTATATCAAAACCTAATAATCCTAAAACCAAATAATAAGCCAGCTGGCCGTATATCCAACTCTGCTAAGCGAGAAGCAATTACGGCCACTTAAAGGTCTCCGATGATGCTTTTTCACGTTCAACGTTTTCAACGTTCAATGTTGCTGTTTGAGCATGATCTGCATCTGCAAAGTTACAAAGCAAAGGGAGTTATTCTCTATATCCGTGTCACTGTTTCTGAACTCCCTGAAATTGTAGTCTTGAGTTTTCTTCTGGGAACAAACACGTCACAATATTCCTCATTTAAATAATTCATACGCAGAATAAAGGGGCGGTGCCTGGTTGAGTTAGTTAGTAGTGTGTTGAAATTGGCGGTTATGGTAAAAGGCGGGACATTTCCCAAACATGCTCGAAGCGCTTGACCGACCACAACACATCGATCCAGCCGACCAATCAGAGCTCAGTGTGCTTTTCAGAAGGAGGGGCTTCACACTGACAGACTGGGAAGAGCTGCAACAATGGAGAATATGGGGAAAATAATATTTTTTTGAGCATTCAAGCATGAAAACCCATTCTAGTAGAGCCCAAAAACAAAAGCTATTAAAAGTTCCCCTTTAAGACTTTTGTCTCTTTAATGTTTTACAGTTCAGTTCAGCGAAAGTCTGAAAATTTAAGCTAGGTGGTCAGAATTTTAAGTTTTGCCCCAATTAACACTTTCCAGTGGCTCCAGCTGCTGAGTATTATGATTTCCACTCACAACGGAAAGCTTGTTTTGGTCTTTTTCTGTCGCCCAGTGCACAAACAAGCTCAAAAGTATTTAGCAACAACAATGTCACAGAAATCGATGCCCTCCCGCAGCCCTGGCAGCCCAGGTCAGCGCTGCTCCAAGCCCGCCTGATGTTGTGTTGACAATTACGGTGGGGAAGAACACTCCTTTTAGTGACCTCAGAACACGGGAAGTGGGAACAGTCGGCAGACGTGTAGAGAGAATGAAGTGTGGAGCCGAGGTCAGGGAAAACTATATTGCATGAGAAACGTCAACTTGGCAAACTTGTTTCCTGACAGTCGGCAATGGCAGCTGTTGTGAAGTTATTGTCCTCTGCATCTCGGCTCGATTCCCATGACCTCCTCAAACACAGGTGTGCTGAATAATACATTAATGTATTCTGAACAAACATGAATCCACAATGAACAATGGTCAAAAATAAAAAATAAATATGGTTTATTACAAAACTAGTAATGTTAATAAATTTAAACTTATTGTGAAGCATTATTAATCAATTTGAAGTTGCTTTGTTTACTTTTTTACATTAAAGTTGTGATGAAATGGAAGTAGCAATAGATATTTTTTGGTAATGTGTCAAACAAATGTAGGCCAGGTACTTGTTTCTATCCATCAGCTGTTGATTGGATGTTGATTTTAAGAAAGGGGCGGGGTTTAAGCAGACTAAATTGTAGAATATATCACCAGCATGAAATCTGTCATCTCAACAGAAGATTGAGTTATGATATTTTATAAGATCAATGCCTTTTCAAAATAGGCTGAATTTACATGTTATGCCGACTTTAATTAACTAATTAATTACCACTTTACCAGTTAAAGCTGTTGTTTGGCACTTTTTTTGACTTAGCTGTATATATTGTAAAGTAATATTCAGCATAATGCTGTCACCCAGATTTCAATCTTTACTGTTTTGTGCCATATAAATGCTGTGATTGCAGGATAACTTATATTATCATCTGATATTATTCTCTTGTCGATTGAGCTAACTTTTTGTTATTAACTTTCAGTGTGTCTAACCATTTTTAAAGGCTAGTTTGACTGTAGTTGAAATTCCTTAAACTTCCCCAGAACACAGTGGGCTGTGGGAGTTTCGAGTCTTTGTTCCTCCCAGGGTTTCATATAAAGACACTAATCTCTGTAAAGCTGCTTTCGGGGGCAAATAAGGAGTCATGTGAATTAGTTATATTTATGTATACATACCTCTTTTCCGGTGTATGATGGCTGTATTACGACTACATCAATTTCTCCACATCTCATTAACAAAGACTCCTCTCACTGTCCCCTACGTACAGTGTTTATCTGATTAAACCCCTCAGTTTATGCATTCATGAGGGGGTCCTTCTCCTAACATCAATAAATACATTGATAATTGTTTTTAATTGAGCAAGTAATTGAATAAATGGTCCCAACTCTGTGAGGCCATTATTGAGGAGCTGTGAACAGCCAGCAGGAGATTTGGATGAGCTCTGATTGGCGTTTTTAAGCATTTAGTGTATTGGGCCGACAGAAGATGTCAGCCATGGCCCCAAAGCAGGTGTAATCATTTAGCAGTTTCAATGGAGTGTTATTATGGCCTCATACAGTATTACACCATCAAAGACACCATGAAAAATTAATTAAGTGCTCTAAAATGCCAATGCATATTTACCCACACCAATGGGTATGAATGGGTATAGAATGAATGGCTATAGAATGAATCCTATTGGCTGTTGCCAGTTTCCACTTGGTACTTCTGGAATTACTGAGAAATAATAAAAATAAAACATGTAGTCTAGTATGGTTAAATGCAAATAATGTATTTGAACTAATCTTAAAGGAACACACCGACTTTTTGGTACTTTATCTTATTCACCGTATCCCCCAGAGTTAGAGAAGTCCATACATAAATCTCTGTGCGTGCCGTAACTCTGTCTGACGCACCCAACGCTAGCCTAGCTTAGCACAAAGACTGGAGGTAAACGGCTCCAGCTAGCATACTGCTCCCAATAAGTGACTAAATAACGCCAGCATTTTCCTATTTACATGTTGTGATTTGTATAGTCACAGCGTGTACATATAACAAGGTCACATGAGACACAGCCATCTTCTAACCGTATACATACTGGGAACTATATTCTCAGAAGGCGAAGCACTGCTACTTGGGCGGAGTGATTTGTCACTTAGCAGTGTGCTAGCTGGAGCCGTTTACCTCCAGTCTTTGTGCTAAGCTAGGCTAGCGGTGGGTGCGTCAGACAGAGTTACGGCACGCACGGAGAGGAAAAGGGTATGTATGGACTTATCTTACTCTGGGGGAAAAGTCGGCGTGTTCCTTTAAAATTGTGCATTGAATACATCGTTTTTTAAAAGTTAGAGAAAGCATTTTCCATATCTTTTGTTGTTGATGTCAAGGGCTGTGCGTCCAAACTCTAGCACAGATTCATCCATCAGTTGGTAGACGCAGGCAAACGGTGACATGAACAGGCTGTGTGACATGACCTCATCTTCAAAACACATTGAACTCAGCTGTGCAAGGTACAAGAACCCATAGCACTGGTCGTTGCGTGCGAGGACAGGTTTGTGCTGACCTCAGTGTGTTTTCTGCAATGCATCACTGGCGGCCAAGAGCATGAAACAATCAGAGACATTTAGAAACTAAATTTATCAATTGTACTGTTCAGCCAAAGTTTTATTGTAAGGAAAATGCAATTTTCATCTGAGTACCTCCATTCCCAGATATCTTTTCAATGGTGGTGATAATCAAACTTTCAAAACTTCCATATGGATGTGATGTGAACATGTCCCATGTGCATGTAGTAGTTTTTACTTAATCTTATTTTGAAAATCTAAGCACCACGAGCACCGTCTGCAACTCTTTTCTCCATATGGCAATGCAGTCATATATTTTCCGTGTGCTGACTCGGTATTAGAAGCCCCACACACACAAAAAACGGCATGGATAAGGGGTTGGTTGTGTAAGCCTCGCAGGTTGTCCTGTCATTTGCACGCCTGCATTGAATCAAGGGTCTCTGCGTCAGCTCAAAATGTGCTCTACATCCCAATTACAGAGCAGCACATCTGTGTGGGAGCAGATGCACTTCTGCAGCAACACTGCCCCCTGCTGAGTCTCCAGAAAACACTACTGTTACGACACTGCTGCAGCACTTACATAAACACACAGGCCCATAACAATCACCATAAGCCCTAGCACTGCTTTGAGCGATGTGTCTGGGCTCTGGGCTATGTTGCACGCATTTATGAGAGATGAAATGCTGTTATTATGGTGGTGAGAAAGAAACTGTATCAGTTTTGGCTGATAGGAAGATATTGAGAAGAAGAAGAATGTGACTGGATCTTCATTTGTTTTGTCTTTCTTCTCCCTTTCTTTCCCCAGAGCCAACTCGCACCACCTGTGAGAACCCTGGGACGCCCCGCTATGGCTCTCTCAACAGGACCTTTGGCTTTAAGGTAGCAGGACGACTACATGTATAATAGAAAACATTGTGTCAGAGTTTAATGTTCAAGGTTCATGTCAGCTTGAGTGCTGCTCTCATGAAAGCCAAAGAGGGACGAACCAAAACACTAAGATTAAGCAAATACTCTCCGGAAATGGATCATTTAAGAAGTAATATTAACCGAATTAAGCTTCTTTTTTTTCAGTTAAACTTTTACTATTGTTATATATTATAAAAAATATTATTAGACTTTTGTTGTTTTTTTGTACTTAGTCCAAGGCCCCCTATTGTCCACAACAATATTCACCGCCCCATGACTTTTCCAGATATTTGATATTTACTGGAAAAGGATACTCACAATTTCTACCTGATATTTTAGGATTTCAGAGCTTGCCATAACTAGAATAATCTATATCGATATAGAAAATAAGCATAAAAATGCTCAAGAATTTGTTAATGTATATGACTTTTCCAAGTATAGTAATCACACTTTTATAATTCTTCAAAGAAAACCATTGTTGAGATGGTGAGTTAACACAAGATTTTTTTGTGTGGTTTAGGATTTTTTAAATACTTGTTTTGTCTTTATTTGAAATCATTTTATGTCATCTTGGCCGCCTAGTTGAGATCCACTGCTTAAATAGAAATAGTTAATCTAAAAATGAAACATTTTGGATCATTTACTAACCCGTATGTCATTTTAACCTGAAGCTACAGCTTCTGATGACATGGAATAACCGAGCACTTTCTCAAAGTCGAAGACCTCATTTTGTGTTTCACTGAAGACAGAAATTAATACTGGGGTTTGAATAACATTAAAAATTTTAGGTGAAGTATTCCTTTAATCTTCAAATAAATTCATATCTTTCCTTATTCCTTCCATGAAAGCGTTCTTAATGATCTAAAGAATGATTCATGGCTTTTCTCAAACCCACTCCAGACAAACTACTTGGTGAAGGCCCTTCATTCCCTCACATCCACTACAAAATAATATTAAGCCCTCTCAAGACTTTTCCACTCCAAACGTGGTCTTGAGGAGCGGTGAAATGTATGCATGGATGTAATAACACCTGAGAACCACTCGAATAGGACAAAAAAAATCAACTTCTCGGCAGTGCAAATAAATATGATTATGTTTCGCCAGGAGAGCAGGACAGACGGGTGAACTGAGAGAGATGTGAAAAACAGAAACACTATGGGCCCTATTTTAACGATCTGAAACGCAAGTATCAAACGCGAAACGCAAGTAACTTTGTGGGCAGATCTCGGCAAATCTAAAATGGGTTGGTCTGCAGTCGCTACAGCCATGGTAATTCCAGCTCCAATAGCGTATACTAAAGTTGCTGCAGTTAAAAGCTCGTAATAACATTACTCATAGGTGGGGTTTGGGCGTAACGGGCAATAAACCAATCAGAGTCTCATCTCACATTCCCTTTAAATGCCAGTTGCACTCGCGCCATAGCGGATTCGCTATTTACATGACAGAATTTGATAGTGGAAAGTCCGAATGCGTCTCCAGAGCGCAAACGGATCTGCTCGTGTGCGAGGTTAAAGCGCGGGAGCAGACCATCTCCGGATTCCACCATATCTTTATGTACACAATAATAATATTTTACATTGTAATCCTTTTATTTGTAATAATTTGATCGTTTGTGTGCTGCTGCGCGTCCCTATGTGTGTAATAAGCAGAGTATTCGCATGTTGTGTACCTGCCTATAGGCGCACATTACTAACACGCTCTTTAAATAACAAAAAAAATATTGCGCCATTGACTTTAGACCTGGTTTCAGTTGGTCAATGGCGCAGTCTATTTCACTTGCCTAAAAATAGCATCGCGCCAACAATGCGCCTGAACACACACCTCGTTTTCAGACCAGCAGCCCATGGGCGCAAATGCATTTTTACAGGACGTAAAAATGATAACTGTGTCGGGCTGAAACTAGCAAAAACACTTGCGTCGCGCTTGCCGCTGCATTGCGCCGGGTGTAAGATAGGGCCCTGAGATTGCTAAGGAAGAGTGTTCATCTCTGGCATTAAGAATTCAAGTCGTTACAGTATCAGAGGTCAGGCCCTCCGGAGGCTTCATGAAACCGCTAAATATCAGCCTTTCCATATTCGTATATCATTTGTCTGGCCTGGAGAAAAAGGAGCCAGTCAAGCTCTTTTGCTTTCCGGGGCTTAATGATGTTGGAGTCGGCGAGAGGAGATATCGCACACCTCAGATAAGCAGCAGTGTCTATGCCTCGTCAACTGTGTTCGCAGTGAGCGGGGACATGTTAATCAATTAATATGCTAAACCCACATGGCACTCTGTGACATGTGTTAATATCTTACTTCTCTCGTATGTATCCTAAAGCACAGCCCACGCCCACAGGCATATATGCAACACTTTTTTGTACCATGACCTTGCTGATGATAACGTATAGCCGAACACGTTTGCATGAGGAGCGCTACCATATATTATGGAAATAAGTGGCACTTTACATCACTAGTGGCCCGGAAAGGAGGTCACAATGGCCTCCTAAGTGCTTGTAAGGGTGATTACTTGAGCTGTAGGTAAAGTAGGTAAGTAGCATATATGAGAAAATCCATCCGACATTAGCACACTTCCACTTTAGCTTTTAAGAGAGTGAGTCTGGGAAGCAGATGGCGTACGGCGATGCAGAAGAAACCTGAAGGATCTGACATTTCAAGCCACATCTTTGTAGTTGCAGTCTTTTCTGTCCTCAGGAGTGAAACAGGGTCATTGTAAACCCGGGTAATTGAAATCCTGGGTTATCTTGCTTCACGTTTCACGCAGGGTTAACAATTAATCCTGGGTTTTCAAAAGTTTCACATTGTACATTGTACATATTAACGTCCTTACTTGCATATTTTCGGTGTCAGTATCATTGATTGGACGAATTGTGCGCTATAATACTCACGTTTTTTCTAAATGAAGGCAAGAATGAAAGGGTCTCTTTCACTCGAATTGATACGTTTTCCTTCTCCGTTTGACAAACGCTGAAATGACTGTTTTTGTACAATGCGTGTTTTGTACACACGTGAATATGAGGCACGTGATTGGTTGTGGCATATCATTCTAACATCTCATCGTTTCATACTGCACAAGTTTGATGGCGCAAAGGGTTTTAACAGCACAAAAGCAGCGTTATTCCTGCTCTGGAGCGAGGTTTCATACCCCCCTGTAAAAAGTGGTGCTAACCCTGTGAAACTTTCCTTTACCTGGGGTTAAAAGCAGGGTTTAGAATGACCCTAATTTGGGGTTAAGCGCAGGGTGAAAAGCCCTTCTTTCATTCAAAAACTGCAAGTATTAGGTGTTTAATATTGTTTAATCTGCCTCCAGAAGAGAGTTGGGGGAGCGCAATGTCTGATTGTGTGTGTGTGTGTGTGTGTGTGTGTGTGTGTGTGTGTGTGTGTGTGTGGTGTAGGTTGGAAGTATGGTGGCTTTCCAGTGTCAGCCTGGTCACCTGCTGCAGGGCTCCACCACACGTCTCTGCCAGACTGACCTCACCTGGAGCGGGACACAGCCGGAGTGCATCCGTAAGTCTTATCCCTATACACTCTTGAAAATAAAGGTTACTTTTTGGCATCTATGGTTCCATGGAGAACCTTTAACATCCATGGAACCTTTCCATTACACAAACAGTTCTTGAAAAAATATTTATTATTATTATTAACTCCCACCAAAAGAGATTTTATGACACAACTCTTACCCGCCATTGAAAAGTTGTTCCTGCAATGCATGTTTTCACTGTTATACGGTAGGGGGCGCTGTTATGCATCTTCTGAAATAGTACAGCATCTCCGGATCCAAAAAACAAGCTTTGCATAAACCAGAAAGAGCAGATAGAAGTTTATGCACAAGTAAGCGAACGTGATCATCAAACATTCAACAACATTTAAATCAAAACTGCCTAGCATTACCAAATTAAATGTCGAACGCATGAAAAGGAAGCTTTGGGGTGTTGATGGACTACTTCATATGGTTTGATAAGCGTTCCAAATCCAAAAGTTCCTTAAAGTCTTGATGCTAAAGAATGAATGAAGCTAGATTTTTTTTTTTTTCATAAAAGTTTTGTGAATATGATCAAAAATGTTGGCACTGACTGGCAACTTTTTTAGTAAACGCTGGCGGGGAAAGAGTTAAAATGTTCTTTACATTAAGAGAAAAATATATATTTTAAGAACTGGTCACTGAATGGTTCTTTGGGGAACCCAAAATGGTTTTTCTATGGCATGAGTGTACCAGTTGCCACATTCATGGGAATCTGTCAGAATACCAATTTATATTTGTTGAAGTTTCTCATTAATAAAGGTCAATGCAGAATATATTTGTATAATTGAGCTACAAAGAAACGAGTCCACCAGTATAGTCGAGAACAGCTCAATCGAGGCCAGAAGACAGTTGAGTTCAGGTCCAGACTGAGTCTACATGTACCAAAAACATGAAAATATGGACTTGGCCTTGAGTCAGAGTCAGAGTGAGTCACATATTTTCATGTTTTGATCTTGGCCCTCAAGTTCATATTTTTACTCTACCCTGTTTTGTTCTCGGTCTTGACTTTGATTTGAAGGAGCTGGTCTTGACTACAACAGTGGTGTCAGTTAAACTGAAATAAACTTAGATGCCAATTTTTCTATTAACAAGACATTAATATCAGTTAACTTGCATTTGAGACACCAAATGGCAAGTTATTTTGCTTTGCTAATTAAAGTAGTTCCATAAGAAGCCACAGAATAAATATATTCTTAAGACATTGATTATTCATCTCACAACATCCATCATGTGCTGCTAAGTCTAAAAGAAGTCATTCCACCAAAGAGAGTAGGATGTGTTTATTCCTGTGCTCATATTAAAGGGTTAGTTCACCCAAAAAATAAATTCTGTCATTAATTTCTCACCCTCATGTCGTTCCAAACCCGTAAGACTTTCATTCGTCTTCAGAACACAAATGACGATCTTTTTAATGAAATCTGAGAGCTTTCTGTCCCTCCATTGACAGCTACGCAACTACCACTTTGAAGGCCCAGAAAGGTAGTAAAGACATCATTAAAGTAATCCATGTGACTCCAGTGGTTTAACATCAAATTGCTGAAGCGACTCGAGAGCTTTATTTGCACAAAAATAACACATTTATTTACAAAATATGAATCTCCAATGCGCTTTCACGAGAGCACCATGACGCATGCGAGTTCTGTAGACATTGTTATGTGAACACACGTTGGAGATCAACAGAAGCTCCGAAATCAAGAGCATTAAAGCAGGCTGAAGAACGAGAAAACAGCTGGCCTCCAATTTCACAAGACAGATTGCCATTCAGTTGAAGCATTTCAAAAGCTAATTACATTTTGCATCATACCACTGCCCCAAAGTTCTGTCATTGTTTTGCAAAAATGAGGAAATTAACCAATAAGATGGCTAGGAAGACACAGCACTTCCCCCACTTAATTGTAAATCTGTGATAAAACAGCTTTTGTTTTTTTTCCCCCAAGAATAATCGAGATCATTCTGTAATTACGCACTGTAATTTTGTTTACACAGAGCAGTTGGCTACTCACAGAGTCAGGCTGAGTGCTAAATCATCTTTCTCATTTTTCACGCAGAATTGGATAATGGCTGGCTGTCCTTTCCATTAGCGTTCCACTAGATTGGTCTCCAAAGAAATAAAGTTGTTGTTTTTTTGTTTTTCTTGTGCCTTGCTCTGTCCTGAGAATTTATTTATTTATTTACTGCAAGTGGACTGTATTATAGTATAATTTATAGCTATGGAAGGCTTCCGCATGCAAAAAGCTATAGACTGTAAGTATGATGTAAAAATACATTTATTTATTTTTCAAGAGAGCAGGGATAATTGTAATCATATCAGATATGAGCACAATGTGAACATTTTTTTCCAAATTAAGTAAATGTCATTTATGTATTTTTGGTTTCAGTGTCAATTTTATTTAGAGTACATCAAATAAAGTCCCTCGTAGTCAATAATTGTATCCCTTAAAACTCATATTTGATCACCAAAATTACATATTTAAACATTTTTTTTCCTTAATTTTTTTTATTTATGCCTTAAAATAGCTTGAGTGTAACTCGACACCCTTGCCTCATTTAGTATACATGGTTCTATGAATATGCAAATGAGCCCCGCCTCCACTCACTCACTCACTCACTCAGCTCAGAGATCCACTGGTTGACGATCACACGTTGATCTGATTGGTTACAAGGTAGTTTGTGACGTCAGAAACACCAGCGATTTCAACCCGTGTTTTTGAGACTGTCTTTGGTTCACTGCAGTTTTAAGCAGAAAATACTCAGCAATGCTGTCCACTTATGAATTTACACACGTTTTGTCTTAAAGCAGATTAATAACACCACATAGACACATAAACAACATTAAAAGTTTGATTTTCACCACAGGGGGACTTTAAACTCTTGTCTCTCCTTTAAAAGTTGTTTTGTTTTGGTTTTTGTATGATTTGGTGGCAATATTACAAGGATTTTAATATTTTTAAATATTAGAATATTTTATCCAATTTTTAAATGAATATGAATAATAATATAAACTTAATGACAAAGCGAAATTTTATTTGCATTTTCACAATAAATGTATTTAAAATAATTACAATAATCCCTATGCCCCCATATTACACAGCAATGTAACCAGAAACCATAATAGTTTCTTTGCCTGATTACGGTCTTTTCTTTTGTGGCTGTATTGTTGTTGTGGCTCTCATGGATAGAAACCCTTATCAAAGTCTTGGATAAAAGAACTGGGCCCAGTGCACTGAGCCAAATCCTCAATCCCGGCTACTTTTGATCAAAGTCACAGTGATGATGGAGCTGTTGGAATGACTGGGTGAGCATTGGCTCGTGTTTGATCTGCTGGTGTGACAGGTAAAGGTGCGCTCCCTTTAAGTGCCGTCTGCCAGCATGCATCAACGTCTGCCACTCTCAAGGTTCTCCGCCAGCTTCTGTAGGCACAGGAACATGGTGGTGTCAGCTAGAGAGAGAGAGAGAGAGAGAGAGAGCATAGATTCTCTCTAAAGAAACACGCCATGTCGTCTTAAAAGTTCAAACTTCATTTTGATTTTGCCCACTGAAGTTTGAAGTCTGATTATACAGGGACCGAGATGGTTTGCTGGATAGTACTTTCATCTCTTTTGTTTCTCTTTGTCAATTACTCTTTGTCCTCTTTGTAGCCCACAGTTGTAAACAGCCCGAGAGCCCGGCTCATGTGGATGTGGTGGGCATGGATCTGCCCTCCTATGGTTACACGCTCATCTACACCTGCCAAACCGGCTTCTTTCTGTCTGGAGGCTCTGAGCACCGGGTCTGCCGGTCCGATGGAACCTGGACTGGAAAGATGCCTGTGTGTCGAGGTATCAAACACTTCACTTTGTCTGCCAGCACACTTAACATTTCTATAGCATGCACACAGAATATAGAGGTTCAATGCACCTACTAAAAAAAAAAAATGAAGCTTTTTATGTAAACGTAACATTTGTTGTGGTGTAGGACCTGCTTTTGCAGCCAATTGACCCTTCGCAGGGAGCTTGATTGACAGGTGATCTGACCAATCATACTTCGCCATCCGCCATTTTGTCCGACAAAGCAGTCAGGAGAGTTAGTAGATTAACACGGGAGGATTTGAACTTGAGAAGCGGAGTGTACTGACGTCTTTCCGCGGTTATAACAACACTCCTTCTGATGTTCATTCATGTTTATTTGATGCTATAAAGGAACTTGAAGGAAGAGATGATCGGTTCACGAGCAGCTTTAGCTTTAACTACAGCAATCTGTCACGACACATTAAAGACCCACAAAACGGTATTTATTGTTTCAATTTCTTTTAAAAAATGACCAAATTTGAAAGGTGAGACTTTCTTTATTATGTTTAATATCAAAAGTAACCTGGTCTGTGTCTGTCAGCGTGTTGTCAGTCTCCTCTCTGATCCGCGATGTGTTTTTAACTGCGTGAGAACATGGTGTGTGTGAGAGCGGCATAGCTTGTCGGACATAGCGACAGTAACTAAGGGGGGCGGGTCTTTGCGAACGGTCAATTCGGCATCAATTTGTCTTGGGAATGAGAGATATAAGTCCTGCACAGTGACCAGCATGTGATGCTAGTGCAGGAAACCGTTTCCTGACTGGCTTAATGCACAGGGGTCCATTGTACATTTGTACTGTACATCTCTAGGCCTTTTTACACTCAGTGTTATTTTTTCTGTAAAATCAAAGATGCGGGTTGTTCATCGGCAGAGATTGAACATTTACAATAAAAGGGACTGAACCACTTTTTACTCTGGATGATTTGAGGGCCTGTTCACACCTGGTTTTAAGATGCGTTAAGGTCGATCGGATCACTAGTGGACGACACTAAATACAGGAGTGAACGGGTCTAAAACATTTTGAGCTTGTCCTGTTTCGATCACTTCCAGATCTAGTGAAAAACACATTAGACCGGATTGCTTTCGTAGTGTAAACGCTGATGTGGTCAAATGTGTTCAAACAGACACAGAAGACCGTCTACTCTCCGTCTACTGACCTAACATTAAACATTACGGGAAGCGCGATAGCCGGACGGGATTTAAACTTTATCAGCTGGAGACCCATGTCTGGTTCGAAGATGAAAAACGGACCAAACACACTGTTCTCTCACCATTCCTGATTTCTAACACACACTCACAGCGTTCGGCTGGTCTAGTGTCTGGAAGCTGCTGCTCTCCGTGTGTTTCTCCGTTCTCGTTCATAAGTAAATTGCGTAAACTTATTTCGTCCTTTAGATCAAAAGATCCGATAAAGCCCATACATTTACCCACCCATAGACCCTCCCCTCGAAGAAATCGAGGATAAAAGTGGACAAAAGAGACGGATTTAAACACCAGGTGTAAAGTGTCTCCCTCGTCTATTGACCAAAACGCATCTTGATACCAGGTGTAAACAGGGCAGGGCGATTTTGTTTGTCCACATTGAAGCCGATGGAAGGGATGCGCTGGTCTTAAAGGGATAGTTCACTTTAAAATGAAAATTCGGTCATCATATACTCACCCTCAAGTTGTATGAATTTATTTCTTCTGCTGAACACAAAGGAAGATATTTTGTCAGTAACCAAACAGTTAACTGGTCCCATTGACTTCCATAGTATATATTTTTTTCCTACTATGGAAGTCAATGGGACCAGTTAACTGTTTGGTTACTGACATTCTTCAAAATATCTTCCTTTGTGTTCAGCAGAAGAAAGAAATTCATACAGGTTTGAAACAACTTGAGAGTGAGTATATGATGACCGAATTTTAATTTCAAAGTGAACTATCCCTTTAAAATGGTATGCAAGTGCTGATACCCTGATTGTGATTATGCATTTCTGTTTATTATCACACATTTTGCTAAACCAGGCAACATTTTGCCTTGACGATCACTGTGACGATCACTTGCTGCCCAAGTGAGCGTGTGCTCAGGTATAGCGCTAGCGTGTGGCCGGCGTGCTGCAGTGCCGGGACCTGATCTTCCTCGTCTTCCTCCAGCAGCTCCGAGCGCTGCACAGCTGTACACTTCAGGCTTTCCAGTAATTACTGCACATAAACAGATGTGATTGTCTAAAAAAAAAAAAAACCCCTGAGCTTCTCCAAACTGTGATGGGACCTCATTTCCTGCGCCTGTCCTGAACAGCCTCCTATTGTATGATGTGTTCTTCTGCTCGATACGCTGACCGCGACGCCTCCTGCTGTCTGCAGTCACCTGGTTCTTCTTTGTGAAAGGGAAGAAAGAAGATCACACTATTGCCTGGGGATGTTACTGTATGCTTGAAATTATGAAAGTGATGCCAATTTGATCTGTCAATCTTTTTTTTATATAAGTGCCTTTATTCATTTTTGCTCTTTCTTTCCCAGCGGGCTCCAAACTCTCTGAAAAGCCTATTAAACCGGTCCCAGGAACGCCGAGTCCGAAGCTAAATGGTGGGTGCATTTATTCTGAAATGGGATTTCATTTGAAAGACCCACTTATGAGTGTTAAGTGCACCTGATTTAGGATGAATAATTTGAGCTCTATTTTGGCTCCAGGACGAGGGGACTAATGAGGAGAAAACGGGTTCCAGTTATTTTGACAGTAAAGTAGACTGGCAGCTGCAGAATACTCCACTGGAATCATAAGATTGTCCTACTGAACTTCAACATATCACATATCTTAAGTTTATATTAGGGCTGTCAATCGATTAAAATATTTAATAGCGATTAATCACATTAATGTCATAGTTAACTCGCGATTAATCGCACATTTTTATCTCTTCTAAATGTCTCTTGATTTCATTTTGTCCCTTTTTTTTTTTTTTTTTTTTTAACGCTCTTATCAACATGGAAAAGTTGATCAGCTTGCTTTGTGCAAATGTTTTTCATTGAAAACAACATTGGCATATACTGTGTTCAATTTCACACTAACATTCTCACTTGGAGCAAATAATCTCTCACACAATGTAACACTGTCCATCAATAAAAGGGTGAAAGAAATACTGTCGAGGTAACGTTACTGATGTTGAGAATTCGCATCAGCTGTGTGTGAGCTTGACCATCAAGTGGTGTTTCAGACTGGACGTCCTGAGATGATAGCTCAGTTCACAACGACACAACACACAGATCACTTTGGTCTTGTCAATTGAACCATTTGGCAACTTTTTAAAAGTAAACTTTCCATTCAGAATCTTATTGGCATCCATTTCGGCGTCTCGCGCTCATCATTCATCCACTCAAAACGTAATGTTAAAGGGGGTCGCACACCGGACGAGAAGCGCAACCTCGTATTTAAAATTCGAACACATTATTCTCTATGAGTGTACACACACCGGCGGCAGCATTCGGCGTTTTTATTGCTGGCCATAAACTGAGAAAGTGCGCGTCCGATGTGCGATACGAGTTGTCCTAGACGCGGCTTGCCGCTGCCCTTCTCGTCCACTCTTTGGCCGGTTCGTGTGTGTCTGTTGTTTTGTTTCTGGTCTAGCTAGATCCGGTGTGGTGTTGTAGTTTTAATAACGTAGTTGTTGCAAAAGCATGTGAAAAAAACGTCAAAGTTTGCTAGGCGTTAATCTCATGATATAAAAAATTGACGTCGTTAAAAGGGGTTTGCGTAAACGCCGTTAATAACGCGCTTAACGGACAGCCCTAGTTTATATATTTGGAGAGCAGGGTTAAGTTGGAGACAAGCTGGTGTCCTGCCAAGCTTTACGGATGTAAAGATGAGTTAAATCTCACCTACAGCAAATATGACTTTCTAGACTAGAGTCTGTGAGGACGAACCGGATATCAGCACGTTTCCAGAAACTGATGGATCAGTAAGACACAGAAAACCCTTTGAGCTGCTGGGTTCTGAAGTGGTAGATTACAGGAAAAGTCTTCGTAAAGACTCATAGCATGTTGTCTGAGAACTCCAACACATTATTTCTTATCTGGCTCCATATTAAATATCTTACCTCAATAACTCAAATGAGTTTAATTATGTGCTGTCTTTATTATGGCTAACTTTGAGCTGATCATTTCCCTTGCTTAGGCGGTTAGATATGGGAGGGTGTGCTATATAACCGTATATAAATATCAATGTATGTGTGTATATATATAATATTTATTTATTTATTTATTGTAGATTTTTTTTTAAAAGTAGGCTATATATAGTTCCATTTTATAACAGCAATGGATAGCCTACTACAAAAAATGGAAACTATGAAATATAGCCTTTATCATTTATAATTTTACATATAAATATTTATATTATGCATTAATTGTTGAAATGTTTAAAAGTATTCTTTATATATTTTATTAAAATTATTTCTAATAAGATATATTTCACATATTTTTATATATTTTTTTTTTATTTTTTTTTTTGACTTTTTGAATGAACATTAGCTAATGATATGTTACTCATTATATAATGTAATCATTTTTAGTTATGTTTTTAATTTTTTCTAAAATACTCATTACTCAGTACTGTCATTTGGCAATATAATATAGCAATGATTGTGTTGGTTTGCAGGTAAATGTAAATCAAAAGAGAAATTTCAGGAATTAAAAAATATGCAAATGTGTGTATGTGAGATTCACTGTATGTATTTCATCATAAATGTCCATGGATGGAAATTAACGTTTTGTTTGTCTTTCGATTGCTTATTTGTTCACAGTTCCTGATGATGTATTTGCTCCTAACTACATCTGGAAGGGCTCATACAACTACAAGGGAAGAAAGCAACCAATGACTTTGAGTATCACAAGCTTTAATAAAACCACGGGTAGAGTTAATGTCACATTAACGAGCAGCAACATGGAACTACTGCTTTCAGGTCGGTTTACTGTTATATTCTGCAGATTTACACAAACTGCCTGAACACTTTATAATACACACTGCAAATCAAAGCACGCAGAGTGAGATCAGAGGATCAGTTGGATACTGTTTCCCCGTTAGTTGAGCCAAAGTTCAACAACATTTTAAGCAAATATATATATATATAATTAAGCTGTGACAGAAAGTACATTTTGATAATGTCTAATATCCAAATGCAATACCTGATAAAAGTAAGTCATTATGTCTGAAAAAAGCTGTACTCCACAACATAGGTCAAGTTCAAATGAGCGATTTGCAGCTCAAGTTTTTGTTTTTTAGTGTGTAATGTTTACGTAATTTCGTTATGCACTTAATTTTATTTGTTTTTGCTTTTTTTAAATATTGCTATTTAGGTGTAAGTTAGTTTTATTAAGTTTTAGTTTTATTTATTTCCAGTTAATGTAGTTTCAACTTGGCAAAATGTATAATGTTCGCTTTAAGTATTTCAACTAATATTTATATTTTATTTCATTTCATTCACAACACAAATGTTTTAATTAGTTTTAGTTAACGATAATAGCCCTTATTGGAGGGTTTTCTGCTGTTTTCCAGGTGTATATGTTCTCAATTAGGTTCTTGTTTAGAAAGTGGGCGGTTTGTTCAGGAGGAGAGATTGTAGACAAAGAGCGGACGAGTCTTAGATAATGCAGGACTGGTCAATACCTTTATTTTGTGGTCAGACTAAAAGGAAACGAGAGAGCGTGTGTGAGCTTGCAATTCTGTTTGAGACAGAGAGAGTGACCGAGACGAGGAGAGAGCAATAAGAGGATGAAACACACATCTCCATGAGTGTGTCGACAGCTGTCTGCTCTCTGTTCTCTGCCACAGGTGTGTATAAGAGCCATGAAGCTCGTCTGATGCTGCTGGTGTATCATGTGAAAGCGTCCTCGTCCAACACACTCAGCAAGATCAAAGAAGAGACGTGGACCCTGGATGGATTTGTACGTGCAATTATGTCTTATTATCTTTTTAGGCTGTTTTGTACAGGAGAATATAATGTTATACACTAAAATGCAGTGCTGAACGGAGTACAAACATCCTGTATTTGAGTTGAAATACAGATAACATGATGAAATAGTACATTTCTACTTGAGTAAAATAACTGTGTGTGTGTGTGTGTGTGTGTGTGTGTGTGTGTGTGTGTGTGTGTGTGTGTGTGTGTGTGTGTGTGTGTGTGTGTGTGTGTGTGTGTGTGTGTGTGTGTGTGTGTGTGTGTGTGTGTGTGTGTGTGTGTGTGTGTGTGTGTGTGTGTGTCACACAAATAAAGCTCAGTCTGACATGTATTATGTATTATTAGGAATGAAAAAGTCAAGTTATTAGTTATCTACTGCAATTCACAAATGAATCGTTCAATGTGATTTGTGAATCAATTCAAAAGAATCATTTGTTTACTAATCAAACATCACTATCTGGTTCTCAAAGCGGATGTCGATTTCTTAACTTCTGCATGTTGACAGTTTCATTGTCAGATTATCTCCCATATTTACAGGTGAAACTCGAAAAATTAGAATATCGTGCAAAAGTTCATTTATTTCAGTAATTCAACTTAAAAGGTGAAACTAATATATTATATAGACTTATTACATGCAAAGTGAGATATTTCAAGCCTTTATTTGTTATAATTTTGATGATTATGGCTTACAGCTTATGAAAACCCCAAATTCAAAATTAGAATATTGTGAAAAGTTTTCATAAACTGTAAGCCATAATCATCAAAATTATAACAAATAAAGGCTTGAAATATCTCACTTTGCATGTAATGAGTCTATATAATATATTAGTTTCACCTTTTAAGTTGAATTACTGAAATAAATGAACTTTTGCACCTGTATGTTGGCAGTAGTGGTTATATGTGTGAATAGACTCCCGTTGATCTGTTTTGTTGTTGTCTGTCAGGTGTCTGCTGAACCCGATGGGTCCACATATGTCTTTCAAGGCTTTATACAGGGTAAAGACTTCGGCCAGTTTGGCCTGCAAAGGCTAGGTAAGAGATTGTGATGTTTTTTTGTTGATTGTTTAAAATATTTTGTGGTATGAAAATTAGTTTTTAACAAAGGGCTCCTGTTATGTTTTTTTACATCTTCAACTTTCCTTGCTGTTTGAGCATGAAAAAGATCTGCAAAAGTCACGAAGCGGGAGTTATTCTTTATATCTCTGTTTCTGAACTCCTGAAACGCCTCCATTGTAGTCTTGAGTTTTCTTCCGGGAACGAACACGTCACAATATTCCTCATTTAAATAATTAATATGCAGAATAAAGGGGCGGGGCCTGGTTGAGTTAGTTAGTAGTGTGTTAAACTGGCAGTTATGGTAAGGGGCGGGACATTTCCCAAACACACTCAAAGTGCTTGACCAATCACAACACGCTGATCCAGCCGACCAATCAGAGCACATTGAGTTTTCAGAAGGAGGGGCTTCATAGAGATGTGGGAGGCCAAGTACGAAAACAGATTCTCGTAGAGTCTTTGTAAAAAGGCATAATAGGTCCTTTTAATGCATCTTTGACACTGAAATGCATATTTTGCTACATGAAAATTCATATTTCTCAATCTCTTGCAGGTTTGAATATGTCAGAAAGTAATAATTCGTCAAATCCACCACATGGTACAAACAGTAGCTCTGTGGCCATAGCAATCCTTGTGCCTTTTTTCGCCCTGATATTTGCAGGCTTCGGATTTTATCTCTACAAGCAGCGGTGAGTGAGTCTCGCCGTCTTTCCCCATTTGTCAAAGTTTGTTTGCGGAGTTGTTATTGCTAGACAGATCAGAACGAGTTTAGAAATCAGTCTCTGACAAAATCATCATCATTTGTTGCAGGATGCAAAGAAATAGATGGTGACAGATAACGTCTGTAGAGACAGAATTAGCTGGTTTGCAGGTTATTGAAAGCGATCATAATTAGATGCTTGCACTGCAAACTCTCAACGCGGCTGCAGATTGTGTTCTAATGACGTTGTGATGTTGTGTCTTGTCTGACAGGACTACTCCAAAAACCCAGTACACGGGCTGTTCGGTTCACGAGAACAACAACGGACAGGCCGCCTTCGAGAACCCCATGTACAACACCAACGCCAAGTCCGTGGAAGGCAAAGCTGTCCGATTCGACCCCAATCTGAACACAGTCTGCACAATGGTATAATCAGATCCGCCTGACGCGAGAACATCTGTGGATTTCTTTGTTTAATTTAAGGGTTTTTGCCTTGTTTTTTTTAAATGGAGGTGGATACAATCGCATTACAGTCATGGACGGATTTGTCTGAGACTCGCGGAGGATGTCTAGCACAAACGCTGTTGCCCTTCCTCTGATATATAAAGCACACTCTTCAGGAACCGTTTGACCACGCGCGAGGACATGTATGAAATATATGAAACACATTGTCATGGGGGATTTTTTTTCGAAGACTCTCTCTGAAAAGGTTCTTCATGATGGAAAGCATGAAGAGATTCTTCTGCGACCTTATTCACACTCCGTGAGTGCTTCTTCACAGTTGACTGGGTATTTTTTTAGGGGAAAGGGATCTGTAAATCTACTTGCATATATATGAGGAGCATTCACCACCTATATTTTTGTGCTATATATTGCCACATGGGAGACGCCAACAGAGAACGATTCTATCAAGAGTTTATAAAGAGATTCACATTGACCAACACATTGCTTCTCTGACGGTTTTGTATACGGTACACATCGTTTTATTTACAGCTTATTCAGTCATTCCTTTAGTTTCAGTTCCTAATGTCGCCAGGCATTCTGTGATGTGTGGTGTGTCACGAGAGAAAAGGTGTTTTTTTTGTTTTTTTTATATAATTGTTATAGATCTTTGATATTCAGTATGTCTGTTTACAAGCACCCATCTTCAGTATGGGCCGTAGGACATATGTCAGCATTCTGACCTGAAGCCTGCAGATATCTAATATCTGGTAACACTTTACTTAAAGCCTTTCTATATAATGCATTATAGAAGTTTTATGGTCTCATGGATAATTGTAACCACAGTTACAATACTTATCTATTCACTGAACACCTTTAGAAAGCATAATGCATTAAAATACATAAACCAGATGTAACAAGGAACCAATGCATTTGAACTTTTATTTATGACGAGCATTGTAACGTGCATTATGAATACCTTGATAATGCATTATACACACAGGCTTAAAGGGTTACCGAGTTTTTCTTTTTGATTCTTTTCAGCGCTGAAGTGTCATTGAGCCTCCATTTGTATTTGGTAGACAAATTTGATATGATAATTTGGTCATTATAACAACTTGCCATTCTTAATATATAAAAATTTGTATAAAATGAAATGCACTTGACATTTATACAGTATACTTTTATATATATATCTCAGATTACATAAAACCAATGCATGTTTCTTAAATACGGTATATTGATATATGGTGGCAACAATATGATCATATCTATCGTGTAACATAAGGCCCATGAAACTCTTTTCCAGTAATGTCTGACCTTGGGGTGTTAGTCACCAAACGTTTACGGGTGTGTTTGGTGTATAAGTAAATCGATGCGGACTTGACCATAAAAAATATATTAAAAAAGTGGGTTTGGTTAACCTAAAAAATAAAACACACCTAAATGTGCAGTACGAGATGAAGTCAGAAACACACGCGGGGTCAGACGCTGCTGGTCATGTGTTTCCAGGCCTGCAAGCTGTGAGATTCATTCCAGTGCCTTCTGAAGTACTCACCACCACATGTTCCTAAACAGGCCATATGAGCGGATATTGAAGATGATGATGTGTCAGTATATGAATGAGATATTACAGCTGTTGTGTGTTGCAGACTTCAGGAGGATATGCTGACATCACTGTCCTGGAGATCCTAAATCTAACAAACCAACATTTTGCATTCATGTTTGCACTCAGCCATAGGGATTTGCAGTCTTGCACGCCATTGACCGATTTATTTTGTTTTATTATTTATCTATAGGATGTTTGTTTTTTTAATACATGGCAGATTTTTTACACAGTGCCTACCAAAAACCATGTGACCCAGGTCTGCTGCTTCCTCACTTCCTCTAGCTCAGTCTTCACTTCTGCCATATTTCTTCACATTAGTTGAATTCCTCCCCGCCAGTGAATCGTGTGGTTCAGAAGTTCAGTTTTATCCAACGCCGTGGCCCGTTCCAGACCTTTCGAGTTCCTCTGCCAGTCTGAACTTATTTGCCAACAACAGCTTTTTGCTATAACTGACTGCAATAAAAGAAAACACACATTTATGATAAAAAAAGACTTTTTGATCAAACAGATGAATATTTGCAGTACAGCTGGGTACTCCTCCCATGATAATGCATTCAAAAGAGATATAAAAAAAGAGGGTAAAAAAAAGAATAAAAAAAGTTTTGTAAAGAAATATATTTTTATGAAGAAATTATTTGTAAAATGTATGAAACTATTATGTAAATTTTCAATGCAATGTAAGATTAAAAAGGCTAATTCCTTTTGTAATGAGTCTTCTGTCTTTTCATAGTTTCATTTACTCAAGGTTTTTCTCGTGGAATTAGATCAGTCCTGAAACATGGTCCATAAAGATAAGCCAAAATCAACAGACCAGAGATATTGTTATGCTTTAAAACATGTTCTCTTGATATTATTCAAATCCATCAGATGCTTCTCATGAGCTCAGTGTGAACATTGTTGGGCAAACAACATGACTGATTAGGATTTCACAATTAAACATTGCTGTTTACCCCCTGCTCAAATGTCACACTTGTTGTCTTCTGGAACATTTGTGTTGCTATGCAACCACTTGATTGACACCTTCCTTCACACTTTGATGCATTGAGTGCAGGAGTTTGAAGCTGCAGAAGTCCCTGTAGGGTGGACCGATCTCATTTCCCCTTTGACACCGTCTTAATTGCAGTAGCAGTCTACAAATGAATAAGCTCCGCCCATGACATCCATCAAGTCACAATGGCGGCATCCCAAATCCAATACTCTTTACTTATCTAAATATTTACTTTGCGACCGCTTATGTTCTTATGCGTGTAGTATGAATGTACATCCGCCATGTTGTCATTATCATGTGACCTGCAGCATCAGTGTCACATCACTGTCATTCACAAATCCTCTCCCGTGGCCTCATGGGATAGTAAAGTGTTCATCATATGCACACTTCAGAATCTCACCGGAAGTAGCAGGTCATCCCGGGTACTTTTGCAGACTATTTTATGAGTACTGTAAATTCAGACACACTACTTTTGTCACATACTGTTTTTCGCCTACTATTTAGTGGGGAAGTGTGTGATTTGGGAGACAGCCAGTGTTGCAGAGTTCATGTAAGACTTTGAGGTAAAATCATACTAACAAGGAAGAAGATATTCAGACTGTGAATCAATAACATCAATATACAGGTGGAACTGGAAAAATGAGAATATCATGCAAAAATTCATTTATTTCAGTAATTCAACTTAAAAGGTGAAGCTAATATATTATATAGACTCATTACATGCAAAGTGAGATATTTCAAGCCTTTATTTGTTATAATTTTGATGATTATGGCTTAAACCCCAAATTCAAAATTAGAATATTGTGAAAAGATTTCCATAAGCTGTAAGCCATAATCATCAAAATTATAACAAATAAAGACTTGAAATATCTCACTTTGCATGCAATGAGTCTATATAATATATTAGTTTCACCTTTTAAGTTGAATTACTGAAATAAATTAACTTTTGCACGATATTCTCATTTTTCCAGTTTCACCTGTATGACCGGATGCTGCCATCTTTGCTTCCTGGTCACTTGGTTTCAAAACTTAATTTGAGCGTGAATGCAGTTTGCAAACATCATGATTATATTTTGTCAGAATACACAGCTACTATACTTTCGAATGGCAGCCAATTGAAAAACACAATTTACTGCTGAACTGAAGCTAACCAATCAAATGAGCCTCTAGTGTGAATACATTTTATTTGACAAGTCAAGTCAACCAGAGTCATGAAAATCCGGTTTTAATGTTTTAAAGGTCTAAAATCGAATTGCGTGTTTAATCAAAATTAAATAAATCATCATCGTCTTTGTGTTGAACTGCATTGTGGGTCTGAAAGTTAAGCTGTACTTGAAAATTCTGTATGAAATTTCAAATGATGTTAACAACTTTTTTTTTTTAACTAAATGTTCCCGTGTTTGAGTGCAAATTCCCTCTTTTGTTAGTACAATATTATTGTATAGAGAAAAAAAAAACATGAATCAAGTTAAGATCATGGAATATATATTTGCCCTGCTGTCTGAAAGGAAGATGAAAGAGAATAGATGAAACAAACTCATCCTCTGTTCTTGAAAGTGTACATTCCTGACAGACCTCGAGATACGGGAACGTATGCAGCGATGACTACGGCCAGCTCCAGTTCGGCAAGATCTCAAACACTGATGATCTATGAGGAGGAGCAAGCCAAATAATTGCACATTTATCATACCGTGTTTTTATGATTATTATTATTATTACAACATATGTTGACAAAAGTGATTAACAATGCACTGATAATGTTTCTTGAAAAAGAAAAATTTGGATTTTTTTATTTTATTAACTCACCTAAATGCATTCAGATTCAGATATATGCACATAAACATCATATCCATTCCAAGTATCTATTACTAAGTATCACATTACTTAACAGTGCATTAAAACACACCTAAACATAAAGAATATAATTTTCACATGTAAATTTGGATATATGTGTAACTTAATCTTAATTCTGCTTCTCTTTTTTCACCAGCCAAAATATTTATTGTCGGCTAAATTAGCTTGGCATTCTAGTCAGTAAAAGTGACTAACATCAATGTGAATGAGACATATTGGACAAACTCATATAGGTGTAATTTGCGGGTGGGACATGTCCCCACCACTTTTTGGGGTTTTTGAAAACTTAAGGCTTTCTTCTTCATAAAACGAATCACATTTTTGTATACATTTTTTTTTATTTACATTAGTAAGCTACAGGGCATCGTCTTTAAAAACATGACCTGCGCGAAAGAGGAAAAAAGATGTACCCACCACATTTCAAACCAATTTTCATCAAAAGATGAAACACAATGACTACATTTTTAAAATATTTTTTTTTTTAGAAATTAACACTATCATTCAGTGACAGATGAATTACTCATCATCATCATCATCATCACCAGATTGTATTGTACCCCCCACCTCCAAAATCCCAGTTTAATCCGAGGATAACCTTTATCTGCAACCTAACAGAAAGCCACTTCAGAACACACAACTTAATAATGAAGTGTAACGCTTCTACGTCTGTCAGAGAAGAGCTGAGGTTGATCTCAACGCCGCCACGTTTTATATCACAACAGCTTCAGGCGTGTTCTCTTTGAGGCGAACCAGCAATTCTTCTCTTTCTACATCATTTCACGCCAATAGTGAGATCAAGGTTACTAGTAAAAGTTCTCCTTTGCCACGGTAAAGCGGGAGATGACACCGCAGCGTTTTGTAGTGCTCTGAGCGTATACTTTAAAGCCGGACACTGAATCACAGGCAGAGAGAGAGAGAGAGAGAGAGAGAGTGTGAGAGAGAGAGAGAGAGAGAGAGAGAGGAGAGAGAGAGAGAGAGAGAGAGAGAGTGTGAGAGAGAGAGAGAGAGAGAGAGAGAGAGAGAGAGAGAGAGAGAGAGAGAGAGAGAGAGAGAGAGAGAGAGAGAGAGAGAGAGAGAGAGAGAGAGAGAGAGAGAGAGAGAGAGAGAGAGAGCTTACAATGATGATAACCAAGACAGGCATGAGCACTTATTCACTTTCAGCCTTAAATCACACGTTTCGTCCACTCTTTCTCGCACATATTGGAGCACGTTTAGCCTTGCCGTGTTCACAGCAGCGATACGAATTGTTCTTTTTGAGTCGAATTGTTTCCCGAAAGCATCGTGAGCCTATACGTTGATCATGGAAACCATTTGTTTCTCGAATTGGTTTTCATTAGTTCACAAAAAACATTGATTCTTTTCTCTGCCTCAATACAATAACTGCTCACTGAACGGGAGGTTTATCATTGAATGATGACTTTAAAAGGGGTCTGTTCACACAAAGCTATATGACTTCAGAATAGTGCACGTTATTAGTATAGCGGACAACAGCTTTTGGGTTCTTAAAGATAATCAAAGAAATCCATCTTTGTGAGTCATCTTGTGTATTAACAAGAGGATAGTAACACAAAACTTGCCTCTTCAAAAACCACACAAAACAAACCAGTGGAGGAATCACGTCTTCTAAAGCTAAACGATATGTGTGTGAGACTTCTGGCCAACATGTGTGTCAACGTGCCAGTTGGCGGAAGCAATGGTTTATAGTTAAAAATATTAGTCTTTTCCTCACACACACACACACCTGTTCTACTTCAGAAGACATAGCTGAGTCCAAATTGGCATATCCAATCCTAAATGGTATTATAAATAATAGTATATTGAAATGAGTATTCTTAAGATACGGGATGGTCTACTTTTTTTCGGTTAGAATCCAAAGTGCAGATCCGTGCACACTATAGCGAATACTTTTTTTTTTTTACTACAAATATGGCGGATGTGCGACAGTTTAGAGATTTAGTTAAAGAGGTTTCATTTAAGAGATTAATAATCAGTATCTAACAACCTAACGAAAAGATTTTTATTCAATGTTATCCACATTATATTTCATTGTGAACTTTTGTAAAGATATGTTTGGGGATTAACTTTTGCATCACTGCAAATTGCAAACACATGAGGAGAGTTCTCGGCATGAAAGACCCACGATCAACGTGCTACTACATTTCTCTCCGAAACGGCAGGATATTAAGTTAAATTAAATGTGGAGGATTTTAACTATGACAATATGATTGACAGGGCAGTTTAAATGGTGGCAGGATGCACGTAACTAAGCGACAGCTGTCCGTTAAAGATGCCATTATGAAGTAGTACGTTACATCTCAAAGCTTGCCTCTTCTACACACTCAAAACATGTACTTTTTCTTCACAAAAATAGTGCATACGTTTAGGGCGTAGCATTCAAGGTGAATTGGGAGGAAGAAATTGATTTATCCACTGGGGGCATAATTTACCGTCATGTTCGCTTTGCGTGCTTTTTTAAGCGTCAACTTTTGCTTGCATTATACTCACAGAGATGGGTTGTTTTTCATCTCTTGATTTGTGCTCATCAAGAGGAAGAAAGTCACAGGAAAGCATGAGGGTGAGTAAATGAAGAGAGATTTTGGCTGAAGTGTCCTTTTAATGAAGCTTGCGCTTCAGGCCTTCAATATTCATTGTACTTGCAGCAATAGATACCATATAATAAAGGCTAGATGTCTCGTCCGCGCTGCTGGCCAATGGAGGTCGACGTCCGCACACGGCGGCCATCTTGCCACAGGGGGCTCGCTCACTCGTAACATGTGTTTTAATGGTGCATACTTTTTAAAATAACCATAACTTGCTCAATTTTCAACCGATTTTCAAACGGTTTGGTTTGTTATAAACGTCAGAGATGTACATATAACACTGCATACATATGAATAATTATAACAATGGACTTCCATATGAAAATATCCTTGAACAGAACGTAAGAAACCAAACCGTTTGTAAATCCGTCAAGATTTCAGCGAGATAAGAGGATTTGTGTTCGTGCTGATCACTCACCTTACTTAAGATACCACAGAGCTCGCCAGAAAGCTTTCCTGTGACAAGATGGCCGCCGGTGATGCCGTTCGAGACTCCGCTTTAAGACATCTAGCCTTATATGGTTATCTATGCTTGCAGCGCCATCTTATTTAGCGTACTCGTTTCATGGTCCACAGAAGACTGAAAGCCTGTTTTGGAACAACATGAGGGTGAGTGTACTTTTCACTTTGGGTGGGTGAACTGTCCCTTTAACACCTTACCATTTCTGTGCTGTGTAGAAGAAATCACTCAGTCGTGAGTTTCCATCTCTGACATGCCTCGCGATCGCCATTCCTGCGCGTCTACAGCAGATTCCATACTGTTGTTCTCATTTCCCACTGGCTGCCGATTCAGATTGCAAATGCACTCATGGTTACTCAAGAGAGCGAGTGCAGATGTCTCCGCTGCGTTTCTGTGTTTCGTCTGCTTCTGCCCGCATCCCTGCGCTAATGAGATTCTTAGAGGCCTGATTAAACACACTGAGCTCGAACCTCAGCTGTGACAGTGACGGGCCTATCCGGCCCCGGTGGAGGACACGACCTGAGAGACCACGAGAACACTGATCAAGAAGGATGGGCAGAGGACTTGGTGAAAGAGAGAGATAGAGAGAGAGAGAGAAGTTTCTCTTCCATTGTTGCTCAAGGTCACTTTCCTTTCCGCTCGCTGAAGAACAAGTGTCTCCTGCCCTGAGACTTGATGGATGTCTCATTCTGGACTGACACTGTGGGCACCATATGAGAATGAATGCATGACAAAGCCTTCCACAGTAAAGCTCACAAGAGAGTTATGATCATTTCCAATTAAAAGTAAGCAATTCGGTTGTCATGGGGGAGTAATGGAAACTCATATTCTCAGACTCGGAAACCCCTCACCCTAAAGGTAATATGCTGGAAATGACTGTCCCTATATTCATTCCCCAAAGCGCCATGATTTATGCAAAATACTTTAAGAAGGTGGCGCTATTGTCATTAAAAGCAAAGGACAAGGTGAGGGCATCACGCATGGCTCGTATGCACCAAACAGCAGAACACATTTACCTCAGGTTCACTCTACATGAAGATGCTCGGGTTAGAATGTGTAGGCTTGTTACTTAAATGCATAAAAAATATATACAATGCATATACATTTATTTCGATAATTGATTTTGCTTGGTAATTTTTTCATATGAGTGCAAGAAAACCATGCATTTTTCATATCACTTAGTTAAGGCTTGCAACATAATTTAATATATTACAAACAGAGTAATTGCAGGACAATTAACTCCTTTTCAAACTGTTTTTTTATTTATGTGCCCTCATAATCTTTAATCAAAATAACTCCTGCAGCAACTTCTCTTCTCTGATGATGACGCGTTTACTGGCGCGAGGGCGGGGCAACCTGTCACTCACATGAGATCCACCAATAGCAAACCACAACCATCCAATCAATTCCCTATGGACAAATTCAAGTCCCGCCCTACATTTTTTCTTGTTATTGTTAAAGGAGCCGTTTCCCTCAGATATACATCACAATAAAGGGATAAAAAACTGTCACAACTTCCAACATTAATGACTTGAAGAAAGCATGACAAGAGTCTTGATGGTAAGTTTTGTAAGGAGTAAATGTATAAGAATGCTCATCTTTATTCATCCGTCCAGATAGCACAGGTAGCCTACGTCTCTGTCTGCTAAAAAGTGCTTTATCTGGAAAACATGTTGTGTACAAACATCTGATAAACGTCTTAGAAAAAGCAGTTTTACATGCATGCTCAATCGTAAACAATTAAAGAAATGATTGAAATGTCTGTGTAATATCTGGCCTAAAACATCTTAAGAGACATATTGAAGATGAGCAAGCACTAAAAAATACATATTGCACGTCTCTGTGATACGCGTGTGCTATCAGGGACAGTGGTGTGTGTGTTGTGTGGGGGGGGGGGGGGGGCTATGCAGCATCAAACTGCAGTGTTACTTAGGATGGAGTGCGAGCACCATCTGGTGGCTATGAACTGATTTTATATGGACATTAAACCCAATGTTATAAAAAAAAGTTTGAAGGCACCACCTTTCATTTCAACGTGATTTTTCTTATTGTAGCCTACAATAGCGCGTTTGTAGTCTATATTATTTTCAGTGCTTGTTGTAATTGTACAAATTATAGATTCATTTGATTATTCCAGTGTACGTTAGGGTTATTATCAACCTAAATAGTTTTTGTTGCAACATTGCAGTTTCATTGCAACTAAAACTGCAGTTTGATTAGCCTCACACACACTACTGCGTATAGATACTGTCCCTGATAACACACACACATCACAGAGACGTCTATTTGATGTCTGCATTCACATCTGCAAGGTGTTTTTTTTTTAGAGTTAGCTCATCTGCAATATGTCTCTAATATATTTCCTGTCATATGTTAAATACTGGAGATCTAAACCTTATGCCACAGTTCCAAGAATACAGATAAAGCAAAGCAAATCTATTATCAGCATTCTCACTGTTTTTATTTATTAGGCCAACGTACAAATAAATAAAAAAGCAACTTGTTCTTCCTGATAAAGTTATGCGTGCCTTACTAAATATACTAGAGCCCATTGCCAGATCGTTATAGCTCAACCAAAATTACAGAAATACTAATCATTTATAGAAAAATACAGGAGTCGTCATAATTTGTATTCTCGGTCATTTTCATTCTCAGTTACTATGTGCAAGAACTGTGAATGTTATGTCATGCACATGCAGTCTCCCACACTTGTCCTCCATACGCATCCAGAACCTCTCAGCGTCGGCGGGAGGGGGCGTCGCCATTTTGTTTGTTTTAGGGAAACTGTACAGTGGGAGGAGGGTGAGAAAGGTACCCTAGATACGGTTGCTAAATACGGAAAGCTACGATAGGACCGTTCCGCGTAAGTACTTTCGGCGAAAGCATAACTAAAAATGCATTTAAGTGGGATCATCACCATTCGTTTTCGTCATTAAAACTTGCTAGAAAATCCCATTCTCTCTCCATAGTAACGTTACACCAGCGACAAATGACAGACGCTGTGCAACATCACTTCTTTATGTTATCACAAAATACGCTAAAATGACTTCTGTGAAGAATGCGTTTGACGCCTTTGCAATGCATGAGCAGAATGCGCACATGGCGCGAGCGCAGGCAGATGTTGATCTCGCGACAGCACAGCGTTTGCTTTAGCTCTTCTTTTAGCCGCAGCCTTACAAAACTGTTGTCCTTCGTGTTACATTATTAACGATCATTAAATTTAACATACGTTTCATAGACTATTAGTTACTAGTTAAACTACCATTTAGGGAATAATCAAGTGCGTAAATAATAAAAGCGCATCACACAGGCCCCGCCATCACTTGCAGTCACACACACCCATCTCTGAAATAATGGGGTATTTATCTAAACACCCATTCTAGATAATTATTTTATTTAACTAAATACAAATGAATACAGGTGTTTAGTACAGTTCTTGCATCAAACATTAAAGTAGGCTACAACTATATTACCATACCATGTCTTAAAGTAAAAATAAACTATAATGTCATTATGTCACCAAACGGAATGGACATTTTTCACTGACTAATGACGCGATATTTTATGTTTTTATATTTATTTTAAGTTTTTTATATTTATTTTAAGTTTTTTATATTTTCATTTTTGTGAAATGTGCTAAAATTATGACTGCTGCGTATTTAATAAAATCTATTATTCCTAAACATAAAAAAGTAGTATTATTAAATAACTTGCAGTATAACTTATTATAACTCATTACAAGTAACGTGGATTACGTAATCAGATTACTATTTCAAGTAACTATAAACATAATTAATTTCTTTTAAATTTACAACAAAATATTAGTTACTTTCTCAAATAAGTGGCACGTTACAATTATTTCCCCAATGATTGACTGACAGCTCTCCTGTCTGCATGTAGAGAGAAGTTGGGTGTAAGTGTTGTAAACATGATGGTTATTGATTGTAGTTCTAGACTAAATGCATTTACTCATCTTCACTTGCACAAAAAGTTTCAGCATTCCTCAAAATTAATAGAAACAGTTAAACGCAAACTCAGAATATTATGCAAACCTGCAAAAATTGTTAAATAATGTATTTTTTGTAGGCTATGTATTTTTAATCTCACTGTCTTTGCTGCTGACCTTCATTTGAAAAACAAACAAACAAGCAAGCTCAGGTTAGAAAAAGTAATGCATTACTTTCCATAAAAACTATAAGTAACGGAATTAGTTACTTTTTTAGGGGTAACGCAATATTGTATGCATTAGCTTTAAAAGTAACTTTCCCCAACACTGCTATTAAGTCACTATTACTAGCAATGTCCATCCAATTTACCAATGATTCGTTCATTTGAGTCAAATCTTTTGATTGAAATAGAACACATACTGTATGAAAGCGAGTTGGATTGAATAAATAGCATTTTATTTAAATGTGCAAGAACATGCTTTATGACTACAAACATAGTAATGTAGATCCAAACTGCATTTCACTTTTAAAGATGACTTTATTTAAAAATGATAATCTAGGCTCTTTAAGAGCAAGCAAACGAACATGGATACATGAAATTACAATGAACAGAGAGTTAATTGAATGTTGACTTTTTAGCGCATGTAACATGCTCAGGGACCACATGATGAAGTACGTCATGACAGACACAAATTATTAAATCATATTTTAGGATTATTTGATACAAACTGAATATCAGATTAATAACAGTTTCCTGAGCTGTCTACCATTGTTTGGTCAAACTGACAGTCCGGCACAACCTCAAGCAAACATCAACGTTTTGATTTGCATTTACAGCATTCAAGGGCATAAAACTGCATATGGCTTGGTTAAAGTTATCTCTGCATAGACTCTCAGAAGAAGAAAGGAAGCCGAAAGCTGTCACTGGGGCGGTACCCTATCAAAAGGTTCATATTGGTACCAAAAGTGAACATTTAAATGGTGCATACTCATAGTACCTGTTTAAAGGGTAGTGTCCCAGTGACTGGGAGTGCTGGGAGCCTGGGACTGAGGAAAGTCTTAACATCAAAAAATGACACATCCCCTTTAAGAGCAACAGTTGTGATGTAGTGTTATACCTAACACCAGTGCCATTTTATTCTGCAGGTTCAGCGTCCCCCTCCACCTCAGTGTGAGAAGGTGCTGGGACGATGTTCTACGCCCACTTTGTCCTCAGCAAACGTGGGCCGCTGGCCAAAATCTGGCTGGCGGCCCACTGGGATAAGAAGCTGACCAAAGCACACGTGTTTGAGTGCAATCTGGAGAGCAGCGTGGAGAGCATCATCTCCCCAAAGGTCAATGGATTCTCTTGAACTTGAAATCAGGTTTTTTGTGGATTCCATTTTTGTTCTGTATTGTTTTTAAATGCTTAAAATGTATTTCAGACCTTTTTAGATGAATAGTGCTATTCACAATATATTACATAAATATAATATAACTCAATACAACTGAAAGTTTGTAGTCCTAAAACCCAACCACGTTTGAGGTTTAAATTTGCACAAATTTTCGTTCAGAATTTTGCAGATTTATATGTTTTGCAAGTTTATATGAACCCTAAACGCATACATGTAATCAGATGCACATATTAATTTAAATGTAGATTATTATTATTACATGTATTCAGGACTAAACTTCAGTGCATTCGTAGTGCCCAGTCAGCATATTCAGCACCGCGATAATTTTACTGGAACTACTATGAGAATAAATGCCATTTTTGCTTTGATAACATCTAAATAATGTTTTCCTGTTGATTGGATAATTTCAGGTCTACACCGCCCCTTTCAATTTGATCAAAATTTTGTGTGGATCGAGCTCATTCGGAGTGTTTTCATGTCTTTTTTTAATCCAATTGAGTCATCAATCCAATTATAAACAGATTATTTGTGTGTATGTACACGTTGCTACTGATATCTATGCTTAGAACAAACCATTAAATCTCTTTTAGAGAAAATAAATCAAATCGCTATTCAAAAATCACATTAGAAATTCCCTCTGGGATGCTTGCAAATTGACATCATGACTGAGCAACTCTATAGCAGCTCCATTTACTTCTAATATGTGCTTAATTTGATAGGTAAAAATGGCTCTCCGTACATCTGGTCACTTACTCCTGGGCGTGGTGAGGATCTACCACAGAAAAGCCAAGTACCTGCTGGCCGACTGCAATGAGGCTTTTATTAAGATTAAAATGGCTTTTCGCCCAGGTAAGCTGTGGCTGGACTACATAAGAAGTTGATCCTGTTGCACTGCAAGAGATAATATTTTGTATTGTTTGACACAGGTGTGGTCGACCTCCCTGAGGAGAACCGTGAAGCGGCCTACAACGCCATCACATTACCTGAGGAGTTTCACGACTTCGATCAGCCTCTTCCCGACCTGGAGTATGTACAACTTTAACTTGTAGATATCATATCATTGCAGTTTGCTGTCAGTGTTGACTCTTCCCTGTGTTGTGGATCGCAGCGACATTGACGTTGCTCAACAGTTCACCCTGAACCAGTCCCGTGTGGAGGAGATCACCATGCGAGAAGAAGTGGGGAACCTCAGTCTGCTGCAAGAGACTGATTTTGGTATGGCGTAAACTCATGGCATTGCTTTAGAGCATGCTTTATGTGGATGAAAGCTGTTTGTATTACACATACTGTTTATTTAGTATCATTTTGGATTTGGATTATCATTATGCTTTCTTACATGTTTAACTTTCTTTAGTGTGTGATGTTGCTTTTTTGAGCATGAAAAAGATCTGCATAGTTACAAAACACAAAGTCCCTCCAGCGGGAGTTATTCTCTATGTGTCAGTGTTTCTGAACTCCTGAAACGCCTCCATTGTAGTCTTGAGTTTTTTACTGGGAACAAACACGTCACAATATTCCTCATTTAAATAAATCATATGCAGATTAAAGGGGCGGGGCCTGGTTGAGTTGGTTAGTAGTGTGTTGAAACTGGCGGTTATGGTAAGGGACGGGACATTTCCCAAATATGCTTGAAGCGCTTGACCAATCGCAACACACTGGTCCAGCCGACCAATCAGAGCACAGTGTGTTTTTCAGAAGGAGGGGCTTCATAGAGACAGGAAGTAAACAGAGCGTTACTGACAGACTGGGAAGAAAGGAACTGCAATAATGTCAAATATGTAAAAAATAATGTTTTTTGTACACTCAAGCATGAAATCAAGTATCAAGTAGTAATCAAGACTATGAATAGGTCCTCTTTAAACTGATTATTCACTCACTTTGCACTCCTTCTCATACAGTAGATAGTTAATGGCCAACACATTTTCCTCGACAGCGGATTTTGGGATGGATGACCGAGAGATGATGCGAGAGGAAGGTGCGTTTGAAGTGGACATCATCCATGGGGCGTCTGTGTCTAACCTTCTGCTGGAGTCAGAGTCGAGTAGTGTACAGATGACGGACAAATCCAATCACCTAGAGTACGACCAATACAAGGATGACTTTGGAGACAACCCTATGGAGAGCACAGAGGGAGGCATGCTGGGTAAGAGAGGCGTCCGTAAGCACAAAGCAGCATTTAAAGGCATCCGTTGAGACTGAGCTGGCTGCTCGCTGTATTGCAGTGGACAAGCTGCTCAGTAATGAAGATGGAGGAGGTATTTTTGACGACCCTCCTGCCATCGCTGAGGGTGTGATGATGCCCCAAGACCACGGTGGAGATGATGAGGATGATTTCGACAACCTTTCACGTAAAAAACATATCATATAATGATATGTTAACATCTATGTCACATGTTTGCGTAATAATAGAAATGCTGTATTTTGTCCAATAGCAGCAGGAGGTCCAGACAGTCCTGATTCGGGTCCCGTTGAGCAGCTGCCCACCATGACAGACCAGACTGAGCAGACCACCCTAGTCCATAATGAGGAGGAGGCTTTTGCTTTGGAGCCCATCGACATCACAGGTCAGCCAGAATAAATAAATACATAGTAAAGGTGCAGTTATACAGGTCTTAAAGGGATAGTTCACCAAAAAATGTCATCATTTACTCACCCTCAAGATGTTCCAAAATGTTCTAAATGTCTTTGTTCTGCTGAGCACAAATGAAGATATTTTGAAGAATATGGGTAAGCAAACAGTTGATGCGCACCAGTATGGAAAAAATACTATGGTAGTCAATGAGGCCTGAGATCTGCTTGGTTACAAACATTTACATTTTTGGGTGAACTATCCCATTAATAATAAGGTTGTGCAGTTAACACAACTGATCATATAGTTTCTGCTGATTTAAATGTCACCAATGTAAAGTTATCTAGCTGACTGACAATTACATTTTATCAAAAAATTATTTAAAAAAAATTGTGTAGGATATTATTTTATATTATCAATAATGATTGTTTCTGAATATAATTATTAATTATTATATTAATTATATTTGAAATGATAAACAAGTCACCACATGACATTTTTTTCTAATTTTTGTAGCTTTTATTATATAATTATATTGTTATTATATTATTTTTTATATTATTTAATCTGTTGTATAATTTCCATCTATTATTGCAAATTAACCTTATAAATAATTTATTGTAATTTGTTTTAATACATTTTTATTTCTGACGCATAACAATTTGTTGATATGAATAATATGCATGTATGTAATATTATTTATTAAAATAGGGTTGAATGTTTATTAAAGTAATACTCCAACCAAAAATGAAATATTCTCTCATAATTTACTCACTCTCATGATGTTCCAAACTTTCTTTCTTCTGTAGAAAATAAAATATATTTTGAAGAATGATAGTAACCAAAACATTTATTTTTCAATTCAATGGGAACCCAAACTGTTTTGTTACCACATATCTCCTTTTAAGTCCCACAAAGGTTTGAAACGGGTGAGTAAACGATGACAGAATTTACATTTTTGGGACTATCCCTCCAACAAAAACCAACACAAATGATTTATAAGGTGAAAAAAAATTATTATATTTATTTGTTGAACAGGGTTGATCCAAAGTTTGTGTTTACATAATATATGTGTGTGTATTGTGTATAATTATTTTGTATATATAAATACACACACATGCATGTATATATTTGAGAAATATTTGCATTTATATACTGCATATATATTTTTATATGATTTATATTATATATAAATATAACTATTTTATATATAAATAAAACAAATTCTTAAATATATACATGCATGTGTGTGTATTTATATATACAAAATAATTGTACACAATACACACACATATATTATGTAAACACAAACTTTTATTTTGGATTCGATTAATCGTGATTAATCGTTTACAGCCCTATAAACCCATATATACTGCATTAGTTACTTAACAGCATTTTTGTGCCAATTCACCCGAAGTTCTTTTGCAAAAAAACAAAATGTAATTTTGCCCTTCATCATACCAAACTCATATATTAACAGTGAAAGAAACCAAAGCGAAGAGGAAGAGGAAGCTGATTGTGGACAGTGTGAAGGAGCTGGACAGTAAGACCATCCGTGCCCAGCTGAGCGATTACTCCGACATTGTCACCACTCTGGATCTGGCTCCCCCCACCAAGAAGCTGATGATGTGGAAGGAGACAGGAGGAGTGGAGAAGCTGTTTTCTCTGCCAGCTCAGCCTCTCTGGAACAGCAGACTGCTCAAGGTCAGGACAGATCCCGGGAACACGCTGGGAGACATTAATACAGGCTTTAGTGCAACAAAATACATAAGAAGCCTTGGATATTTCTGTTTTTGCCACTCTTTTGCTCACAATAATACACAGAAATCTATTAAAACAACTTATTTGGACAGTTTTTTGATAGACCAGGTTACTTTTGATATGAAACAAAGTCTCAATTTTCAAATGTGGTAATTTTTTTACGAAATTTAAACAATAAATTATTTAATGTGTCATGACAGATCGCTGTAGAGCCTCAGTTAAAGCTGATCGTGAGCATCAAATAAACATGAATGAACATCAGAAGGATGTTTTAACCGCGGAAAGACATCAGTACACTCCGTTTCTCAAGCTCAAATCCTCCCATGTTAATCTACTAACTCTCCTGACTGCTTTGTCGGACAAAAATGGCGGATTATGATTGGTCAGATCACCTGTCAATCAAACTCCCTGTGAAGGGTCAATTGCTGCACAAATTGCTGATCCCAGCTGTACTCGTCTGTGCAGATGTTCACCCGCTGCCTGACCCCTCTGGTGCCCGATGAGCTGAGGAAGAGGAGGAAGGGTGGAGAAGCTGACAGCTTGGATGAGTTCCTCAAAGACCTGGAGAACCCTGAGGTTCCTCGGGAAGAGGTCCTGTCTCAGCAAAGAGACATCATCGGTAAGATACGCTGACTCGTGCTACTAACTACTAGAGCTGCACAATTTATCGTTAAAAGATCACGATCTCGATTTAAACCCACGCAATCTTATTCCTTAAGGACTATGATTCTGCTAGATGTCTATTTGACGAGTACGATCACAGAGAACATTCAGATCTGTGTCCTGACTCAGTGAGAGTAGTTGTCACGTATAGATATGAAACAGCTTGACAAACGCACTATTTTTCATATTTCTGTTCTACAATAATTCAAATGATCACAGAAGCACTGGGATAAAAGTTTATAGTTTGGATATAAACACTGATGTCTACAGTAGTGATCAAAATAGATTTTGGATTTTTTTTTTTTTTTAAATCAAATTAATTAAATATTTTAAAAATAGACTGCAGCAATTAACATTTTGTAACACTTCTAGTAAATGTCATGTTTAGTTGTTTTATTTAGAATCTAGGGAGAATCATACTTTAAAGGGTTAGTTCGCCCATTTAAGACATGAAGTTGTATCCAATCCTTACCAGACCTATAGTGCATACACACTGACCCACTCTGTGTTCACCTCCCTGGTCAGAGTTCTGGCCGCTGGAAGTAGTCCTGGTTAGTTTCCGGGGCCACAAAACTGCGTTTTTACGTGAAAAAATTATTTGCGTTTCAAAGCTTGATTAATTTACATCACAAAAAACACGGCAGACAAAATTCAAACCTCAGTTTTAATCGGCACTATTTTCTTTCCATTTCTATCAATCCGCGCTGCTGCCGTACAGTTTAGACATGGGATCATAAAGTTAGTATATAGAGCTTACCCGTGCTACTTTCTTTTTCCTCCTTGGTTACAAGTTCGCACCATTGTTAATTTTCTACTTTTTACGTCGTTGTCAGTCGATTGTGTAAACACATGGAACAGCTGATCGGAACGTGCGCACTGTTGACGTTGACAGCAGCGCGGATTGATAGAAATGGAAAGAAAATAGTGCCGATTAAAACTGAGGTTTGAATTTTGTCTGGAGTGTTTTTTGTGATGTAAATTAATCAAGCTTTGAAACGCACATAATTTTTTCACGTAAAAACGCACAGTTTTGTGGCCCCGGAAACTAACCAGGACTACTTTCTTGAAAAACTTCCAGCGGCCAGAACTCTGACCAGGGAGGTGAACACAGAGTGGGTCAGTGTGTATGCACTATAGTGCTGGTAAAGACTGCATACAACTTCATGTCTTAAATGGGCGAACTAACCCTTTAAAAAAAAAAAAAAATTTAACTAACTGAAGACTTCAGTAATTACTGGTAAGCTGAAAATTCAGCTTTGCATCACATTTAAAAATATATTCATAAAAATCTATTCAAATAAAAAACTTTTATTTCAAATTGTAATAATATTTCACTGCTTTTACTGTATTTACTGTATTTTTGATCAAATAAATGCAGCCTTGGTGAGCTGTTGCAGAAACATTTGGGGGGGGAAATTACTCAAAACTTTTTTGAAACAAACTTTTGAAGTAGTTTTCTACTTTTTTGACTAATGCCCGTTTTGGGCTTTTTGCAGACCAGACGATCTTGGAGGAGCCCAGTGTTCTGCAGGCTTCAGCCATGGAGGGCAGTCGCACGACCCTGGATGAGTCCGTCATGCCTCCTCCATCCGGACACCGCGGACAGAAGCGCAAAGCTCAGGACGCAGAGCCTGCCTTACCTGTGAGATCTTGAATCATTCAGTGTGCCTAATGACCCCACTGTATATGGGTTTCTAATGCTGTGCTCTCTCCTATTTTCCTAAAGATGCTTGAGGATGATCGCTCCTCCATTGTTTCCACACAACACGTGAACGTGCAGCAGGTGGAGCTTCCTCCTGAGGAACCAACCAGCATCTCGCAGCTCATGCCTGAGTTCGACCTGATAGGAGAGAAGAGCAAAGACAAGAAGGACGATGATGAGGAGGATGAGGTGAGGAGGCTTTAATAGCCACAAATCATGGAGTTAAATGAGAAAAACTGCTATTATTCAAGACTAATGCTTATGTTTTTAATAAGAAAACCTGTTTAGCACAGCCAGACAATCTGCAGTCGATTTTAAGTTTTCAGATTTAAGCATTGTAATAGTAGAAACGTTATTTAAAAATGTAATTTTTAAATGCCTAATTTTTTGTAGAATTTGTAGATTTCCTTTAGATTTTTTTCGATTTTGCACCTGATTCCTATCAGGGAGGACATTTTATGCTTTTTTTTCATGTTTCTTTCTTTAGTGTGTAATGTTTGAACATTAAAAAAGGCCTGCAAAGTTACAATGCACAGTCTCTCCATGAACTCCCTGAAACGCCTTCAATGTAGTCTTGAGTTTTCACGTCACAATATTCCTCATCATACGCAGAATAAAGGGGCGGGGCCTGGTTGAGTTAGTTAGTAGTGTGTTAAACTGCTGGTTATGGTAAGGGCATTTCCCAAACACTTGACCAATCACAACACACTGGTCCAGCCGACCAATCAGAGCACATTATGCTTTACAGAAGGAGGGGCTTAATAGAGACAGGAACTAAACAGAGTGTTAGGAGCCGCATTTCCATTACCGTTCAAATTGCGCAAATTAAAATTGAAATTAAAATAAAAAAAACACTCAATGGAAACACATAAATTTCGCAAAAACTCCCATTTATCGAAAAAAAAGTTTTTAGGCTCGCATGAGGTGGTTTTTCAGGCAATTCGAAAAATAAATATTTTGCAAAACGGCAATGGAAACCGTTTTTGCGCATTTACAGTCACCTGACTTAGAATGGTGTGTTCGGACAGAATACGAGACAGAGTTGTTTATTAAATTCATAAAAGAAAAAAGAATTACAGAAATAATGGACTCAAAGAAACAACACAATCAAGACCTCGAAGCAGAAATGAGTGAGAAACACCAGAAACTCCTCATATGTGCCGCTCACAGTTACCTTACCATTAATGCTTGGATAACACACACACGTCTCCTTCCGTTAATAATAATAATGTCTAGTGCGGTGGCTGTGATATATAAACCTACCAACGTCCGTTGCCATGATTTTTTAAATGACTTATCGCGAGAGGAAAAAATTATGTTTTAGTCGCATAACATCGGTCAATGGAAACGACGTCATTTCGCAATCGTTTTTTATCGATATTTAGAAAAAATCGCAAAAATTTTGCGCAAATCTGTAATAGAAACGTGGCTACTGACAGACTGGGAAGAGGGGAGCTGCAACAATGGAGAATATGGGAAAATTTGTTTTTTGAACATTCAAGCATGAAAACCCATTCTAGTAAAGCCCAAAAACAAAATGAAATGTTTGTAAAAGGGCATAATAGGTCCCATTTAAATCAGAATTTTTGTTTATAAGGAGGAGGAAGGCCAGAGCGGAGACCAGGATCAGGAAGAGAGGAGGTGGAACAAGAGGACACAGCAGATGCTGCACGGTTTACAGGTCTGGCATACTTTAAACACGCAGTATATATCTTGATAATGCAATAAACTGATTTTATATCAACAACAAAAAATACCCTTTTTATTCCTCTGACTGCTTCCTCTTACTTCCTACAGAGAGTGATTGCTAAGACCGGAGCAGAATCGATCAGCTTGCTGGAACTGTGCAGAAACAACAACAAGAAACAAGCAGCTGCGAAGTTCTACAGTTTTCTGGTGCTGAAGAAACAGCAGGCGGTGGAGCTCCGGCAGGACGAGCCCTACAGCGACATCGTGGCCACCCCGGGCCCCAGGTTTCACATCATATAGACTCTTACAGGTCAACACTGGAGGATTGTATTCTTTTTAAAGGTTTTGTTTGTATATGATGTGTTACGTATATATGTGCATGTGCATTTTAATGCATACTACACGTGCTCTCTGTCTCACATGGGGAAAAAATACTTTTATTATGTCGAAAAAGTGCAAAGGCCTTCAGTTGGTTGTCTTTAATCATGTTTTTCAGACGCTTCTGTTTCATGTTATTTAATGTTGTTTTGCATGCTTTGAATTACATGTCGACATGCAACATACTTGTTTACTTTCATGAAAGTGTTTTCTTTGTCGTTTAAGCTTAAAAGAGTAACATTTTAGCTGCTCCAAAGATATAAAATTAAAAGTTCATACTTTGTATGTTTAAAAAAAGTATAATGAATGAAGTATCGACCTACAGAGTGTTTTGTTTTTTAGTTTTTCTAAAAGCTACTACTGTAACAATACTATTTCTCTCAAGTCCCCCTGAGCTTCAGTGTTGTGAACATTCACCCAAAAGCAGCTTTAGTTTAGCTTGTCAGCTAGAAAATTAAAGCAAATGTTATATATTGTGATATACATTGGTAAAAAAAAATAATGTTGTGCCATTTGTTGTAAAGATACTTTTTGTAATTGTGCAAGCACTTTTTTAAACAGTCTCGCAGACTTTGGTTGTATCGATGTTACCTATATGGCAACGCTCTGTTTTGTATGTTACAGTAATTAAACACTATATGTTACAGTGCAGTACAGTCCTTTATTTAAATGTCTCTGAAACTGCTTGTTTTATTCATATGGGTATGAAAAAATTCTAAACAATGTTGATAAGTTATATTATTAAAATCTTACACATCACATTGTTTGCCTGTAGCCCTGACTTGGTACAACTGTGTCAAGTAATTTTTGTAATAAACAGTAATTAATGAATCCATTTGTCCCCTGACTGAATTGATTTGTCAGTGAATCATCCGTGCATGAGAGGGCGCTGTGACTCGCCAGCGAAGAGCAAAGGCTGGAAACAACACGTGAGCTCGCAGCACTGAAGATTTGTGCTACTACTGATAACAGGTAATGTTTATTTTTATAAGACGTAAGGTCATGTCTATTAACTATAATAATGCTTTGATATAAACTGCATAATTTGTCCCCCGTTTCACCTTCTCTGGGTAACTTTATCATATTGATGTGACATTGGAGTCAATCCCATAAAGTTACACTGATATAAACTCGCAGTTGCCTCGTAAACTAATGCCTACTAGTACTAATGCATGCATTATGTAATCAAATATTATGTATTTTCATAATATCCTCCTAAGACCCAGGCATAGACTTTTTTTCCTCTGTAGAGGACATTATATTTTAGCGAATGAAAATTCAGATATATCAAATGTTTGGACAACAACTCCTTGGTCTTTAAAAATGACTGACGTTGACTGAATTATCAAGCTTAGCACTCTTATGGAAATATGATAATCAAATTGTTTGTTTTAAATCAATATCTCGAGAAAAAGTAATGGGGTTTCTAATCAAAATATGACTTTCTAATACAAAACAGGGCATTGATTTCATACATGTTGTCCACTGCAGAACCAGGACGTAAAGCATGTTTATCAGGGATTTTGGGGAGACACAACACACTGAAATAAATTATATATCAATATTCCTATGAAATATGAGATATTCTTATTAAAATGTCAAGTTATTACTTCCATTATTACTGGTACACTTATTTTTTCATTACGTGCTGCCCCAAGAATATATAAATATTCAAACATTTAGGGCCATTTTACACACACATTGCATAAAGTAAACTAGAATATCAAATCATTCTGTTATACTATCTTTTATAACATAGTTGAGAATCATTATTCAAAATTTGGTTAAAAATATATATATATTGTCTATACATGTCATTTTATTTTTTAATAACTAGTGTCAGAGGACATTGCAATAAAAAATCTCCAATTGTTTCTTATGCTCCAAACAATGTAATGACATAATTTAAAAAAAAAAAATTAGATAATCAAACATCTATCTTATTCCACCCAGGAAAACGCCTGTGAGACGTCATGCAGCTTTGTCGGCGATGTGTGAGTTTGTTGCTCTCGAGGCCGTTATTATCTGCGGCTCTCCAGCCGTCGACACACACACTGCATCAGCGCTCGCATCATATCCTGCTACAGCCACCCGTCCACAGTCTCACACAGAGGCACAGTAGAGAGACATGGACACCGTGTGGAAGACGAAACCTATCCGACCACCAAGCCGCTTCACCAGATGTGTATAATAATAAGACTGATCTTGCTGAAAGAGAGGCTGAAAAACATATTGTGCCATTTGAAAATTTGAACGTGCATCAAATATCAAACCAAGAGTCTCTATCGGATATGGGTATGTATATATAGCTATGCTTGCATGTGAATCCCTGATACTTAAATTGTAATTGTAATGATCTTGTTTGCTATAGGCTTGGATGCAGTTGTGCGTCCGTCTCCTCTTCAGGAAATCAGTGAGGAAGAAGCAGTCCAGATCCAAGTGCCTTCTGCCCTTCCACCAGATTCGTTCACACTCAAACCTTATGTGGATCAATCAGAAACTCTCAGCAAACTCGTTCAGCTTGGTATATCTCATATCTATAGTAAGTTATGTCTTATTCTTTTGGATTTGTCTAATCTTTCGCTCAATTTTCAGGTGTCAACCTGTGGGAACTAGAGCAGAGACCCAATGTGGGCTCCATGCTGGTTAGGCTTGACTTCCATGCCGATGTTGCACCCAAACTACTCTTCCTCAAAGATCTGGGAGTTGAGGAGTCTAAACTGGGCACAATTCTCACCAAGAACCCCTTCATCCTCACAGAAAGCCTGGACAACCTTGAAGCCAGGTCAGAAAGAGAATTTAAAGAGGAGCTATTATGCTTGTTTACATGTTCATCTTTCTTTAGTGTGTAATGTTGCTGTTTGAGTGTGAAAAAGCTCTGTAAAGTTTCAAAGCACAAAGGGAGTTATTCTCTATATCAGTGTCAGTGTTTCTGAACTCCTGAAACGCCTCCATTGTAGTCTTGCGTTTTCTTCCGGGAACAAACACGTCACAATATTCCTCATTTAAATAATTCATACACAGAATAAAGGGGCGGGGTTGAGTTAGTTAGTAGTGTGTTATGGTGGTTATGATCATAGACAGTATATAAACTGGACACAGCGACCCCATAGGTTTCAACGGAGAGAAATGAAGTCAATTAGAAGGATCACTTCCTGATCGCAAGGCGAACTGCGCAGGCTCAAACTGAGCTTGACGACGTAGATGTGACGTGAGCAACCTGTAGGTCTTCTAGTAGCTGTGCCGAGAGAAATCTGAATCATTCCCTTACGAATCTCGCAGAGACGGAGAGCGTGGGTATTAGCTGTACATGAGCTAGCAACGGGAGCAACTTTATCACTCTCTATGGGCTTCTCCCTTGACTTTATGCCTCCACGTCCCCCCGATTGCTTGCGAGCTTCTCTGCCTGTCCATACGGTAATTTTTCGACTTGTGCGACAGAGTCGCGCGGGTATGACGCAAGCGTTAGCCTATTTTTACAAAAACTGCTTCTACGGGGCCATAACGTAAGATACAAGGTAATGGAGCCTTTTATACATTTTCGTGTTTCTTTAGAAATAAACAATGGACAAACGGTGTCTTTAAACGCCTCAGATGTAAAGTTATTCGCTGTCAAAGTGACGCCAAAATGAATGGGAGTCAATGGAATGCTAACAGCAGGTGGGGGTCCGCTAGCCAATGGCGGCGCCGGGGAAGCTTCAATGTCTTTCGGAACACTGCCCCCCTGGTTATGATAAGGGGCAGGGCATTTCACAAACACGCTCGACCAATCACAACACACTGCTCCAGCCGACCAATCAGAGCACAGTGTGCTTTTCAGAAGGAGGGGCTTCATAGAGAGTCTTGTCTTGTCGCTTGTTTACATGATATGTGGACTTAATAAATCCTTATTTTGAGCCAAATAAGTAAGCTGACATTGGGTACAATCTATATATTTGATTTACCGGTAGAATACATACAAATGTCATTTACGTCTTTTAGTTTGTCAAGAGATTTAAAGCGTCGTTTTTGAAGAGCGTATTTGCGAACGTGCGCTAATAACGAGTCTATGATTGAAATTATCTGGAAATAAAGAAAAAATTTGAATTAGTCCAGATGCCATGTCTGTAATTTATAGCAAAAAAACATTAATTAGATCTCAAACGGATTAATTAAAAGTTATTACTCCTCCACTTGTGTGTGACATCATTAACCAAAGTTTCGGGAAAGAATTGTGAGTTGTGACTAGCTATTTGATTTCTTCAATGATTCATCATACTTAAGTTACGTAGTTGTTGTTGTTGTTGTTGAATGGGAAACTCACCCCAGAGCGTTACTGACAGACTGGAAACAGAGGAGCTGCAACAATCGAGAATATGTAGAAAAATAAGGTGTTTATTTCAACATTCAAGCAAGCTCTACCTATTCTAGTAGAGCCCAAAAATAAAAACATTTTACTTTCTTGCTTTGGTTTGTTCCTTTTAAGGGTGTCCTATTTAAAAACAAAGAAGTTCAGTCAAGAGTCTGTGGCTGTCATGGTGAGCAAAGCTCCTTATCTGCTGAACTTCAGCGTAGAGAGGCTCGACAACCGCCTTGGGTTTTTTCAGAAGCAGTTGGGACTCAGTGCTGAGAAGGTGAAGTTGAATTGCATATATTTTGTTTGTAAAAAAAAAAAAAAAAAAATCTCACTCTTAAGATCCACTCATACGTTCTTTTTTCCTTTTTAATAATGAAGTGAATGAATTTACCTGATTTTCATACTGACTGCTTTCAGACCCGAAATGTTGTGACTCGTCTACCGAAACTTCTGTGTCGAAGTTTAGAGCCAATTAAGGAGAATCTAAAGGTCTGACACTTTTTTTGGTCTTGCTTAATTTTGTTTTTTAATTGTAATATTGTGACAGATATTCATTTATTTCTCTCATCAAGGTTTGTGAACTGGAGTTTGGATTTCGTGGAAATGAAATCCAACACATTGTCACAACTGTTCCTAAAGTTCTAATCGCTAATAAAAGAAAACTCACCCAAATATTTGACTTCGTTCACAACACCATGGATGTCCCACACTCACTTATTGCAAAGTTCCCACAGGTACATATTATTTGCCCCTTTCATATAAAAATTATAAACAAATGTAGAGTTAGAGCTGTGATTGCTTGTAGAGATCGGAGTATAATATTGTATCTTTTTACTAGGGTTGGGCAACGATTAATCGCATTCAAAATAAAACTTTGTGTTTAAATAATATATGTATGTGTACTGTATATAATTATTTTGTGTATATAAATACACACACATGTATAAATGTAAGAAAAAATTTGTATTTATATATAAAATATTTATTAAATATATAAAAAAATTATGTATAAATATATACATGCAAATAGTTCTTAAATATATATATGCATATGTGTGTATTTATAAATAGAAAATAATTATATACAGTACACATACATATATTATTTAAACACAAACTTTTATTTTGGATGCGATTAATCGTTGTCCATCCCTACTTTTTACACAAATTTTTACTAATAACATTACATAATATTGAGGCATTTTGCATGGTATTTCTATTGTATGGCTTTGTATACTGAATTCAGATATTGTTTTATAAATTGCTTTTTCAAGTAAATAATAGTGTGTCTATTCTGCTGTGTTAAATGGTTAATAATGTATTTTTATTAACAAACATGCACATTTGTTATTTTTATTTAACTTCTCAAAGGTCCTTAATGCCAAATTCCTTCGCATCAAAGAGCGGCATTTGTTTCTAGAGTACTTAGGCCGAGCCCAGTACCAACCATCTCAACCCAACTACATCTCCTTGGATCGCTTGGTGTTCCTGCCTGATGACGTTTTCTGCTCAGATGTAGCATTAGCCACCCTTGAAGACTTTGAAAGATTTCAGAAAACGTTGTAGATGTACAGAATAAATGAAGTAACTTTTTTTTATTTGGGTTGTATGAACATAATAATAAATTAAATGTAATGTAATAAATAAATATTTAACGTCGACATGAAATGGAAGTTGCGATAGTCTTTTCTTCCCTGTTTTGACCTATATGAAACGGCAAACAAGAACAAATGTAGGGGCGGGGGTTGATTTTGTCCATAGGGAATTAATCATTGGATGGTTGTGGCTTGCTATTGGTGGATCTCATGTAAGTGACAGGTTGCCCCGCCAGTAAACACTTCATAAGAGAAGAGATGTCGCTGTAAGAGGGAGGGGAAGTTATTTTAATTAAACATTACGAGGCACATGCGCTAAAAAAAAAAAATGATATGCATGGATAAATCATTAATAATAAATGCTGTGATATTCCATAAAATAAAATAAAAACAAGAATTATCCATTTTGATTTCATGGTGACTTTAAAAGTTGAGCTGCACATCTGGAAATGCCACCTGTTTATCTCTCATGATATATTCCAGTTTAATAAGAGGGTCATGATTGGCCTTGGTGCACTTGAATACGTTCAGGCTGAGTGGGTTGCACTTTATTTTACACTAGTATGTGCACTTACACAAGAAAGTAAAATAAGGTAACTACACGAGTTAATGTAAGTTTTAGGGGACGGTTCAGGGTTAGTACCTGGCTAGCTATTAGCTAGTTAATCAGCTATTGTAACAAAATGATGGACATGCAGAACACTACAATAAATTGATTCCAGCCTAGTTATAAAGGACTAGAGCTAAAACTACTTATACTTTTGCTGCTGAACACAAAATAAGTCACTTTGAAGAATAGGCTATGGGTAACCAAACAGTTTACTGACTTCGAAGTCAATCATCATCTGATTGGTTTCTGACTTTCTTCAAAATAACTTATTTTGTGTTCAACAGAGAAGGTAATTCATACAGGTTTGGACAAACTTTAGGGTGAGTAAACTATAGACAGTATATAAGGAGTAAACGATGACACAATTTTCATTTTTGGGTGAACTATCCCTTTAAGAAAAACTCTGACGATCAGATTCAACCAATCACGTGCTGAGAGAAGAAGATTGCGTAATCACCGGACGAGACGTCACATATCCCACAGTCCTGTGCTACTTTCTTTGCGAACAGAAATGGCGTCGAGGGCACCAGGTAAAATTTTATTTATGAGCTGTTTAAAAAAAGAACTACCAACTTATGAATTTGTTGTCAGCAAGTTAACGAGTTATTTTATAACCCGTCTCTTTTCTGCGCTATTATAATGACTGTTTTTTGGCGCTGTTGTTAGTTTTGCCATGTAAAGCACTGATGTCCTCTACTGAGTGTCCTCGTCGGCACTAGACGAAATATGTTTCTATTCCCACGTCGCCTGTAATAACTGCTTTTTTAAGTGTTTTAAGTATAAGATAATTGAATTATCCGTGATTCATTGTCTGGTAGTTAACCGAGTGTAGAGACCCATAACTGAATCTCATGTCAGCTGTGAACGTTTGTCAGAGATTTTTCTGCTTTAAAGGGATAGTTCACCCAAAAAATTCAAATTGTCATTACTTACTCACCCTGAAGTTGTTCCAAACCTCTATGAGTTTCTTTCTTCTGTTGAACAAAAGAAGATATGTTAAAGAATGTTGGTAACCAGACAGTTGACGGTAGCTATTGACTTTTATAGTATTTTTCTCTCTCTCCATACTATTAAAGTCAATGGCTACTGTCTGGTTACCAACGTTCATTAAAATATATTTTTTTGTGTTCAACAAAAGAAACTCGTAAAGGTTTGGAACAATTAAGGGTAAGACAATTTTAATTTTGGGTGAACTATCCTTTTAATAACCCAGCCAACACTTGAAAGTCACTGTAAACTCCACTATTATTATTATTATAAGTAATTTGTTCCTGTCTCTGTACAGCTGCAACCGGCCGGCTCCTGGTGGGCTTCAGAAAGTGGTACTACAACGCATGCGGTTTCAACAAATTTGGTAAGCACTGCCATCGCTTTACCATGCAGTGTTTAGAAATTATGACCTTCAAGAAGTATATGTATGCAAATGTACCAATTTCTTCCTCATGTCATGTAGGTTTGATGCGGGATGACACCATCAACGAGGACAGTGATGTGAAAGAGGCCATTCGCCGGCTTCCAGAACCGGTTTACAACGACAGGATGTTCCGCATCAAGAGAGCTCTGGATCTTTCCATGAAGCAACAGGTTCTTCCCAAGGACCAGTGGACTAAATTTGAGGAGGTAGGAAGAGATTGTCCTGGAGGGGTTTATTAAAGTTTGATGTTCTTGGTATAATGTGGCATACTAAATAGAGATCGACCAATATTTATTTCTAATACTAATTATTTGCATATTTATGTGCCTGATAACTGACATTTATTTATTGTTTTATTTCTGTTTTTGACAATTATAACAACAAACGGTTTTAATACTTTTTTATACTGTAATTTCTGCAATTTCAATCCAAAAATGAATAGTCTGAAAGCGTGCAAAAAAAGTGCTGTCACTAAAGTGTCTTTTTTTTAAATAAAATCTTTGATCAGGTAAATAAACAAACATGTAACACATATAGCATTTAAAAATGGCATAAAACATGAAACTGGGATTACTAAACGACACTGGAAGTTTATTATTCAATAATAATAAACGCATTTAGTGTAGTTTAGTAATCCCAGTTTCATCTTTATTTATAACACCATTAATATTAACAAGCAGAATAAATTTACAAACTCAGATTTATGTTCGGCATTTGAAAACAATCTATAGTCTAACAACTCTCCATAAATAATCTTGTTTTAAACTACAGTTTTAAAAGGTTTGTGTTAAATAGGCGATAGAGAATAAACACTAGAATATTTCCTGAGCAGTAAATGGTTGATACTGTAAACAACAGAGAGAGAATTAAATTCAGCGCTTTTATTTCCAACATGCCCTCATTCATGGCTATTTAATTTATGTAAAGTTGTGTCTTTATTTGGGACAGGATTTGACGGATTACGTGACTCAGTGAGTTAGTCTCTATTTTTTTAGTGGCAAGTTTAAACTACGCATCAAGCAACATCTCATTTGTGCATTAATGGCTGTTAAATAGTTTATTATCTAAGGGAGGCAATATATTGTACCTTTTGAACAGCGTTGACTCATCTCTCCTGACACAATGATTTAAAGGGGAGGTTCAGGATTTTGTACCTCGGACCTCATTTCCAAGTTAGCCTGGGTGTTATTTATCAGTGGAGACAGTTTTCAAAATTTTTCATCCAGTCCTTCCAGTTTCATAGTTTGCCAGTGCTAGGCTAGCACGAGTCAACGGTATCTGTTTTTATTAGTGCAACAATGTGTTCAGTCGTACTGTACATACAGTGCAATCCATGCTGTTGTTTACATCCGAGTACCTCCATAATGGCCGTGCATCTGGGTTACCTGTTTTTTTTTTTTTAAATGGTTTTAATGGCAGGCTAGCAGATACCGTTGAATCGCGCTAGCCTAGCACCGGCGAACTGCAAGGACTGGATGAAAAAATGTTAAACTGTCTCCACTTAAATAACACCCAGGCTAACTAGGAAATGCGGTCCAAAGTCCTGAAACCTCCCTTTAATGGGGGTTTGCAATTGTGTGCAATTCTCTAAATGGCCACAAGATGATGCCATTTATTTGTCAATCCAATATTTCAAACCAATATTGTGGAAAAATGTTTAAATATCGGGAAAAATATAGATAAAACTGATCTATCTCTAATACTAAATATGTATTCGTATGTATCTCCCAAACATAATTGTCATACATCTCAACATTATTATGCATGTGTAGAAATACACTTTTAGCACACACCCCAAAAATTCCTGTGGGACACAAAAAAAAACCTTTCAAATCTCTTGCATACAGTTATGCATACTGAAACTTTTTCTATTTATTACATTTGGTCTTTCTCATACAAATCCTATAGCTTAAGAATTATTCTAATATGCTTGTTACAAAGATTTACTTTCATTGTATAGTTATCTTTATTGCCTTTTGTTTTGTGGAAGTATATACATTTGGCATGAGGACGTGTAAATTACAGGATATTGATTTAACAAATTTTGTATTTAAGCACCTTTCACATATAAGCTGTTTTCATCTGCTGTTCATTGTTCCTCATAGGATGTGCCATACCTTGAGCCGTACCTGGAGGAGGTTATCCGTGAAAAGAAGGAACAAGAGGAGTGGGCGAAGAAGTAGGATGAGGCTAAAGCTCCTAGTTGTGTTGTATTTAAGAGTAAATGTATTATGTGATGAGTCCCTATACCTATTAAAATGTCTTTTCTGACAAAAGTCTGTTTTTTTTCCTTCGGGGGAAAAAGATAAAGCCATTTAATTAATCTGCATTTGTTTTTAAGGTAGGTCTTTGATATACAAAATGACTCACATTTTACAATTTCATGAGTTAACCTACCGGTATACATTGTTTACTTTTCATGAATTCAAGCTCAATCACACTCCTGTTAGGGATAGTCGCAAATATTTTAACTTTATTAGATATTGTCTAACAGAGATGTGCATGTATTTGCAGATACTGAATTCTGTTATCCCAACCTTATTGAATATACAAGCATTTTCAAACATTCAATCTCAAATTCCACTTTAAATTACTGTACAAACAACGCAAAGGCAGTATTTTAAACATTTGTTTAATATAATCTTTTTACCAAGTACTCTGAAAAAAGGTCATGATTTCAATACAGATACTGGTGTCTTTATATATTGAAAGCAAAGTCTAAAGTGCAAATGATCAGATTATTTAATATTTATCAATTAGACCATTACAAAAATTAACAAAATAAACCTTAAACATAATAAATTACATTTAACTGATTAAAGCTGAATTTTTCAGCATCATTACTCCAATCTTCAATAACACATGATCCTTCAAAAATCATAAATATTGAAAACATAAGTTCTCGTTCATTTTGAACATCTCACTCCATCATTCTCTGATCTCTCCGTTGAGTAACACTATTGACTGTGTCAATGAAGTTTCCTACGACACTGTTGAACGATTGCAACATGGAGACTCCCAGTTCATTGCTGGTCTCGTTGATGTCAGGATCATAGGCTCCAAATAATGGAGTGCAGACTTCTATACGTCTCTTCCCCTCCCGCTCGAGGATGCCAACAAGTTCAGTCCTGGCCAGCTGGAACCGCTCCCTGTCGTAGTTTATCAGTGTCCTATCGTCCAGCGGGTAGGTGACACCTTCAGGATAACAGTCACGTGGGACGGGCAGCTCAACGTATCTGTGGCACAATACAAACCTAAATTAAGTCAGAAGTAAACACTCAAAAGGCTCAAAGTTAGAGGACCTATTATGCTCTTTTATAAAGTCTTGTTTTTGGCCTCTTGTAGAATAGGTTTTCATTCTTAAAAACAATTTTCCACATATGCTCCTCTCTTCCCAGTCTGTCAGTAACACTGTTTAGTTCCTTTCTCTATGAAGCCCCTCCTAAAAAAGCACACTGTGCTCTGATTGGTCGGCTGGATCAGTGTGTTGTGATTGGTCAACTGCGCGTTTGGGAAATGTCACACCCCTTACTGTGAATCTTTGGGTAGACAACAAATGTATTCACGATGCATCGGTTTTCAATCTAATTCAAGAAACATTTTTGCAAATTCAGGGTGATAAAAAAAAATTCTATTGACAATACATAGGATAATTTAAATGCTTCCACTAATGTATCTTTGAAACACTCATTTCAACATAATACGATTTAGGACACACTGACTGCACCCAAAATCCCATACTTCCCTACTATATAGTAAGCAAAAAACAGTATGTGACAAAAGTAGTATGTCCAAGAAAAGTACCCAGATGAACAACTACTTCCAGTGACATTCTGAAGTGTGCATATGATGGACACTTTGCTATCCCATGAGGCCACGGGAGAAGATTTGTTAATGGAGAAGAAGCGACAACTAATGCTGGTAGGTCACATGATAATGACAGAATGAATGGCGAATGTAGTACATCTGTAATAGGCATGCATTTGAGTTGGTACTTATTTTGAAAAAATTTAGTATTGTGCAAAAGTTGATTTATTTCAGTAATTCAACTTAAAAGGTGAAACTAAAATATTATATAGACTCATTACATCCAAAGTGAGATATTTCAAGCCTTTATTTGTTATAATTTTGATGATTATGGCTTACAGCTTATGAAAACCTTTTCACAATATTCTAATTTTGAGGTTTTCATAAACTGTAAGCCATAATCAGGCTTGAAATATCTCACTTTGCATGTAATGAGTCTATATAATATATTAGTTTCACCTTTTAAGTTGAATTACTGACATAAATTGACTTGCACAATATTCACCTGTATATAGAACATACTTTTTTTTTTAGTGGTCATGAAGTAATTACTTATTCAAAATAAGTACCTACTCAAAATAAGTACCTACTCAAATCACATTGGAGTATGCAATTGCAGACGCAGCCTCTAATTTCGAATACTATTTAGGACGGATTGTATAAATTGGCACTACTCCCTTTCTATCTATAGTTTTTGTTGGGACGCAATGAGGGAGTTCAGAAACTGACACTGATATAGAGAATAACTCCCGCTGGAGGGCCTTTGTAACTCTGTTGTTATTTGAGTATAAAAAAGCTCTGCAGAGTTGAACATGTAAAAAAAAAAGAAGCATAATAGGGACTCCGATGAATGAACACAGTCTTACTTGTACCTCAAAGCAGGAAACCCCAGAGCCAGTGTATTGAAGAGAATGCGCAGGGCGGCAGTGCTCAGGGGATTACCCAGGATCTTCAGCTCCTGGAGCGCGTGACAGGGTCTCAGTGCTTGTGTGAACATATCCAGGGTCTCGTCGTCCAGTCCACACTCCTCCACACCCAGACTCGTGAGCGTGGCCGAGCAGCGGTTCAGGAGCTTCCGGAAGGTGTTGGGGAAGACGTCCGCCACCGCATGTCCACTCAGGTCCAGCTTCACGATGTGCTCACTGTGCAGGCTGTTGGCGAAGTAGGCCATGTCCACTGCGCTGAGACCACAGTTCGCCAACTCGATAACCTGCAGCGGAGTGTTTAGTGGACTGGGGAGACAAACAGACTCAAGTTACTCAATACAAGTGTTTAGGAATGAGCTCAAATAAAATAACAGCATAATGAAATTTACACTAAATGCAGCTTATAATAATAGGCATGCTATTATTGAATTGCATACTATAATAAAAAAAAAATATTCATAAATATATATTATTTTTATAATTTGACAAAAAGCTGAATTAAGATATCTGGAAAATCATTGGAGTTTTTCACTGAAAAATAAAGTTTTTTTGTTGATTGTTGATTGACTAAGTTGATTAAAAATACAAAACAAACAGGATTATTGACGAATATTATTACAATTTAAAACTACAGCGGTGTTTAGTGGACTCTCTCTCTCACACACACACACACACACACACACAGTAGACTGGGGAAACAAACAGATTCAAGTTACTCAATACAAGTGTTTAGGAATGAGTTCCAATAAAATAACAGCATAACGGAATTTACACTAAATGCAGCTTATAATAATAGGCATGCTATTATTGAATTGCATACTATAATAAAAAAAAATATTCATATATATATATTATTTTTATAATTTGACAAAAAGCTGAATTAAGATATCTGGAAAATCATTGGAGTTTTTTTGTTGATTGTTGATTGACTAAGTTGATTAAAAATACAACACAAACAGGATTATTGACGAATATTATTACAATTTAAAACTACAGCGGAGTGTTTAGTGGACTCTCTCTCACACACACACACACACACACACAGTGGACTGGGGAAACAAACAGATTCAAGTTACTCAATACAAGTGTTTGGGAATGAGTTCCAATAAAATAACAGCATAACGGAATTTACACTAAATGCAGCTAATAATAATAATAATGAGCATGCTATTATTGAATTGCATACTATAATATTAAAACTAATCATTTTAAAATAATTATATTTATTTTTACAAAAAGCTGCATTAATGCCCCAGGACCCGCTCCAGAATGTGGGCGGGGCCTACAGTGGCCACAATAACATCACACAATAAAAACAGAGATAATTTAAAATATCTATAAAATCATTTGGTGTGATTCACTGAAAAATAAAGTTTTTTTGCTACTCTGCAAATTTGATTAAAAATAGAAAAACAGAATTATACAGTTTTTCATTTTAATATATTGTAAAATGTAATTTATTCCTGTGATCAAAGCTGAATTTTTCAGCATCATTACTCCAGTCTTCAGTGTCACATGATCCTTCAGAAATCCAACCGTTGTGCTGAATATGAATAATATAAAATGAATAAAAGTATTAATATCATGGTACAGATGGTGTTTTGTCACCTGTATGACATGTGATGTTTTGGCTGTTATAAGACACATGCACTGCTATTTACAGCGAATGTAGAACACACTGTTGTGCCAGAGTCGTGTGCTGGCCTACTTAGAGTTCGCATGGGACAGCTGTCTGCATTCTTACAGTCGCACAACAAACAGGGAGCGATTTCAACAACAACAACAACAACACAATAGACAACATGGGTTGATAATAATCCTGGTATTGAAATCGCTCCCTGTTTGCAAACCCTCAAATAAGATTCTCAGATCTTACATTTAAGTGAAGAAGATCCCCAATTCAAATGTGTGGGGTCAGTAAAAAAAAAAGGTGTGTATTCACAAAAAATTAAGCCGCACAACATTAAAAATTATCATAGATGTTTCTTGAGCAACAAATCAGCTTATTATACTGATTTCTGAAGGATCATGTGACACTGAAGACTGGAGTAATGATGCTGAAAATTGCATCACATATAGTGAAAAATGAAATATTAGGTAACACTTTATTTTACAGTGTCCTTGTTACATGTACCGTATGAGAGTTAAATGGCAGCTGTGGTCATATTGTGGTTTTAAATGGTTAGTCCAGCCAAAAATGAAAATGATCCCATAATTTACTCACCCTCAAGCCATCCTCAGTGTATATGACTTTCTTCTTTCAGCCGAACACAATCCTAATATCCCGGCTCTTCCCAGCTTTTTGAAGCTCAAAAAATAAAATAAAAAAACTTCCATCATAAGCGCAGCCATCCATCCATCATAAAAGTACCAGTTATCCATATGGTTATTAATAAATGCCTTCTGAAGCAAAGCGATGGGTTTTTGTAAGAAAAACTTTTTTTATGTTTTGTTTGTTTATATCTCACAATTCTTCTGACTTTATAGTACGCAATTGGGAGATATAAAGTCAGAATTGTGAGATCTAAATATTCTGAGGTTAAAAAAAAGTGTCTTTTTCCCCTTAGAATTTGACTTTATAACTCGCAATTGCGAATTTATATCTCACAATTCTGAGAAAAGATGACAGAATTGTGAGATATAAACTTGCAATTGCAAGAAAAAACGTTATAACACTCAATTGCGACTTTATTTCTCAGAATTGCGAGATATAAAGTCAGAATTGCGAGATATAAACTCGCAATTGCGAGAAAAAACTTTATAACACGCAATTGCGGCTTTATTTCTCAGAATTGCGAGAGGTAAACTCGCAATTGTGAGATAAAAAGTTGCAATTATTTTTTTAAATGTTTTATTCTGTGGTGGAAACAAGCTTCCATACTTTTTGGAGCTTCAAAAACGTGGACACTATTCAATGCCATAACAAAGCTGGGAAGAGTCAGGATATTATGATTGTGTTCGGCTGAAAGAAGAAAGTCATATACAGTGGGATTGGCTTGAGGGTGAGTAAATTATGGGATAATTTTCATATTTGTGTGAACTATTCCAAGTCTTTACCTCAGCAGTTTCCTCAGATGTCCTGTAAGAGTGGAGAACCCCAGATAAAGCTCTCTCAGCTCGGTCAGCTGGCTCATCAGCTCTCCCAGAACTCCCATGAGCCCCTCGTCCTCCGGGCCCAGCCGGTGCACGTTCAGCGCCTGCGCAGGGAAGGTGATGGAGCGCAGCTTGGGGAACTTCAACTGGGAGAACATCACCTCGATGTGTGGAGCCTCCAGGTGTACGTTGTGCACCACTTCCAGCTTCTGCAGGCCGTGCGACTCCACCAGCTTCAGGAGGTAGAACAGGTTCCTGAGGCTCAACGAGTCCACACGCAGGCCCACGAAGTGCAGTTTTAACGGGCAATGTCTGCGAAGCAACAAAGCCTGAGCCACAACCTCGTTGTTCCGTCCAGTTACAAAAGCATCCATGCGAACATCTACCTCCACTTTAAACGCTGATGGCGATCCTTGACCATCCTGCATGGAGGCCATAGTCTCGTAGCACATGCGGGTGAGAAGCTCGGTTCGTGCCCAACGCCCGAGGGTCCGTCCACAGGGACAGATCTGGTGTTCAGTGTCCTGCAGACCCATTATATCCACCACACATAGCTTTTTAGCATACGTGCTTGGAGCTTGAAACACATAGTCCCTCAGACCCGTGAGAAAGGCCTCCAGACAGAGCCTGCATGTGCGGGACGTGAGATCCTCCGGACAGTCCACCGTTCGGCCTAACAGTTTACGCAAGTTAATCTCCGGCAGAGGCCACGTCTGGACCAAGTCGTGGAGCATTGATGCCTCCTCGCGCAGATAACTGGCCTTGAAGAGGATTGGGTAGAGATTGCAAGACAAGCAGTGGAGGTTCTGACACGCGCTCGGCCCGGTTTGGACGAAGCCCTCGGCTGCTAGGAACTTCAAGCTCTTCATGGCTTTCTGTCAGCTCCCAAGATCAAGGACACTTCTTAGAGCTGTCAGCCTTTAGGAGGAGTTGTGGTGTGTTTCTTCTGCCCTCTCTCAGCCAACATATACATATGCGTCGACTCAAGAAGAGAGTCGCACTTAGCGAGAGCGTGAGGAGGGAGGCAGACGAGAGGGGGTTAGTTATTTATAGAGGCAGCTGTCTCATACTCTCATGGCTATCAGACAGAGGTTAAACAGCCATTCGATTCTGGACGGCTGCTAAGGAAAAAGAAGAAGTCTCTTACCTGAGTCTCTTGCATTCTGTGGCGGTAGGAAAAATCTGGTATTTTCTGGGTTAACCATTGCAAAAGGAAAAAGAAGAGATGAAGCAGGGCTCTGAACCGGTTCAAGGTACGAAAACAAACGAAATTTTAACAGGAACAAAACCTATTTTGAACAGAAACGTTTATTTAAAATGACTATTAAAGGGATAGTTCACTTTGAAATAAAATTTTGGTATGTTGTATCTTACCTGAAGTGCATCAAGATGTAGGTGTCTTTGTCTCCGCAGTAGTTTCAATTTTGATATTTTTAGGTCTAACCGTTCTTGTCTGTCAGTCATATAATGCAGGTCTATAGGCACTGTCTCTAAAAGCATGCAGAGAAAAGTCCAAATTAAAAAATTCCCCATCATAAGTGCACATTGATGGCCTAAGACACGAAACAAGTGGTTTGTCTACAAGTATTTATATAATTTTTATCTCTTTTACACAACCACGTCCAAGTCATCTGTTTACTAAGTCTGCGCAAGCGCCGGAATGCTCCGGAAGTTATCTCTCGTGTGTGTACGTCACTCATTGTTTAAAAGTGACGTATTTTTACATGGATTTTTCAAAATCGTCTTCCATTGCGATTTCTTGCACGTCTAAATAAGTTTAGCTCTTCACAGTGAAAGGTAACACTGCCGAAATCTCTGTGTAAACAATGAGTGACGTACACGCGCGAGAGATCACTTCCGGAGCATTCCAGCGCTTTACGGCGCAGACTTAGTAAACAGATGACTTGGACGTGGTTGTGTAAAAGAGATAAAAATGATATAAATACTGTTCGTTTTATCACACAAACCACTTGTTTCGTGTCTTAAACCATCAATGTGCACTTACGATGAGGAATTTTTTAATTTGGACTTTTCTCTGCATGCTATTAGAGACAGTACCTATACACCTGCATTATATGACTGACAGACAAGAACGGTTAGACCTAAAAATATCAACAATAATTAATCCTGGATATTCATAAACTGACATTTAACAATGTATATTCCTATACCCTAGGGGTTAACATACTTATTTGCATATTTTTGGAGTCAGTGTCATTGATTGGACGGAGCTGCTCTAGCATTGAGCATATTACACGTTGTCGACTGTACAATAAAAAAAAATCTGAATGGACTTTTTGGAACATAGAGGTAAGAATGAAAGTCTTTTCTGGGGGGTTTTAATAACCCTGGGTAAAAAGTTTGAAACGTTCCTTAACCCGGGGTTTAGAACGGCGATAAGCCGGGGGTTAAGCGCAATATGAAAAGCCCTAATGAGATTAACCCACATTAAGTTATCAAAACTGATGATAGTTGTTTAAGTAGTTTTCTGATTGTCAGACACTTACATCACTCTTCCCGTTTCTCCTCAGTGCATCTTTGAGTGGATGCTGCCTTCCATTTTCAGGAGAAGAAAAAGATTTGGGATTCTCCATTATTCTTTCTGGTGGCAGTGTTACTACAAATAACGGATAAGACTTAGACTGAGAGGAGGGGGGGGGGGGGGGGGGGTTTTAGAAAGACATCCAACTTGACAGAATATTTGACATGAAGACAGATCAGTCTGTATTACTTTGCTTCAAACAGAGGCACTGTTTCAGAAGGAATTTCCTTTCAAAGCTCGACTTACCTCGCAGCGCACAGTAATGCTCTACTTTTGGATCTCTACCACACAGATCCTAGAGTAAAACAGGCCAAACAAATCATTAAAACTCTGGACATCCAAAGAAAACAATGGGCTGCAGTGCAGCTAGTCTGTGGAGTTAAGGATAAACCCATTATAGAAAGCATAGAAACTAAAGCTCTAGAGTCTGTGGAGGGCAAACATCTGTAAAATTATAGATTGACAAACATGATATATGAGCCAGTTTTGTATGCAATTTGTTTAGAAAACCTGTTTTTGAGCTGGAAAACCATGCAGCCCCTATAATCAATTCACTGCTGCGGTCTTAAAGGGATAGTTCACCCAAAAAATGATACGGTAACACTTTACAATAAGGTTCATTAGTTAATGTATTAACTAACATGAACTAACCATGAGCAATACATTTGTTACTGTATTTGTTAATCTTTGTTAACATTAGTTAATAGAAATACAGCTGTTGTTAGTTCATGTTAGTTCACAGTGCATGAATTAATGTGCACAAGATTTTAATAAAGTATTAGTAAAAATTTAAATTAACAAAGATTAATAAATGATGTATACGTGCAATTCATTATTAGTTCATGTTAACTAATGTAGTTAACTAATGTTAACTAACAAACCTTATTGTAAAGTGTTACCGTAATTACTCACCCTCATGTTGTTCCAACCCCGTAAAACTTTCGTTCATCTTCGGAACACAAATTAAGATATTTTTGATTAAATCTGAGAGCGATCTCACTCCTCCATAGGCTTCTATTGTAATTGAAACTTTCCGGGGCCATAACTCACCTCACTCTCCTTCAGTCTGGGCTGGACATCCTTTAGTTTGAGCCCAATATCTTTATTCGACAGTCTAGTCAAATGTGTATGACAATTATTTTCCACGCCTTCGAAATATTTTCCTGAACTACCGTATCGGTTCTCGCGTCTCTTCCTAAAGAAGAACCTTTAAAAGGAGATTCGCTTTGATTTCGCAAATGCTTGTTTTTCAGATTGAACACAACATAAACATTTCAAATTAAATATATAGTTTAGTATCGAGATACCTCTATCCAATTTAATATCAGCACGATTTCAGTATCAACGGGGGGAAGTTAACTTCACAGCATTTGGCTCATGATTTGACTACACAAAAGTAACAGCTGCAATGCATTGAATAAATCAAAAAGTCTTTACATTGTAGCGTCCTCTGGTGGCGTGTCGAAATACAGCAAGATGTCACGAAATAGGTTTTTTCTCTGCAGCTTTACAATTTTTAGCTAAACCAAAAAAATTAGTTATCATCATATCAATTGATTAAACTGCATTATGTTGCCCACAATCAGATTATAGGTTAATAAACAGTATGTGCTCTGAGAATTCACTGCACAGCACTAACACATTAGAAACACCTGGTGCCTAAGGGAACTGTGGACACTGACAAATACACCCTGATATTTGACTTTTTTTTTGAAGAAGAAGAAGAAGAAGAAGGGGGGGGGGGGGGGGCAAATTATTGACTTTCAGAATAATAACGGAAAAAAATAATGAAAAAAAACACTTTCTGAAGAAATTTGGTAATAGTCCCTTTATTTTTGTCATTTTTTGAGCTTTGCAATTTTGTACCTTCATAATTTACAATTAAAAATACTTCTATAATGCATTATATAAAGGCTTTAAGTAAAGTGTTAATCATAAATGGCTTTCCAGAAATACTCAAGTATCACTCATCAGAATCCTCAAGCATTTGGGTCATTATTATTTGTATCCCCTTCCCCTTCGAGCAGATTATTTAGAATAAAATCTAGGCAAAAATATTCTTGCTCACTTTCGAATAAAATTAAATGAATCTGTTCTAATTTCAGTCAGTTTCAGGCTCATCTTTTAGACACCAGCACCTGAACAAGTGTATCAGTCATGTTCTGTTTTAGTTTCTAGTAGTTTTTATTGTCTGTATTTGTCTGAGTTCTAGGGTGCGTCTCAATCTGCTCCCTAATTCAGAAGTTAGGGCACTGATCAGGGAGTCGGCCATTTTAAGTGCTGTATAACCGCAACATCCTTCCTGAAACGTCAGTTCCCTAAATAGTCCCACAATACACAGGAAAACCCAGGGGATAATTTATATAAAATAATTGATGTAATGTTGCATGTATTTATCATAATGTACTTCTTTAAATAACAAAATAATAAAGATATCTGTTCTGCTTTTGTTCATAAATACGAGTAGTGATGTTGTACGACGAGGATGTTATCAGGTCGTTTGCAAAAAAAATTCTACATCCGAAATCGCATACTTCCCAAGTATATAGTAGGCGAAAACAGCATGTGACAAAAGTATGTCTGAATTCACAGTACTCATTAGGCAAAAAATACCCGGATGACCTGCTACTTCCGGCGAGATCTTGAAGTGTGCACGATGGACACTTTAATATCCCATGAGGCCACGGCAGAGGATTTGTGAATAACAGTGACGCGTCACAACTGATGCTGCAGGTCACATGATAATGACAACATGGCGGATGTACATTCATACTATATAGAACATACTTTAGTGATCGTGAATTAATTACTTATTCCTTATATAGAGTCCTTACCAGCGCCCAAATTAGTGTACGACACATTCTGGTTCACAACCTAGGAAGCGAGGGATCTGATTGAGATGCTTAAGATCCTTATTTGTGACCACAAAACCAGTCACATGGGTCTATTCTATGAAATTGAGATTTAAACATCATCTGAAAGTTGAATAAATAAGCTTTCTATTGATGTGTGGTTTGTTAGGATAGGACAATATTTGGTTGAGATACAATTATTTGTAAATCTGGAATCTGAGGGTGCAAATAAAATCAAAACCTTGAGAAAATCTCATTGTGCATTTATGTTCACGATTGTGCTGCATTCACTCACAACAATACATGTTTTATATATTTACGGTAGGAAAATTTACAAAATATCTTCATGGAACATGATCTTTACTTAATATCCTAATGATTTTTGGCATAAAAGAAAAATCGATAATTTTGACCCATACAATGTATAGTTGGCTATTGCCACAGATATACCCGTGCGTCATGTGACTGGTTTTGTGATCCAGGGTCACAACTTTAGTTCTCACCTGTTCCACGTTCAGTTGATCATCATCCTCCTTTCGTTCATGGTCTTGTGTTAACATTGCGTTGGTTGAAAACACATTTGGGAGATGCACAAGTACAAATCATGTAAACTCACATGAACACTGAATTTATTCCAAATTAACTTTGTACTCAAAGTTTCTTTTCAATTTGACTTCTATGTTGTAGTGTAGAATATTTGCGGCTTACACGTTTAACTGTGAATCAGGCGTTCTGAGGAAAAGAAGCGCTCTGGAATATTCTGTACACTTGAGTTACAAATGTAATAGTAGAAAATATTCGATGGCCAATACCACACATATCCTAATTCAAGCATAATAGTTCAGTTTTTGAAAGAGGACTGAAAAGGCAAGCCAAAAAAAAAAGTTCAGTCTGAATGTACAATGATTTTAGGGGTTAACTTCACCCTACAGTTTCTTTGATGGCCACAGCAGGTGTTGGTCCTATATGAGTCCAGACGTAGCCTTTATCTGGACGAACTGGTATTGTTGGGAAAGGGCAACTTCTCGATTTGAAATACTCTGATGGAGCGTGACAGACAAACTCCAGGTATTCCATTTTTCTCGGCAAGTCTTCTTCAGGGCCTAAGCAAAGAAATAAATGTGTTTATGCAGCCATTAAATAAAGAAATCTTGTTTGAAATTAGGATATATGACTGGTGATGCACTTAACCCAAGATATTCGGGTTTACTAAATCAATTCAAATATCCTTTTTTAAAGGGGTCGTTGATTATGATTTCACTTTTCTAACTTTAGTTAGTGTGTAATGTTGCTGTTTGAACATAAACAACATCTGCAAAGTTACAACGCTCAAAGCAAAGGAAGATATTTGCTTTTAAAGAAATCGCTTTTTAAGGACTACAACAAACGGCTGGTAGGAACTACACGACATTCCTCCCGGGTTAGTGACATCACCAACCCTAAAATTTACATAAACCCCGCCCCCGTGAACACGATTTATAGATCATCAAGACAGAATATGCTAATCAATGACTAGAAGATAACTACATCAATTCATCAACTAGCCATTCAGAAATGTTGTCTACATGTTGTCACTTCTTCAGTCTTTCCATCATTGTCTGACTTCGGTTTGAACATAAAAGGCTAAAAGTTTTTGAAATGTTCAGTGCATGTGAGGTAAAAGGACACTTTTGAAGCTCCGCCCCCTGTGCCGGGAGCAGCAGCTCATTTGCATTTAAAGGGGCAAGACACGAAAACGGTGCGTTTTTGCTCACCCTCAAAAAGTGACAACTTTAACATGCTATATAAAAATATCTGTGGGGTATTTTGAGCTAAAACTTCACACACACACACTCTGGGGACATCAGAGACTTATTTTACATCTTGTGAAAAGGGCATTATACCACCAATAATTCACATTACATTTGTCAGCAAGGAACATAAGAAGTTATTTCTGCAGGAACTTACCAACAATGTATGTTCCTGGATCAAATCGATCTCGAGGACTGGCCTGAGTTGGGATCAGCCAAGTTAACGCAGCACTTTTCTCGCAGTACTGGTCCTGGACGAAACCACGAATCTGTGCGTAATACGGTTTACCGTCATCCTCGTCTATTACTTTAATGACATCTCCTATTTGATAATAGACACCCTGAACACAAGAAGTACAGGTTAGATAGGAAGCGGCAGATAAAACAAACATTTTGAATAGTAGAGAGAGGAGTGGTTACCTTGTAAAACATGGACTCTGACGTGATGATTGTTGACACAGACTCTGGTGCTTTGATAGGCTGTGGAACATGAAGGAAGAATAAAATGTCATTGAACCATTTCATTAAACAATCATACACAAGCTTGAGTGAAAAACACTTACATTTTTCAATTTGAAAATGTGTCGTCTGCCCTTTCCTTTGGTTGAGACTTTTTTCTCAGATGCCGGCGCTTTGTACTTGGTGCTCCGTAACCGAGCGGAGCGTCTGTGGATTTCCTGTTTGGACTGTAAAATAAAAACAGAAAACAAAAATAGTACCATTGTTTGTTTTTTTCAGAAACACTATGTACAGATAATATGGTAAAATCGTTAGACAGTTGTGACATTAAAATGGCGGCGCCCAGAAGGGGGCGACCCGCTCCATGTACAATAAAGCTAGATAACTTATGTCTGTAGTCTCGTGCAAGTGTAGACCAATACTTTTTTAGCTTAGTTTAAACATATCTATGTACAGATAATGGTAGTAATTGTTTGACAGTTGTAACGTAAACATGGCGGCGCCCAGAAGGGGGCGACCAGCTCCATTTACAATAAAGCTGGATAACTGTTATGTCTGTAGTCTCGTGCAAGTGTACACCATTTTAACCATATTTCTTTAAAATATATAAAAATCTTTACAAAAATGTCTTCATCAAATTTCATAAGCTAAAAAAAGAAGAGCGCGCCTTTTCAACAAGTAACGTTAACAAGTTACGTTAAAAATGGGAGCGATGTCGTGTAATAAGTAGCACTTCTTTGATTATAAATGTGTAGCTTGAAGTCTAAATGATAGGTTACGTAAATTACATGTTAGAAAGCAATTGAAGGAAGATTTCAAACCTGTTTTCCTCCGCCATTATTCTGCTGGATGGTGGATGAAGCAGATGCTCCGGATCCTCCACTTGTTACAATTTTACCCGTGCAATTGTTACACAAAATTTCCCCCTGGTTTCCTTTTTTCCACATGGAAGAAGAGTTCGTCTTGCAGACAGCACAACATGGCTTTAAACCAAGAGGCATGTTTGCTGACCATAAAGCAGCAGCCTGGCAAGGCTGCGTTTACAACGGTCTTGCAAAGTTAATTCTGAACTAAACCGTCGTGTTTTTCCTGTAATACGACCAAAAATCTACAATGAATGGAGAACCTCGAAAAAATATGATCATTAGTTTAACCTCAAATACATATCTTTCATTTTGAAAACAATGAATGATAGGTCCCGTATGTTTGGTTTTATCAGGCAGAAAAAAAACTTCCCGGATACGAAATATGCCAATGTAAAATAAAAGTCCTGACTGCGCGATGCTTAATTTCAAAATAAAGGTCTAAAAACTGTCTGTGAAAAGATTTCACTGGAGGGCGCTGTTCATTGCCATTTAATTTTAAGAAAGCAAGTACAGTATGTAGCATTATTATTATTTTCTCCATGAACCACAACAAATAGGAGGACTCCATTTTAAACTTTTTAATCCGACCAAACCTTCTCCAATACTTTCTGTTTATTGGCTACACATCATACAAACTGGGAATGTATCAAGTATAGTCTATGAGTGTGCAAATGACAATTCAGGGTTAATGGTCACGTTTAAAAAAAAAATCAAATCAAATGAAATCATAAAAATACCACCACCATAAATACTTAGGTTAAAAAAATAGAAACAAACCATCCAAACTTCAACCATTTTTACACACAACAGTCAGATTAAGATGTAAAAACTGGTCATCAATTAAAAAGCAAGATGATAAACTGCTCATCAATTCCAATGTAAAATGTATCTGAAAGAAAAAAAGCCAAACTAAATACACCAACTACAATCACCAACTCTACATCGTCTATTCCTTCTTTCCCCTTATATCATTCTGTCATTAAAACTGTAATGAGAAGCCATAAAAAAATGGCAACCAATTCAGAGTAATACAAAATATGAGGCTGTTGTCAACATGAAACAAAGACTATATAATGTGGGGGGGGGGGGGGGGGGGGGGGGTGATTGTATTTGATTGACACAGCAAACACTAACTTAATTAGGCAACATGTACATAAATAAGAAAAAAAGTACAAAAAGGCACACATGAGCACAGTAGAATAAAACAAACACAAAAAAAACTCTCTCTCACATCTATAAACTTCCAACAATTATGTATCAGTAATAGAAATCAAACTCTGGTATTTATGACTGTTAGATTAATATTCTGGTTTAAATAACGCTTTAAGATATTGACAGCATCAGAGTTCGTTTTTAAATGCATTGCTTTTTTTGTTAAAAATAAAAATGTGGTACTCAATACCACGCCACCGATGCCGTCTGTAAATCTTAAACTGCATTAAACCTGGAATATTCTTTTAAGTTTTGTTTACTGCACAGTAGGTTTAGTCAGAGAAGATGTTAATATCATTATGGCCACATACAACAGGAGAATCTAGAACCGTTTTTGTTGGTAAAGATAACAACTTCCTGTGTTTCTGAGTGTGGCACGCAAACGAAATCAGATAAACCACTGTTTTTATCTCTCTATTGCTTCAGTAGACCTGTGCAGTGTCTCTATGAATATATTCATGAGCCCGATGAAATGCACAACCCTGGATATATCAGAGGTGTTGTGTGTAGTAGTCACAAAAAGATAAGGTAATCAATGCCATCACGTTTTCATTTACATCAAGCGTTCCCTTTCTGAAGCAAACAACACTTCACACTGCTCAAACACTTCTCTTTTATAATATGTGAATGTGCATTGTGCGCACCAATTGCATTAAATATGGCATAGAAAGAACATTAGTGTTTTTAAATAAAGCATCAGATCGGCATTGCTAAGTAAAAGAGATGCTGTAGAATAAAAATAAAATAACTAATTAAAACGTTCAGGGGCCGGTTGCATAAACATGGATGTTAAGACAGTGTCTTAAGTTCAAGTATGACCCACTCGCAGTTAGTCAGGGGCAGTCAGTCTTAGTTTTCGGTATCAAATTAGGCAAATCTACGTTTTTATGTAACGGATTAAAAAAAAAAGCTATGAACAGTTTTAAAGAAAACAAATCGATGTCTTAGAGGTTTATGCAACCTGATGCAGGTCTTAATATTGGCTTCACACTGGATGCATGCATTCACGAATTCATGTTTCTGCATGTAAACATTCCCTTTTTTTTTTCCAGAAAGATACAACTATCAAAAATTTATTAATTTCTCTTTAAAAGAATGAATTAATTTCTAATCTAATACAAATGGAGCTTTCTCTAATGGCACGCACAGCATGATTTCTGGCCTTGCTTACCTTAAAATGAAAAATTTCTATATGCAGGTTATTAAAGGGATGGTTCGGAGTAATTTCAACCTAGGGTCCCTTTGCACCATGACCTCGAGCCGAACCTCGATCTCCAAAGAAGCTTTTTTTTTTCCTTGGTCGAACATTATTAAAGTCAGAGCTTATTTAGAGATATCAGCCGAATGGCTTAATGCAGGCGCTAATGGATCCGAAGTTTGTATCTCGTAAATTACTGCTAACCCGGATGTCGAGGTCACTTCTGTGATGTCTCGTGCGATCACCCAATGTTGCTGAAAAAGTTTTTTGGTATATGCCAATTTTTTTTATTGTTTTTTCTAAGTGTTGACAACTTGGTGTTAACTAATAATTGTTGCAAACTGGTACTATCAACAAAATATTAGTGCATTCCTGGAACTGGGCGTCGTTACACTACATCCTTATGCATCGCTTTCTCCCAGGACTTTTATGGGGTTTTTCCAACGCTTTCTGCCAGGACTTTTACAAGCTTTTCCCAAATCACAGAAGTGACCCATGTTAGCGGTAGAATAAGCCATAGATATACATAATAAAGGCTAGATGTCTTACGGCGGAGTCTCTAACGGCATCACCCGGTGGCCATCTTGTCACAAGAAAGCTTTCTGGCGGGCTCTGTGGTTCCTGATGTACGGCGAGTGATCTGCACAAACACACACACTCTTATCTCGCTGAAATCTTGACGGATTTACAAACGATTTGGTTTCTTACAAACGTTATTAGCGTGGCTATAATTCTGGATGCTTGAACATGTTGAAATATATAATATTATAATTATTCATAAGTACGCAGTGTCATAACTACATCTCTGACGTTTATAACAAACCAACCTGTTTGAAAATCAGTAGAAAATTGAGCAAGTTGGTTATGTAAAAAAGTACATGCACCATTAAAACACAATATTACGAGTGAGCGAGCTGACTGTGACAAGATGGCCGCCAGGTGCGGACGTCGACCTCCATTGGCCAGCAGCGCGGACGAGACATCTAGCCTTTATTATGTATATCTATGGCATAAGCCATCAGGCAAGTGTTATTTAAAAAAAACTCCTGATGTAGTTACAAACTTTCAAATGCCTCGTTTTATGAGCACAGAACCTATTTGTACTACTGTAGAAGTTTGGTGCCATCCCGGGCATTATTAGTGGGGTAATTTACGAGATGCAACCTTGGATCCATTAGCGCCTGCACTAAGCCATTCGGCTGATATCTCAAAATAAACTAACTTTAATAATGGGGAAAAAAGCTTCTGGGGGGGGGGGGGGGGGGGGGGTGTTTGGCTCGAGGTCATGGTGCAAAGGACCCTAGGTTGAAATTACTCCGAACCATCCCTTTAAACTTATTGTGGACAATTAATTTTTTCCTTTTGACCTCATAATTTTCAATCGAAATGTCATATTTTCAAGTGAAAATGACGTATGCTGGAACTCTCCAATCATTTAGTCCGCTTAAACCCCGCCCCTTTCTTATCTGCCTCCATCCAATCAACGAACGATGGATATAAAAGTCCTCGCCCTACATTTTTTCCTTTTCAAATCATCCATTTCACTCAGATGTACGTCACAATATGGAAGAAAAGATGGCACTTCTTCCATTTCATTGCGACTTTAATACTTTGCAACATTCACTAATAACCGTATGTTCTTATGTGCACAGAAAAGGTTCTCACACAAAATTGCCACCCGATTCACAACAGATATGCACATAAATTTGCTCTTACTGCCAGATTATCTTACATAAATGTGCCTAAAGTTAGCAATAAGCATAACTAGTGTCCTAACCATCTCCATACAGTGGCTTTCCATATAAAGAGCTTTTAAATAAGCCTAACAACATCTTTTTATGCAACTACTCCAGATCAAACAATAACGCACTTAAATGTTAAAAAAAAATTAAATCCTGGGTCAGATTTTCAATTAAATATAAAACTTTTCGGCTTAAAGCTTGTTTTTTGGGCCCCGAGGTCTGATTTTTACATAAATGGCGTTTTAGTTGGTTCTAAATTGTTTGCTGAATGTAGAAAAAAAGTGCAAACTTATTGATGAACTATGGCAAAAACATTCACACACACAAATACGGTAAGTGAATGAGACCCAATCTTCTCTCGTCTACTTTCTTTAGCTTGAATCGGAGCACGTTTTCTTGTTTCAGACGCGGTGCAACACACAACCGAGACGAGTCCCGTCTAACCCCCCACTGCACCTCGTTCACACTTCTCCATTTTTGCACGAGCAGTTTTGTTTTATTTAGTGTTTTGGCACAGTAAGAGCACTCAGTTGGTAAACGTAATTGGACTCATTCCTCACACTAGGTGCACTTCTTCCTCCCACTCCGAGGAGAGTTCGGTTCCCTGCGGATCAGCACTGCTTTCAGGACAAACTGCACTGGTGAGATCTACACTGCCCGAATCCTCCAAGCCTGGCTCTGCTTTAGGAGGTTGTGCATCATCCACACATTCAAGCTCCAAAAGTTGCGTCGCCAACATCTCTGAACTCTCTTTAGTCAGCGATAGGGAGTCTTCCTCAGGACTCCCCTCTCCGTTCTCCTCGTCCTGGGCTTTGGCGGGTTGTTCCTCTCCAAACGCGAGTGGCTCGGGACCGGCATCCGAGGTGGCTGAGGGAATCAGTGCAATGCTCTGTGGATTCATATCGTGGAACCAGGCCATAATGTTGCCAAGCAGGTTGGCATTAGTGGAAGGGTCCAGGCAGTCCGGGTCACTCGGGGTGAAGGCATCAGGGAAGGAGCTCATGTTAAAGGGTGTATAGTGGCTGGTAATGTTGCCCAGTCTCATAAGGCTGTCTCCCAGCTCCAGAAGCTCAGAGCTGCTCATGGAAGCCCGGGGAGGATCCGCAGAATCCAGTCTAGAGGACAGAGAGGAACCGCTGGCCCCTACAGAGGCGTCGTTACTGAGACCATCCTGAGGCTCGGGGTCCAAGGCCAGCCCGGACTCCTGTAGAGACAGCTGGATAGCCAACAAAATATTGGGGTCATCCTCATCCAGAGAATCAAGTGCCTGAGAGGATTAAAAGGGATTCAAATTCTCAATAGATGCTCATTGACTCATTTGTGAGTGAACTACACTACCATTCAAATGTACGGAGCCCCTAAAGGGACCTTTGCAAAAATAAAAATATTGACTTTCACGTGCTCACGAGAAACCTTTGCGTGCGCACGTAAAAGTCTGTATATTTCTATTTTTGCAAAGGTCCCTTTAGGGGCTCCATACAAATTAGGAAGTAAATGGTAAGAAAAAAATAAATAATAATAATTATCAAGCATGCATTAAATTGATCAAACGTGGCAGATGTTATAAATAAATGTATAATGCTACAAAATAATTCTATTTTAAATGGTGCTCTTTTGAACTCTATTCATCCAAGAATTCCGAAAAAAATATTAATATTAACATTGATAACGATAAAAAATGTTTCTTGAGCAGCAAATCAACATATTATAATGAATTCTGAAGAATCATGTGACACTGACAACTGAAGTAATGATGCTGAAAATTCTGCTTTGATCACAGGAATAAATTACATATTAAAATGTATTCACATAGATAACGGTTTAAGTTGTAATAAAATGTTATAATATTTATACTTTTACTGTATTTTTACTGAGACTTATTTGCAAAAAAACTAACAACAACAAAAAGAAACGTATAGATACCAAACGGTTTAACTGCATAATTTTAAATGTTGTTACATGTTTAAAATAATATATAAAATGTGTTTGGTTTTGACATTTGTAAATTTAGTTAAATTTTGTATTTTTGTTAACTGAATTTAGAAACCATTTTGTAATAAATATGACTAAAATTAATGAATTATTTTATTATAATTGAAATACAAAATGTGGTCAAAAAAACGGCTCACTATTGGCCGACGCTGGTCATGTGTGTGATGCGTGAGATGCTGGCCAATAGTGAGCCTCCGTTCTGACGTACAACCCAGAAGCGCTGCGCTGTTACACTACATGAACTCACTCAGAGGCACACAGAAGAAAATGAATAGTTGAATAAAGTCGTTATTTTTGTTTGTTTTTTTGCGCACAAAAAGTATTCTCGTCGCTTGATAAACTTATGGTTGAGCCACTGTAGTCACTTGGACTATTTTAAACATTGTCTTTACTAACTTTCTGGGCCGGCAAGTTTAAATTACAACAGAAGCCTATGTAGGAGTGAGACAGCTCTCAGATTTAATAAAAAAATATCTTAATTTATGTTCCGAGGATGAACGAAAGTCTTACGGGGTTGGAACAACATGAGGGAGAGTAATTACTGACAGAATTAAATTTTTGAGTGAACTATCCCTTTAAGCTTCGGGAACATCCCTGGTAAAAACGGACACTGCATCACATGTTAGAAAATCGGTATATTTACCGTGGAGATCCCATGCCTTTGTGAACCGCCTCCCTCATGCGTTTCTGTAGACACATATTGGACACACATGGATTTCAAACGGAGTAACACAGATTTAAAGCAACTCTTTATTTTCACATCATGTGGCCTCGTCAGGAGCTGTACCTGAAGTGTTGTCGGCGGGGTCGTGTGGTTCGGGGGTGTTACTGCGAAGGCTGTGGAGTCGGAGCAAGTCTCCTCGACGCCGCTGTCGGTGTCTCCGTCTGTACTGGAACTCAGAGTAATCCTGCAGGAACCATCAACTTCAGATTAATTACGAAAATACATGATCTGTTGACAAGGAGCAGTTATTAATGATAGAAATGATTAGGACAGAGAATAATGATTGACATCTATATTACAAGTACTGAATAAAAGAGATTTACAAATGTATTGTTGTTATATATAGCATATACTGTGATAAACTGTGCCCTGTGTCCCTAAACTATGAATTAAAATAAAATACAGTGACCCTGGGGTCCTATTATGCTTTATAAACACGTCACAATATTCCTCATTTAAATAATTAATATGGAGAATAAAGGGGCGGGGCCTGGTTGAGTTAGTTAGTAGTGTGTTGAAACCTGGTTGAAAATGGCAGTTATGGTAAGGGGCGGGGCATTTCTCAAACATGCTGGAAGCGGTTGACCAATCACAACACACTGATCCAGCCGACCAATCAGAGCACATTGTGCTTTTCAGAAGGAGGGGCTTCATAGAGACAGGAAGTAAACAGAGTGTTACTGACAGACTGGGAAGAGAGGAGCAGCAACAATGGAGAATATGAGGAAAATAATGTGTTTTGAACATTCAAGCATGAAAATCTATCCTAGTAGAGCAAAATAAACTAAATCAAGACTTCGTAAAAGGGCATAATAGGTTCCTTAAAGCCACACGTCTTGGCATTATGTAACAAAATATCCAACCACGGTTTTATTTTAAACAAACACACACAAACACTTTAAGCAAAACCCTTGTTTCCACCGTTTTATAATTTGACCCCAAAGTATTTCGATACTTTCTGGTTGTGAAGCATTAGTGAAAATGTAGTAGAAAATGTTTAAGGTTAATGTGATTAACTACACCGGCGGTTATTCTGCAAGGATGAACTTCATAAACTACTAAAAATGACCTTGTTTGTTAAAAGTCAACCAATCAGAAAACTATGTGTAGCATAATTTGTTTGCAGATTTCTCATAGTTTAATATAGAATTCACAGTAAGTGTCCAAATCCTTTTTAAGTCCGCTGTATTTAGGCATAAAAAACAAGAAAAAAAAAGAGCAGCTAATTTTATATGAATTGTGCAGTGGTTAGAAAGACTGACCGCCGTTCATTCATAGTCACACTGAGTGCATGACAAAGCAACCCTACAACAGTGTCCACATTTCGTTGACCACAGGACAGGAATTCAGGTTTAATTAACCCTCTGAGTTGAGTAATAATGGTATAGTCCGTTATCTGGAATATTCCAGGAGATGACCAGCCTAAACTGCTAACCACCGGATTACATTTATGCTAATAGCATAATATATAATGAGTGAATTTTGAGGTATGTTTTGTTTTGTGTTTTCAGCAGTACCTGCGGCTGGCCTCCTGCATTGTAATTGCTCTCACGCTGTGCATTTGATCCCCGTACTGGGTGATTCCTCACCATCTTTGGACACAGAATGAGATTCAATGACTGCTAGTACTTCACAGCATCACACAACTCTCTTACATTAAAACAAGGAGAGACAGAAAGAGGGTATTAACAGTCTAGTGAGATGCAACTCTGGGGGAGCAATAACAGAGGTTAGTTAAAAACAGAAATATTTAAACACAAAAGCAGAGATGCAGCAAATACCTCAGGAGAGGCAAATCCCAGATACTCCCAGTCCCACGTCCCACCAGCAAAACTGCAGAAGAGGAGAAAATGTTTGCACTATTATAATATATACTGTGAAAATACTGTGGGGAAAAAAGTACTGTGGCTGATATAAACTATATTTTGGACATGGTACCAAGGTAATAATGTAATGTCAATGTAATTTTGTGGACATTAACCATAGTAATATCATAATAATATAGTATTGTTTAAAGTACTGTAGTAGCACCATGGCATTCTTTCAAGCAACTTTTTATAGTAAATGCCCAAAAAACATAGCCGGGGATGCAAAATTAAAAAGGTGATATATGACCATATACTAATAGTAAAACTAACTATCATCATTATTATTATAGCAATAATAAATAGTTACTATGGTACAGTAGTATTATAGTAAATATGATTTAGTCTTGCAATATAAAATAGTAATATATGAGTATTTAATTATTATTATTACTATAGTAAATAATACTATTTAATTCTATAATAATAAATAGTTGCTATAGTAATAGTAGAGTAAATAATAAATAGTTTATTTATGATTTAACACCATATCAGCAACAATGGCTATATGCATATTTTTAAAAATACAATACTAATATTTATGGCTGTCTTCATTTACTTTTTAAACATTAAACCATAGAGATTTTATTTTGGGTAGAAAACCGCAGGGAGACCTTACAGCTTTTCTTTACCGATTTACAGAGAGCGATTTTCACCAGAAGGTGACGGGTCCGTATCCGTGACGGCAGCACACACACGTCTTTACCTGCGGCGCGGAGCCTCGGGGGAATCATTGGGAGCGACACCTCGAGCCACAGAGGCCAGGAACTCCCGTCTCTTCTGCTGCACCAGAAACGTGGCACTGATGATCTTATGGCGAGGGGTGCGGAGGTAAGGCCTGTTCACCTTCTGCGCGAGGTCTTCAGTGACCATCTCTAAATCAGTCTGTGGATGGTGGAAAGAGAAAATAAGAGCATGTTGTGCATGAAAACTTTAGACCAAAAAAAAAATTTCACATGGTGTTGCTTTTCTTAAAGGGATAGTTCACCCAAAAAATGAAAATTCAGTCATCAATAAAACTTTAGTTCATCTTCAAAACACAAATTAATGTATTTTGAATGAAAACTGAGGGATTTCTATCCCTTCATTAGAAAGTCTATTCATCCAAAACTCAGAAGCTTCAAAATGTTCATAAAGTGATCGTAAAAGAAATCCATATGAATCAAGTGGTTCTTCTGAAGAGACACGATCGCTTTATGTGATGAACAGATTTACATTTACTTTCATTCACATACAAACACTGATCGGCAAACATACATAGAGCACTCAAATATAGTAAAAGAAAGCTCAAGAACAAATGAGTTTCATTCTCGCTCGTCAAGCAAGTATGGTTGAGCTTCCATTTATGTTGGCTGATTAATATTTACAGGCAGGGCTTGAGACTAACATTTTTGCACACCGGCCACTGTGGCTAGGGGTTTTCCAAAGTTACTAGCCATTTAGCATTTTCACTGGCCACAATTTTGACAAAAATGGCCATATAGATATTTTTAATATGAACTCATAATTTAGCAGCAGGTATATTAGGCTGCTGTCACTTTAAGACCTGACCCACAGATCCATTATACGGTTACACATGCGTTTTCTTTCTCAACCGTTTACATTCACTTAAGTCAAGTCATCTTCATTTATATAGTGCTTTTAACAATGTAGATTGTTGCAAAGCGGCTTTACAGTGATAAACGTATAATTTAAGATAACAGATTGGTTTGGCTTCATAGCGGTTCTTGAATAATGTTATTTTCCAGCTAAAGTTAGTTTTGATTGATTCACTTCCGTCGCAACGATCATTAGTTATTAAATTAGGGGCCGCTAAGACGACACCGTTCTCTCTACACAGACTTTAAACTGAACCTGTGAGAAACGCTGATGGCGCTCACGTGCGCATCAATAATTAATTCTATAGTTATGCGCATTTGAATATATGTGCGCATGTTTGTAATTCCCTACAAACCAAGCTTTAAACTACATGTCTGGCCTTAAATATTTTTAGACAGAATTTTATCACTTCGGGGTAGATACGCGAAACCGAAATTATCCCGACAATGCTTTATCTGTAGATTTAACAATATTCATCTGGAGCATCTGAAACGAGTGAGTGAAGAGAGGCGGGTTTGTGTGTCACTCGCTGTTTCAGATATTTCAGTATCGATTTCTATTGAAAAATAAAAAAATTTGACAACACTACATAGCACTTAGTTTATTATTTCAATGCCTTTTTAAAAGACTACATTTGATATGTATAAATATGTAAAATTCAATCTGAAAAGTGGCTAGTAGGAGTGACTGCGTTAAACACCACTGCATTTGGCGGGGTTAACGGGTGTTCATGTCAAGCCCTGTTTACAGGTGAATAAAAACCTAAATGTATTTGAATAAAAACCACAAAACGATCATGTCTCTTCAGAAGACTTAGAAAAAAATCGAAATGAATGGATGAATTTAATCCAAGGATCTCTTTATGAACTTGTGTCAGAGTTTTGGTTGAATAGACTTTCAATAGAGGAACAGAAACCCCTTAGATTTCATTAATAATATCTTAAGTTGTGTTCCGAAGATCGTATGGGTTTGGAACGACACGAGAGTAAATGATGACAGAATTAAAACAATTTTGTGTGAACTATCCCTTTAAGCAGTGAATGAATATCGATCTCAGAACCTGCATAAGTTCAAATATTTCTTTCTTTCTGCTTTTGGGCTCCAGGAAGAAACTATATGGATAAGAGCACTTAAGGATGCGTCGGGTCTTGAGAAGTTCAAGCACACCGTTCTCAATGAACGTGGTGTCAGGTGGGGCTCCGTCCCCTGAAAGAAACAGATACATTGACTTTTTTACATATTCATATTATTCAAAATGCACCATACATTTGTTTAGAATAACATTTAAAACATGCGTAAATAGTGTAAAATATGTCCGACATGGTCCGATTAATCAAATTCCTACTCACTTCCAATGAAAGCTTTGCTCAGTTGCTCCATCTTCTCTTTGGCTGTTTTCAGGAGTCTTTCTTCTAACTAGTTTAAAGGAAATCACCTTTGATGAGTGACTGTCAACAAACAGTAGTGCGAAAACTGGAATATATCAAAGACATCCAATACATAAAAATTCCTACCTGGTAACTGTGTTCGTGGTTCTTGTATCGAGTGTAATAATGCATAAAACAGTCAAGTTCCTGAAAACTCTTGTGCTTTTTTTCTGCCTGTGAGACACAAAACATAAAAGCAAGAGTGACTCCCAACTTCAAGACTGAAAGTCAAGCTCATAACCACATACAGTAGTGGCCAAAAGTGATGTCCAGAGGGGATATTTGTTTTTAATAACCCTACTGTTCGTCCGACTGTTTGCACTGTATTTTATTTTTTATTCTAAACTGTTTTAATTATTCTTATTTCTTTTGATTATTTTAATTTCTTCTATGTAAAGCACTTTGAATTACCATTGTGTATGAAATGTGCTATATAAATAAACTTGCCTTGCCTTGCCTTGCCTTGCAAGTTTGATTAATCCATCAAAATATGAGGAAAATATTTGATGTATTTTAAATATGACGGAAGAACAAAACGCTAAACTTGGTAAAGGTATTTATCTGACAAAATTATTTGGCAAAAAAGGCTACAGTAACAGGTTTTATTTTACTATGCAAAAAAAAAAGCACAGAAAAACAAAAAAAAAAGAAAAGAAAAAAAAAGCATACATTGACTACAACATAATCACTTATTAATATTTAAATGGTTAAAAAAATATTGACTCCAAACACAACTACGCAATATGCATACAAAATCTTTAAAGGGATAGATAGTTCACTTTCAAATGAACATTCGGGCATCATATACTCACCCTCAAGTTGTTTCAAACCAGTATGAATTTCTTTCTTCTGCTGAACACAAAGGAAGATATTATGAAGAATGTCAGTAACCAGACAGTTAACTGGAGCCATTGACTGCCATAGTATTTTTTTTTTCCTACTATGAAAGTCAATGGGACCAGTTAACTGTTTGGTTACTGACGTTCTTCAAAATATCTTCCTTTGTGTTCAGTAGAAGAAAGAAATTCATACAGGTTTGAAACAACTTGAGGGTGAGTATATGATGACCAAATGTTCATTTGAAAGTGAACTATCCCTTTAACAATGTTTTTTTAATAGATGAAGATGTCAATTTTCCTAGACCAGACATTACGTTTGGCTACTACTGTATAAAGCAGAACCTATTTTATTACTTCTTACACATGAGAAATATAAGCCTTGAAAGTAAACGTTTAGTGTTTTGAGACTTTATTCACTAACACCATTAATGGCAGTCCACAAACAAATCACAAAAGCTCCAAGTAAATGCATCGGTTGAATGGCTGCCGTGTGTGTACACTCCTTTTAGGCGCGAGTACCTCCACAGTCATTTCCTTGGACTGTTCCTCCACCTGTTGGATGACCTCGTAGCGCGTGCATCGGTAGTATCCTCCGGTCGAGGAGCTGTGTTTCTTCCATTCCTCAAGACAAATCCAGCAGAAATCATACTTGCACTGCAAAGAGATCGAGATGAGAACGGAGAGCAAGACAGAATTATTGAGCAGGATCAAATAAGCACTAAGCAGATATAAAGTTGATTTAAAGATTGTTTTGAACTGAAAAACTGACTCTTCTCTTACTCTTTATCAATGCCTATATTTACATGTGCATCAATTATGTGATTAATTCAATTAATGAGAGTAAGGACCTGACGGTGTTCTATTTTACATTAATTTTAACAAGTTCAACTTTCTTTAATGTTGCTGGTTGAGTATGAAAAAGCTCTGTAAAGTTACAAATCACAAAGTCCCTCCAACAGGAGTTATTCTTTATATCAGTGTCACTGTTTCTGAACTCCTGAAACGCCTCCATTGTAGTCTTGAGTTTTCTTCCGGGAACAAACACGCCACAATATTCCTCATTTAAATAATTAATATGCATAATAAAGGGGCGGGGCCTGTTTGAGTTAGTTAGTAGTGTGTTGAAACTGGCGGCTATGGTAAGGGGCGGGACATTTCCCAAACACACTTGAAGTTGACCAATCACAACACACTGATCCAGCCGACCAATCAGAGCGCAGTGTGCTTTTCAGAAGGAGGGGCTTCATAGAGACAGGAACTAAACAGAGCGTTACTGACAGTGTGATAATATGTGAAAAATATGGGGATTTTTTTTATATTCAAGCATGAAAACCTATTCTAGTAGAGGCCAAAAAACAAAATCAAGACTTTGTGGAAGGGCATAAACCAGGTCGTAGTTACCTGCATAAATGTTACTAGACAACAAATGAGTGTGCTAAAAGAACCACAGATTAGATAGCACAAGACCCTTTGTATTCGACAATATAAATAGCCGGCATGAGTGAGCATTCAACATTTGTTTAGTTTCTTCACAGGGTGGTGGTGTGAACAGCTTCCCCTTCCCCCTGCGCCTGTCAATCAGAGCCTTAGTTAAGCCTTCATTAAGAAAACAGGGAGGATATGACCTCCGCTCTGCCTTTGTTCAAACACCTGCTCTGACGTCAAAGGGTCGGTTTGCATCACACATACATCTTGTGTCATGGACACACACTCCTATGATGTATGTAAGAGATTTTATAATGAGGACTTTGTGCATTACATGATATCTTATCGGACAAATACTATGTAAATGTTCATTTAATGCCTGTGCAATTTTGCTGTCAAGACCGTTATGAAGGGAGCTATTAGTTCAAGGTCCAAAAGCATCCCAAAAAATCATCAGTTTAATACAATTCTCCAGTGTTGAGTTTCCTCTAGCTTAGATACAACATGCCATTAACATGACAAAAATAGATATTTAAAATATGGCAAAAATATCCCAACAATATACATGTCGTTTTCCAAGAGCGCTATTATTGCTTATCAATAGAATAGCTGGCCATGTTGTGTTTAAAATTAAATTCACTCAACTTATTTGTACATATTATATTAAAAATATTGTTTAAATCACTATTGCTTTTTGTACTACCGTAAATAACATTGCAAAACTGCAATTAAAATCTACATACAGTATATGAATAATCTACTTCAGCTTCTTTCAGTCAATTGATTAAATGTATTTTATTTACAAAAAGCGTTTTTAAATGCTTTAAAAAAAACAATGCTCTCATTAAGGTAAAAATGCCCTTGATCATTTTTTAGGAATCAAATATTGAACATTAATAAACGTGCCCTATATGTGTGATTGCCAACTTCTCCATTGACGATATCTGACCTTTTTAGTCCATAATGTAACAGTTGATAATTTTCAGACAGATCCCGTTAAGAGTTTAGCGGGCTGACATTCGAGTGGCTGCAGATGTTTGGGTTTTTTCCCACATAAGCCATTCTGTACTGACCTTCGAGCACTGCATGTGATTACAGCCTTCGTTTTTCTGGATGGGGGATTTGCAGTTGGCACAAGGTTTGGAGTTGGTGAGCAGCCACAGGCAGTTGGCAGCATCTTCATAAGCTTCGCTCACACCGGCTACTGTTCAGACACAGGGAGGAGCTCAATATCAAAACCTACAGCAGCAGGTTATGTCATGAACATCCATTAAATAAAGATGCAGGTCAAACGTTAATGCATGCTGGGGTCATTTGATTAAATGCATGGTCTGGAAGAACGATACAATAAAAAGTCTGGAGTTCCTACATTCTTCAGGCTTCATCTCAGACACCTTCTGCAGCCACATCTTCCACGTCTCACAGTCACACGGTTCATGAGCGTCACCAAGACACTCCCTGAGAACAAAACCAAGAGGTAAGCATGGCATTTTGCAGGATGCACATTAACATCTGGTGAATCTCATGAAAACTGTCAAGAATGGGTCTTTCAAAATCAAAAGAAACAATTATATTAATCATTTCTTTAAAATAAAGTTCATTTTTTTTTATAATTTGGGGGTTTTGTATCCACCAGTCCTCCGAGCTCCCATTACTATAATAAATCACAAAAAATACTACAGTGGAAAAAAGGTACAGTATTACCTTATATTTTAAGGTATTATATTTTTATTTCATAAGTCTCTGCATGTAAAATGTCAAGACACATAGTAATGGAAAAGGGAAGAAATAGTTAAAAAAAATTAAAAATAGAAAAACTTTTTGATTTTAAGGTGAGATGTGACCTGTAAAAAGTGGTTCAGAAAATAAACTGACCTTTGTTGTATGGTTTACATTGCTTTAAGACCCTACAATAACAAATATATCAGACCTACTGTAGTAAGTGTGACTGAAGACAAAGAAATTATGCATAGATAAAGGAAAAAGCTGGTTAAAGAGGACCTATTATGCTTTGTACATGTTTAACTTTCTTTAGTTTGAGCATGAAAAAGCTCTGAAAAGTTACAAAGCACAAAGTCCCTCCAGCGAGAGTTATTCTCTATATCAGCGTCAGTGTTTCTGAACTCCTGAAACGCCTCCATTGTAGTCTTGAGTTTTCTTCCGGGAAGGAACGCATCACAATATTCCTCATTTAAATAATTAATATGCAGAATAAAGGGGCGGGGCCTGGTTGAGTTGGTTAGTAGTGTGTTGAAACTGGTGGTTATGGTAAGGGTGGGGACATTTCTCAAACACGCTCAACGTGGTTGACCAATCACAACACACTGCTCCAGCCGACCAATCAGAGCACATTACGTATTTCAGAAGGAGGGGCTTCATAGAGACAGGAACTAAACAGAGCGTAACTGACAGACTGTGAAGAGAGGAGCTGCAACAAAGTGAAAAATATTTTTTTTGAATACACAAGCATGAAAACCTTTGTAAAAGGGCATAATAGGCCCTCTTTAACACACCAGCAGAAGAGATGGCCTTTCCCACAGTCTACAGCGGGGGCTTTGAGCAAAGGGAAGCTCCGGGAGTCAGAGGCTCCAGGTCCGGGTCTAGTCAGTCGTACGGCTCTTTCACATCTGGCTACGGGGCACCAGCGGATGGCAGGATTATTATCCACAAAAGCCTGGAGATGGAGAGAAATGTGTTGAAACACGCTATTTGTTTTGGATGACGTAAATAACCCAAAACCAATTAGAATCTTTAAATCATTCAAATCAAATCGACGTGATATTTACCCAACAATCAAACATTTGACTTCTGAGCAAGTGTGTTTACAGAAGCTTTTTCTGCTCAAACAATCTCTGGCAAAAACTCAACCAACAGCAGGACGCTGTCAGCATTTTGATTCAAAGCCAGCATCAGACAGTCTATGATAAGAGAAAAGAAATGGCAGCTCTGAAACGGTTTCCAGGGCTTAGTGAGCTCCAATTGTACCTTAATGTCAAACTGCAGGTAGCGCTTATCCATCTCTCTGGAGACAACGCTTTCAATGACCTCCACAGGAACCAGCTGGAAGCAGTCATAAGCAGGGCAAAAGATGTTATGTGCTTCCCCTTCTTGGATCTTCAGATTCAAAAACCTGACATCCAGACAAACAGTGTTTAAAGGTTATGAATATATGGATCATAAACAACTCACAATATAGTGCTTTTTCAAAGGAAGTGTTTTTCTATTCATTTTCTCCACAGGACTTTTCACAAAATTCACAACAGCATTGCTTTAAGCAAAAAATAAATAAAAATGTTTATTATTATAAGTATAAAAGCTAATATATTTTAAGTTTATTGCAAACTAATCCAGGGCTTTCAAAAGTCAGATTTTTTAATGTATTGAAAGAGGCAATTGGTTGATCAAAACAATAGCAAAACTACTATTAATGTGAAATATTGTTAACACTTCAAATATTTTCTATTTGGATATATTTGAAAATTTAATTTATTCCTGTGATCAAAGCTACATTTTCTGCATCATTACTTCAGTGTCACATGATCCTTCAGAAATCATTCTAATATGCTGATTATTATTATAATATTAACCTATAATTAATATTAATATTTTTGTGGAAACTTTTTTCAGGATTCTTTGATGAACAAATTTCAAAAGAACAGCATTTATTTGAAATTTGTAACATTATAAAAGGTCTTTACTGTCACTTTTAATCCATTTAATGCAGTCTTGACAAATAAAAGTATTAATTTCTTTTAAAAAAAACTCTTGATGACCCCAAACTTTGAAACGGTAGTGTAAGTAGTTAACCGTAATGGATATATTATGAAGACAACTAAACACAAACATGACCTGAACTTGTGCTTTAAAACAAACTTATATTCCAATGCTTACCCTTCCCAGCATGCCCGGCAGAACTCGTGTCCACACGACATGTCCACAGGGTCCTCAAACACAGATATGGTGCACATGCAAATTCCACACTACATGGGCATAAGAAACATTGAACAGACGGTGTCAATATGTTTTCATGATGCAGAATGTGGATCATGATGTCCTGCACAGAGATGGATCTAACCAGGGCAAGGCCGTCAGCAGGAGACAGCAGGCTGATCTCGTCAGGCGAGGTGACGGAGGAACGAGTGGTTCTGGGAGTCCTCGGTGAAGGCAGAGTGTCCCACGCATTGTATCCGCTCGGTGGGGGAGTTGGCATCTGAACACCGGAGCGCTGGCAGCAGTCCTCTGCATTAGACATCCAGTCCTCCAGAAGCTTTTCCCTGTCCCAGTCTGTACGGCAGAAAAGAAGGTTGAACTTAACGACTGACAGGTAAAACTTCCAACACAATGTTTATAGAAAACATAATACATCAAATAAAATGAGGGAAGAGATTTCCACCAGTATTTTGGCCAGAATTATGACAAAGCTTCTTGTTTTTATAATTTTTTATAAACAAACTAGAAAAGTGTACTACAACTTCAAGCTTAAATGTTAAAGGTCCTGTTCTTCGTGATCTAATTTTTTAAACTTTAGCTAGTGTGTAATGTTGCTGTGAGAGCATAAATAATACCTGTAAAATGATAAAGCTCAAAGTTCAATGCCAAGCGAGATATTTGATTTAACAGAAGTTTCCTTTCAAAGCCTACAGCGAACGGCCGGTTTGGACTACATCCTCTACTTCCTGCTTTAATGACGTCGCTAGAACAGTTTTTTGACTAACCTCCGCACACAGGAATACACAATAAAAATGCGCGTGGTCTTGTTGCGCTCCTACGGAGAAGAGGAAGAGTTGCGTTTGTAGAGTGTGTGTGTTGCCATGTCGTCGAGACGCTGTTATTTTCATCCCGGAGTCAAATCACTTTTGTTTGGCCATGTTCACAATAACACTGAGCGCATGCATCTCCACGTTACGGTAAGAGGCGTGACCTTTCCATGCAACGTGCGCTAAGCTGCTGTCCAATCACAACACAGGAACCGCTGGCACAATCAGAACTCGTTACGTATTTCTGAAGGAGGGACGTCATAGAACAAGGAAGTCATCAGCCGTTTTTAGGACAGTGAAAACAGCGGTATACAGATAAGTACATTTTGTGAAAAATACTGTGTTTTTTACACGCGAAACATGAACATGTTATATTGCACACTGTAAACACAATCAAAGCTTCAAAAACACAGGAAAAACGGGCCCTTTAAAAAACACATTATTTTCCCCATTGCTGCAGCTCCTCTCTTCCCGGTCTGTCAGTAACACTCCGTTTAGTTCTTGTCTCTATCAAGCCCCTCCTTCTGAAAAGCACACTGTGCTCTTATTGGTCGGCTGGAGCAGTGTGTTGTGTGATTGGTCAACCACTTCGAGTGTGTTTGGGAAATGCCCCGCCCGTTACCATAATTGCCAATTTAACACACTACTAACCAGACCCCGTCCTGCGTATTATTCTGCGCATGTCTTGGGCAGGAATTATTGAAATGAGGAATATCTGTGACTTATGTAAATGAGGAATATGTTCGTTCCTGGAAGAAAACTCAAGACTATAATCAAGGCATTCCAGGGATTTCAGAAATAGTGCGCACTGATATAATATGCAAACATCTCTCAGTATAAAGGTCAGATATGCCTTCAGAATTAACCTTTAACATCCATTTTTTTCAAAATCACATAGGCCTACACCTGATATGATTGATGCGTTAAAAGCAATTTATTCCAGATTGTCTCCAAAACAGCCATATACAATTCTAACAGAATTCTGCCATTAGTCATTTTAATTTTCAAAAAAATATATCAAATGAGAAAAAATGTAGGGCGGGCTTGATTTTGTCCAGTGGTAATTGTTTGGATGGTTGTGGTTTGCTATTGGTCGATCTCATGTGAGTGACAAGTTCCCCCGCACATTAAACAAAAAAAATGATGCGTACAGATTCATAATTTATAATAAATAATACTGCGGTATTCCATAAAAAATAAGATTTGCCAATTTTGACTTCATGGTGACTTAAAGGATTAGTTCACTTTAAAAAAAAAGAAATTGCTGATAATTTATTCCCCCCGATGTCATTCAAGATTTCCATGTCTTTCTTTCTTCAGTCGAAAAGAAATTAAGGTTTTTGAGGAAAACATTCCAGGATTTTTCTACACAGAATGGACTTCAATGACAACCATCTATTCAAACGTTTAAAGAGGATTCAATGTCCGTCTCAATGCAGCTTCAAAGTCTCGACACGATCCCAGTCGAGAAATAAGGGTCTTATCTAGCAAAATGATCGGTCATTTTCTAAACATTTTTTACTTTTTAATCACAATTGTTCGTCTTGTGCTGGTCTGCGACGCGCTAGGTATTACGTCATCACGTTGAAAAGGTCACGAAAATAAATAAATTAATTAATTAAAACAAAGATGTCGAACGATTTTGAAGTTGGAAGAGAAAATGAGATGGAGTTCACTTTTTTGAACCGGAATACACAGACAAATAACTTAGATAGATGACGTAAACGTGACATTTCCAACGTGATTAAGTGAATGCGTGGCGCGTCGCAGACCAGCACAAGATGAACATTTGTATTAAAAAGTATATACATTTTTATTTTTATATTAGAAAATGACCGATCGTTTCACTAGATAAGACCCTTACTCCTCGACTGGGATCGTGTCGAGACTTTGAAGCTCCATTGAGACGGACATTTGAACCTTCTTTTAAACATTGGGATAGATGGTTGTCATTGAAGTCCATTCTGTGTAGAAAAATCCTGGAATGTTTTCCTTAAAAAAAACGTAATTTCTTTTCGACTGAAGAAAGAAAGACATGGATAACTTGGATGACATTGGGGTGAGTAAATTATCAGCAAAACATTTTTTGAAAGTGAACTAATCCTTTAAAGCAAGGCTTTTTATAATTTGCTCAGTAATAAAGACGAGCCAAACCCTTTTGCTTGTAATATCTTGAAGAATGAACGATCTTGGAAATTGACCCAACTTTAACTGATCAAATGGATCAGCTGGCACGGTGACAGTCTTCTGCAATATATATATAATCTCTTATAATAAGTACTGCAGCAGTACTATAGTACATTTTAAATTAAACTTTTACATGGCACTACATTATGTTTCACAGAATACCATGAACATGTCTAAAAGAAAACCAGCAGAGCCTGTTCAGAAAGTCTTGGGATTCACTTGTAATGCAATTGTAAAATTGAATGCACATAAACGTAGCGTTCTCATTGGCTGACGGGGAATTGTGTGATTTTAACAGTAGCTGCAGTAAATCCGTACCGTGAGCTCGCAGAAGCGCCTCGGCCGTGAAGAGAGGAGCCTGAAGCATGTCCGCCGTCTCCACGATCAACATGTCTTTCAGCCGACGCAAGTCCTGAAGCTTCAATCCCTCATATGGCTGCAGAGAAAGAAAGATGAAGGGATAAATGACAGGTTAAAAATGACAAGTGTGAAGCAACGAGGATATAAGAGAGGTGATGGAAAGAGGACTAATAAAGCTTTTCTTTTTAAACTTCACTATTGCTAGGTCTGTCTGGAACAGCAAAACAAAGCAATCATGAGTCTGTCTATCCACTTCTGATTGATGTAATATCCTGTGACATTACATTACCAAGCTGTGATTTATCTTGAGCTCAATTCTTCAGTGCACACCGCCGCACAGAAATAACAGCGAACATGCACTCGGAAACTTCTACCTATATTATATATTGGGCTGTAAATCGAGTTAATTTAATTACGGTACACAATATGCTGATAGTGCAAATAATTGCATCAGTGTTTAAATCAGTGTTTGTTGAAAAAAACTTGCATAGAACCATTCAAGGACCATTAAAAACTCTTAAATATTTTGGTTACACTTTATTTTAAGGTGTAATTGTTACAGTGTAATTATATATTTAAGTACTGAGTAATATCAAAGTCCTTTTAGGCAAGTCGTGCCACTCGGCCGCCATCTTGGCAACGCCTCCGGGCAGCTATTTCGGACTAACAAGACCAGGCTCCTATCTAGATGGGCAGAGAGTCAGAACTGCACTTTCACTGGTCACCGGGACATAAAAACTGCATGTATAGAAACATCAGTAAAATATGATAAAAATCGCTGAAAAAGTTTGATGACTTTGCCGCAAAATAAGGTTTTAAACGCCCACAGGTTATACTTTAACTGCGCATGCGCAAGGGTTCACGACACCAACAGGCAAAACGTCAACTGTGCGCATGCGTCAGTGGAACCAGACGATAGGCTGAAATGTTCCCCGGCGTGACTGTTAAAAGCAGATGATTGGCTTTCCAGCGGGAGGGGCGGGACATGTGCATACAACCGCCATCTTGGCCGCTACGGGTTTTCCTTATATAGTTGTATTGAGGATTGAGGAAGTGGCATGTCTCTTATATAAATTGTCTCTGGTAATATTAAGCAACTACATGTACTTACTATAGGGTTAGGGTAGGATTAGGATTTGGTTGAGGGTTAGTTGCATGTAATTATGCATAATTTATGTTTATTACTATGGTAAGTGCATGTAACATATGTAACAAGGACACTGTAAAATAAGAAGTGAAAGTTATTTATTTGAAATTAAAATCTATTGTTATAGATTATAACATTATAAACTAACATTATAAACTGACACTTTTGACCAATTTAATGTATCCTTGCTAAATAGAAGTATTAAAATTAGTTCTATATATATATATTTTATATATATTATATATATATACTTTAATACTTTTATTCATTATATATATATATATATATATATATAAACAAAATGTCACAGTATCTAAACTCAGAAAGCACAGTTTTTAACACCACCGTACCTCTCGTCGGTCGAGGGCGGCATACTCCGCTTCGATCTCCTGAGCTCCAGCATCCTGAGAGAAAACCATCTGAGACTCCAGACTGAGCGCCAGCTCCTTGTGATGCCGTTTCTCCGCACAGTCACACGGCGTCTCCCGGTCCTCGTTCTCCACGAACAGATCTGCATCGTTCTTCACTAACAGCTGTAAAACACAAGACCAGCCCTTAGCTAGAGGCTTCAATGTTATGATCAATCATGATAGTATCCTACAATTAAAACAGAAAAGTAATCTTGTATGGTCCTGGAGTTTTAATGAGTCTAAGACTAAATTCTTACAAATGTAGGGTTTTCGCAGAGATGCTATAAAACAACCATTTTTGGTTCCCTAAAGATCCAGAAAAAAAATTGTCTTACTCTGAAGAACATTTTAATAATCTGAAGAACCGTTTTCCACTATAAAGTTCCATGGATGTTAAAGGTTCCTTATGGATATTTATTATGCTATTTTAAAGGCTCCTAATGTTGTTTTGGAGTCTCCTAACATAGGTTTACATGCATCCAAGGTCGTTGCAATATATATTATGAGAAAATTAAAGTATCAGCTCTTTTCTCAGTGTCTAAACGGTTCGATAAAGGACTCAGTCTCTCTAAACCCCGCCTTTCTTAGAAGCCTACTCTGCTCTGATTGGTCAGATGGCCCAGTCTGTTGTTTACAACGTGTGTCGGAAACAAAATGCTCATTACCATATCTGAATTTCAGCTCTGAATCTTCCTCAGCACTTGTTTAAACAGTGATGCGAAGAGTAACGATGGTGTCGGTTTTACCGTATCAATTCGAGCCCGAGTCCTCATCCTTTGGAAAAGCATCAAAGTGGATTTGCTTTCGCAGCAGAAAACAGCGTCTTCTCGACATGTCGACAACACGAACCAAACTCTTCCAGGCCTCAGCTACAACTACAGTGTTTGAGGGCGGGGCAAAGTAGACATTGTTCGCAGGCAGCCAATGAAGACCATAGGCTGGCATTATGCAAATGTATTACAAACCTACATATGTTCGTGCAGGAAGTGAGATTGGAATTACTGACGACTCGTTTCATTTGGAAGACAGTAACTCCATTTATCTGCACTTTGAAACTTTGCAGACCTTTTACATTCTTTTACAATCAGCTACAAGACAAACTGCATGAAAATAATATCCGAAATAGCATATTAGGGGCACTTTAAAGGGTTAGTTCACCCAAAAATAAAATAATTCTGTCATTAATTACTCGCGTCACTCGTTCCAAACCAGTAAGACTTTCATCTTCAGAACACAAATGAAGATCTTTTTGATGAAATCTGAGAGATTTCTCTCCCTCCATTGACAGCTACGCAACTACCACTTTGACGCTTCAAAAAGTACGTAAAGAGATCGTAAAACTAATCCATATGAATTGAGCGGTTTAGTCGCTTTATATGATGAACAGATTGAAATAAGGCTTTTATTCACATATAAACTTTGATCAGTGAACATAAACAGAAGTTCAACCGAACCTGCTTGACGCGCGAGAACAAACCTCTTGCAGAAGCTCAAAATGTGCCGCGTAACACAAGAATGAACCTCATTGGTTCTTGCAGAAGCTCAAACGTGATGCGTAACACGAGAATGAACCTCATTGGTTCTTGCAGAAGCTCAAACGTGATGCGTAACACGAGAATGAACCTCATCTGTTCTTGCACATCAAGCGAACATGCTTGAGCTTCTGTCTCTAACAACTGGTGTGTGAGTTGATGAACGCATTTAATCGGTTCATCATATAAAGTGATCGAGTCTCGAACCGCTCAATTCATAAGGATTAGTTTCATGATCTCTTTATAAACTTTTTTTATTAAGGATCAAAGTGGTTAAGTAGCGGTTAATGGAGGGACAGAAAACTCTTAGATTTTATAAAAAAATAGATGAACGATAGTTTTATGGATTTGAAACGACATGAGGGCGAGTCATTTTTGGGTGAACTATCCCTTTAAGAGTGAAAATACACCACATAATACATGCACAATTTCAAGGCCTAAACTACATAAGTACAAATCTGATTACCTCGACACAGTTCTTCATGCCAGCGGCCGCTGCGTAGTGCAGGCAGGTGCTCTTTCTGTTGTCGGCGGCGTTGACGTTGGCTCTCTCATACTCGCCCTTGTCCAGCTTAGCTCCGGTCCACTGCAGGATCATCTGGAGGCACTCGGCCCGGTTCTGCTGGTCCTCCTGCGGGCGGCTGATCCGCGGCTGAAGCGCTCCTTCACACAGCAGGATCTGCGGGCCCATACACAGCAGGTGCAGCGCCGTCTCATTGTGAACGTTGCACTTGTTGGGGTTTCCATCTTTGGAGAAAAGGAAAGACCTGCAGGATAGGAGCAAAGGAAGGGAACTAGAGTAAGTACAAACTGTCATTAAGAATACAAATTACAACAGCAAAATAAACAGTAGATGCTATGAATCAAAATGCAAAAATACTGAAGATTAATAAGGTAGTCTTTGTGCGTATTCATTTTGTGCACAATAATTATTTAGGCTGATTATTTAATGAATCATTTAGACTGATCTGTAAACAGCTTCATCTGATTCTTTGAAAATAACAGACTCAAAAGAACAAATCACTTAAAAATCAGGCATGATTAACTATGACTTATTGCTATTATATTTAGCAATATATTTCTATATTACATTTTATATCTATCTGCTGAAATTAGATTATCATAACTATAAAAATGCATAGAAATGATAGAAATTTCCATGATTTTTAAGATTTTATTAAATCTCCTTTCCTGGAAAACTCAATTTAAAAAAAATATATATATTTCCAGAATATATTTTTATTTGTCTTTTATTAAAATCTGTGATTTATTATAAGTAATTTGCACCTTATTTTTAAAGTAAATACGGACTCAGAAAAAAAAACATCAACAGCAAACAAACAAAAAACAAAAACAAATGTGTGTTTGTTGTTTGATATTGTAAACTGATATTTGTCATCATATTAATTTATTATCGTAATCAAACATGCTGGTTTGTAGCGAAAATACTAAATATATATGAAAAATATGAATATATCATACCAGGGTTATTACTAACGTTAACTAAAACTAAACCTATTAAAAACATTTCTGTTAGTTGGAAAAAAGATTAAATAAAATAAAGTTGAAAAACTTAAAATTAGAAATATTTCTTAGGCAATAAACTGAAATAAGTTTAAAGTTGAAGCTTTAAAATTATTAACTGGAAATAAATAAAACTAAAACTAAATTTAACCCAAATAGCAATACTTAAAACAAAACAAAAAAGTATTAAAATGACAAAAGCACATAAGGAAACTACAAAAAAATAGGCTAAACTAAAATTAACATGAAAACTAAATATATAAAAATACAAGCTAATTCAAAATATTAATAAAACATATCACTGTGAATAACCTATTACCAATATTCATTGATTTTGCATGATTAAAGCCTCAAGGGTGCCATGTTATGGTGAACAGGAGTTAGCCTATTAAACAAAACTGTTAATATTTTGTAAATTATGGCATGCTGTATTGACCAATAAGGTACTCTCAGGTATATCAATTGTATAAGCCTCTATAAAACACAGATACAGGTATAATTTAAAGACAACCTTTGTCTTTTGCCACCCTCCCAGAATTATTGCTTGAAGAAATACAGGAGCGCTAGTGCATGCATCTCATAATAACATGAGCGCGCATCAGAAAGATCATAACCACATAATCAATGAAAATGTCATGACACTTTTCAATGCAGCTGGAGTCCTCAGGGTCTCCCAGCCTGGAGGGAATTAGAAAGACTAATATCATTTTCAGCCGATTAATTGTGGGAGCTTTAAAAGTAAGTGATAATGCGCCCTACAAAGGACTTAGCAAACTTACATCCTTGTAAGATTTAAGAGTGAAATTAGTGAATGCATTCAGCAGACTCTAATGCCTTTCAGTGGAAATGACTCAGCGAGCTGTTCTGGGAAGTCTGTGATGTGAATCTAGCACTGGGAGTTTATTAGTTGATGCAACTGAAAACAACAGCTTTAACTCCCAGCATTCTCCTGACCCAACTGCACCCGACAGGCCAGAAAGACCGGTTGGACTTCTAGGAAATTGCCACGGACACCTGTTAACAATGCACCTGTTAGATCCCGCGAGATGTAACAATAGAGCCTTATTACAATAATGACAAATGCAAAGCCAAGCGGTTCATCAGCAATGACACCAACATTCAAGGATAATGTCTAGACAAGCATGGGACAGATATCTTGTGTTTTGTTCTGCTGTACACTGGCTATAAAGTGTGATCATAATAAACACAAGACCACACAAAGGGTATACATTACATTTTCTAGAAAATTTAAAAAAAAAATCTAAAGTTCAAATATGCCTGTGCTATATATAAAGCTACGTTCACACTACAAGCGACTTTGTCGCTATAGAATAGCACTTTACTGTATATGTGTATATGTGTGTGTCCTCCGTATTAGATGCCCTGTCTGCTAACTGTGGACTCTCTCATAATATGTTGTTGAAAATTGTGGCGTCTTTTAAATTGTGTTGTATCGTATTTAATTTCCATGTTTAGCTGTGTTACTTGGTACTGACCTGACGGGGGACTGCAGATGTAAAATAGCCTTGGGACTAACACTGGCATATTTACATTGCTGAAAAGCTAAGATGTTCATTAACCCGTTTAATCCCACCGGTCACAATTGTGACCGCATATTTTTTCTTATTTCTGGAAGCTCTAAAAGTGTTGTTATTGGCTTTGGGCAAGAAATTCAACTTTTAAAAGAAAAAATAGATTGTTTTGATTAAAATTTATAAATGTCATGTGACTGGTGTGAAAGGTCACATGACTAGATCAGTTTATTTCCTGCTTGCACATCTAGAAGAAGATGTCTTCCTCACACTACTACAAAAAGTAGTATATAAAACACCTTAATTAACAGATAGAACTATCAAATTTTGTACATATATTCTTTAAAGGGTCTACTACTGATATATTTTTAGAATTATACTCCTGCATATATGTTTTGCTCGTAAGACACGTAAATTTGTTAACGGTCACAATTGTGACCGGTAGTATAACACAGTGTTTCAGTTGAAAACACAGGTTTTGGCTGTTAATCCTAGTTATCAATTTTTTATTATTATACAGTTTAAAACTATCAGATGTGTTGGACCTTCTAGACGTACGTGACCCCCCCAAGTGCTGTGTGCAGCAAACAGAGGCATTTAAAAGTGATTGATAGTGATGGATCAGATAGGGAGTACCAGGGTGAAACGGCCTATTTGCCAGATAGATTATTGAATGAAGATGCAGAGGTGAAACATCTGGAGGATGAGGCAGATGTTCATGAGAACCAATTGGTGTGCGCCACACATCACCACAAACAACCCTTTCTACAACGTACAGCCCATCTTTAGTGCACTGAATGAGTGCACACACATCTCCCTGAAACTGGCCTATAGGCAGGGCCCAAGTGTAGTCTTTGGTCTACTCTAGCCCATAGAGGTCTAGCCGAACAAGCGGAAGTTCATCCAGGGTGTAACTCTGTCCATGACAACCTTTTCATCTCACTAAACCTCCTTCGTGAAATGACAAAGCGAGGTTATGGATGTCTTGGAATGTGTTGCGTAAATAGGCCTAATTGAAGAATTTGTATGAATTCTGACTATGTTGTTTCCCACCGGTCACTATTGTGACCAAGTATAAAACCTAATATTTCACTAACTTAACCAACATAAAATCAATAAGGGCATAAAGTTTGTGTGTTAGGGAGGTCTAAGGAGTAAAATGCATGTATTCAAATTGCAAGAAAAAATTTGGGATTAAACGGGTTAATACGCATTGTCCCTTTTAAATAAACAATTAAATAAATAAATACATGCTACATTAGGCCAAATACCAGAGCTACACATATTTCGCCTCAGCATTTTTGGGTGTAGTCTAGACTGGCAGGCTGTTTTTTACAAGGATCAGAAGCAGCCAAAAAGTGAATCAGAATTCCAGTTACAGGATATACTGAAGTCGGCTATAAGGATTTACATATTTAACCACTTCAAACTGGCCGTTCTAGTGAGGGAGGTGGTTCTCACTGTGGTGTTTGTAGTTTAGTCAACATCTTTGTTCCCAAACGGTCAAACAAAGGACACAAAGAAGAATGACAGACGTTTTTTAGCTCTAATTTGGTTGGCTGACTTTAAAAGGGAGTTCACACAAAAATAAAATACAATTTCTGTCATTAATTTCTTGTCGTTCTTAACCTTTGTTCATCTTCAGAACACAAATGAACATCTTTTTGGTGAAATCAGAGAGCTTTCTGTCCCTCCATTGACAGCTACGCAACTACCACTTTGATGCTTCAAAAATTCATAAAGAGATCGTAAAACTAATCCATATGAATTGAGCGGTTTAGTCCAAAGTTTTGTCCAACAGAAAGCTCTCAGATTTCATCAAAAAGATATTTATTTGTGTTCTGAAGATGAACCAAAGTCTTGCGGGTTTGGAGCGACATGAGGGTATTTTTGAGTGAACTATCCCTTTAAGAAACTTTGAGGAATAGTCCGCCTGGAAATCGTGTTTATAAAGTATCTATTTATGCAGCTAGTACTTTTGAGAAAGAAATGATAACAAGATTAGACAAAGTTTGCCAGGTTAATGACATCAAATCTTTAAAACATATAAAGGGCCAGATTTACTAAAACGGGGCGTGAGCGCAATTCCAAAAAAGCAAAGATGGGAGTGGACGTGATCTACGGACGACACGAAAATGAAAGAACAGACAAACCCAGAACATTTCTATAATGATCAACACAATCTACCAAGACCAGCGCAAATTAGCATCTGGTTTAAGACGTGCTTTTTTGGGGGGCGGTAAATAATGGCGCAACTACCAGTGAATTGACCCTTCGCAGGGAACTTGATGGTGATCTGACCAATCATACTTCGCCATCCACCATTTTGTCTGACAAAGCAGTCAGGAGAGTTAGTAGATTAACATGGGAGGATTTGAGCTTGAGAAGCGGAGTGTACTGACGCCTTTCTGCGGTTTAAAACAACTTTCCTTCTGATGTTCATTCATGTTTATTTGATACTATAAATGAACTAGAAGGAAGAGATGATCGGTTCACGAGCAGCTTTAACTGAGGCGACACAGCGATCTGTCACGACACATTAAAGAGCCACAAAACGGTATTTATTGTTTAAATTTCTTTTAAAAAATGACCAAATTTGAAAGGTGAGACTGTTTAATATGTTTAATATCAAAAGTAACCGAAAGTAAGCTGGTCTGTGTCTGTCGGTGTGTTGTCAGTCTCCTCTGCTCCGCGATGTATTTTTCACTGCGTGAGAACATGGTGTGGCGTGATAGCGGCGTAGCATGTCGGACATAGCGACAGTAACTAAGGGGGGGCGGGTCTTTGCGAACGGTCAATTAACTAGCGCAAACCTTAGTAAATCACCTTGCATCATTCATATAAATACTCTCCTCCCATAAATTTTGCGCCTGAAAGGGAAACTCCTCCAAATGCAATAAGTTCAGCTTCAAAAATAACAGTGTTCACACCTTTTCAGCGCTAATTTTTCACTGCGTGTCTTTAGTAAATCCTGACAGTATTTTTCTAATGCCAAAAGTAAGAGGGTTTGTGCTGGAGCAAGCTGTTAGTAAATCTGGACCATAGTCTACAGCAAGTAAACTAGATATTCACAAGCAAAACTTTACAAACTGCTTGCTTTTGTGAGTTGTGTCTTTGAAAAAAATATCAGTACTGAATACATTAGGACGAGCTGAAATACTAATCAGTGCCTATATATATATATATTGACTGCCATATTTCCAGTGTTTACCATCCAACAGTTTGTGGAGAATGCCAAGCGATCTTTGATATTTATGACGATATACTTTTTTAATTTTTTTTATTACGTTTATTTCACCTAAATGTTTGCTCACTGATTGCGTTTTTTCAATGGGATAATTTTGTTGTTAAGAGTTTACACAACAGAAGGAAGCTTGATTTCAATCTTTGAATTAAATTTAAAAAAGAAGCAAAAATTTATACAAAATAATAAAGATACAAATAAAGAAAAAAAGTTTTTGGGTAGGTCTAACTAGTATTCAGAAATACTACAGACACAGAATAAAAATAATAAAATGTAAAATAACACTTAAAGTATTTTATCGCTGATTCCTGACTAAATTAAATACATAGGCTATTAATTCTCATTCATTACAATTAAAGCTATCTTTTGTTGTTTTGACGACAACATTAATGACAGACACGTATGGCTGCTGTCACTTTTACTGCTAGTGCACGGATCCATTACTGTTTTCAATATACTGTCTGTCACACTGTCACATGCGTTTTATACATAACCGACTGTGTTTACGAGTACACTTACCAAGACCGGAATTATTACACAATTTTGCATTCCCTGGGTCAGACAGGTGTTGTTGTTGTGCGCGCTAGGGAACGTAAATGCGCCATACGTCATTGCGTCACTATATCATTGATATCGCAATATGACAGTTTTTTATCATGTAAAAATGTATACCGGTATTATCGTGGACGGTATGATATGGCACACCCCTACTGTTGTTTGTCACTTTACATGTGTATCAGTTGCTCTTTTTCAGTCTACGTACGTAGGCCAGAATTTGGGCTAGCGACCCTACAGTGTTTCAAAGGTACAGTTATGCCCACTATTATTGTTAACTAAACCTAAAACTATTTGTTTTTTTAAAAAAGGTCTGTTAATTGAAATCAGGCTCTGAAATTATTGAGGTATTGTGTTTCAAAGTGCTGTAAAATAAAGAGAGGAAAGTGACAAGGAAAAAGGAGGGAGAGCGAGTGGCCAGCTGTTCAGACTGGTAATTACCAACCATTTTCTCAGAAGGGTGCATTAACTACTACACTTACACAAGTAAGAGTTGGCCTCATGGCTCCAAGTGGTCTTGACTCAAATACCAAGCACTGGAACTCAACAACCATGCAAAAATAACCTTGCATTGCACAAAAACACCACAGGCTCTACATAAGCTTCCCATTCCATGCATATTTGCTTTGGGTCTTGTCTGTTCGGGGCCAACATGGGAATGTTATTCAGTTTTTTGTTCTCACTGAAGCAACAACCCTACAAACCCTGCTGTGCTGTTAAAGTAGACATACTGTTTGGGTTTCCCTATGACATTAAAAGGTACAATATGTAAGAATTCTGTATCAAAATATCCCCCAAAAAAACACTTGCACAGTGTTTTTTTTTTTTTTTTTAATTGTGTACTTACATTATCCTAAATGTTTCCAGGAATTTATAAATTCAGAGAAATTCACAATTTTAAAAGGGCCGTCCCTGTTCACTTGTCAACCGTCAATGACGTAATATCCGCGTTATCCCTGGTTTCCGCTCGTACTGGCATAGTAACCATGGCGACAGACGTGGACAACTGCGTTACGTCTAGCGGCGCGCTCACGCTGTTGTTGTTTCGTTCAAACATTATGGATCATGGCAAGCAGACTTTGGGACAAAAGGAAAACTAAAACGAGGATCAATATCGGCGAGGCGTTTTCGAGATGCTGTGAACTCCGTGTCCGCGACTAACTTGGACTTGACAGGGACGCGCTCTTGCATTTACTTTATTAGACAGGTGAGCAAATGTACGGTACATAAAACGAATCAATGTTATATAGCTCAACATGATGAAATGTTAGAATTTGATCAGTATGTTATTCTAATGTTGATCTAGCTTACTGCTAGTCTCATACAGACAAACTAACACACAGAATAACATTATAACTTTCAACACTCAAATGCAGTTTAGTGTGATAGTGTAGAGCGAGTGAAGCCGCGCTGCGTTACCTCACAAGTTTCATTCGTCAAATAAACTGTCCTGTGAGTATTAATACAGCACTTGCGTGTAGTTCGGTAGAATTGATCTCATTCCTTTATATCGTATCGTGTGTGGCGCTGATATCTGTCTCTCATTAGCAATCGCACACAGCTTTATACCACATGTTAAAAAAAAACATGAATGTTTTCACTCATCCGTAAACTTTATTACCGTATTTTCCGGATTATAAGTCGCATCAGTCAAAAAATGCGTCATGAAGAGGAAAAAAACATATAAATCGCACTGGACTATAAATCGCATTTATTTAGAAATTTATTTCACAAAATCCAAGACCAAGAACAGACATTTAATCTGGAAAGGCAAGTTATTCAGCTCCACAACAGCACACAGAACAACAGGCTGAATAGGTGTCCGGTATGTTAGCGTAACACATTAACAGTTATTCAGCGACACAATAACATAAAGAACATCTACCTGGGAGGCTGAATAGGCTAAATTAACATTAGCCAGCGAGTCCAACAAGTTACCGGTCAGCAAGATCACCAAGCTCCCGATCTCACTCCACAACACTGAATCTATTGAATTCTTCCTCGGTGTCGCTTCTGAACAACTCCGCTAACTAGAGCGCCCTCTCGCGGCTGTAGACGATAATGTTTTCCCTTGGTTCATCTCAGTCAGTATGAATTAATTTTGATATACAAGTCGCACCTGACTAAGTCACAGGACCAGACAAACTATGGAAAAAAAGTGTGATTTATAGTCCGGAAAATACGGTAGATCAATTGGCATGGCGACAAGTTCCATAATTCCGCTCATCACTGCATCATCAATCTACGGCTTTGTTATTTTAAGAGGTTAGCGACCCCTAGCGAAAAAAAAAAAAAAAAAAAAAATGGTGTTATCGTTTACAATTGACCGTTCGAAAAGACCCGCCCCCCTTAGTTACTGTCGCTATGTCTGACAAGCTACGCCGCACTCACGCCACACCATGTTCTCATGCAGTGAAAAACACATCGCGGAGCAGAGAGGAGACAACACGCCGGCAGACACAGACCAGCTTACTTTTCGGTTACTTTTGATATTAAAAATATTAAACAAAGTCTCACCTTTCAAATTTGGTAATTTTTTAGAAGAAATTTAAACAATAAATACCGTTTTATGGCTCTTTAGTGTGTCGCGACAGATCGCTGTAGAGCATCAGTTAAAGCTGCTCGTGAACCGATCATCTCTTCCTTCTAGTTCATTTATAGCATCAAATAAACATCAGAAAGAATATAGTTAACTGCGGAAAGGCGTCAGTACACTCCAGTGGCAATTTCTTTAAGACTGCAAGGGAAGCTCGGCTTTCCCTATAATGTCAACAATTAATGGTCAAATATATGTACTATTTTGTTAACATTTTATTGACTAAAAATGCTTTAGAACACGTTCATCTCGAAGACGAGTTCGATCAGAATCAGCAGCTGGTCAGCTGACTCGATTTCCTTCTCATTAATTCCCGCAGCGTCACAGTGCATTTTTCTGTTGAAGCCGAGCGTCCATTGACTTCAATGGGGCTGCTTTGAACAGTTTTTTTCAGTGCTCCGAAACTAGACGGTCATTGGATAAATGCTGCGATTATGTCCCGCCCACGGACGCTCAGCGTCTCTGGGGGGAATGGAGGAGTGGGCGGGCCCGGACTCCGAGCGTCTGCGTGGTGATTGGAGGGTCTGTCGTCTCCTTTTGATTGACAGAATTTCTGTCAATAGCTGAAGCTATTCGAGCTCAGTGAAAAGTAAACTGAAAAACGCTTTTCTCACGCAGGGAAAAATCTCGAAGCAAAGAGGACACTGACAGACAACAAAGAGAAGGTTACTTTTGATAAGCAAATTCTCAGCTCTCCGATTCTGTAAATTGTATTACGAAATTCAAACAATAAATATCGCTTTAGCACTTGTAAATGTGACGTGACAGATCATCTCTCACTCTTTACAACTAGTAAATAATAAATAAACACGAATCAGCATGTTGAAAGATCCAGTACAACTTACCAAAATGTATATGCCTCATACTTAATATCGAGCAATCAGTGTTTTTCAACGCGGAAAGAGGTCAATAACACAGCTGGAGAAAAATGTCACAACGTTTAGTTTTAACGTAAAGTTACGTTACCTCAGGATCAAGAAAGCCATTTAATAACCATTGCACGTTAGTTGGCTAGAAAAATTAGCTACAGAGAGGAGTATTTTGCTAAATATGTGCACTGTATGACATATTTATATTATATTTGTATTATATTTAATTTGAGTTGTTATTTAACCCAGGGCTCTCTGTATGTTTACAGCATTAGATGAGTTTTTTTTTCTTGAAAAAATTTTTTAATGTAAGTTAGGCTACCTAATATTTATCCAAATGAATCGATATTGAATCAAGATCCGAATCAAATCAAAAGAATTAAATTAAATTGAAATGAAATCGTGTGTCAAGCAATAATAAAACCAGTAGCCTACAGTCATTGTACCATGTAAACATTGTAACATGTTTTTACTAAACGTAATAAAATTCTGTTTAAATACCTAATGTTTTGACAATCACGATACACATATTTTGATGGAAGTTTTGGACCATTTTTATGATGTAGGCCGAAAATGAGCTTCCCCTCTTTGAAAGACCAGCAGTCGCCACTGGTACACTCCGCTTCTCAATTCAAATCCTCCCGTGTTAATCTACTAACTCTCCTGACTGCTTTGTCGGACAAAATGGCGGATGGCGAAGTATGATTGGTCAGATCACCTGTCAATCAAGCTCCCTGCGAAGGGTCAATTCCAGTCTTATAGAGCTGGTAAGTCCCGCCCCCTCCGTAAAACCCCGCTGGACCTCAAAGTTGAAAAAGCGTCAATGCAAGTGAATGGGAGAAAATAATTATTTTCTGGTCCCGTTTGAATTGTGCCATGAATGTGAACATATGTTGTCTGTGAATTTTTTATATAATCTTTCATGTTACAAGTTTGACAGTATATGGTATGATTCGTCGGCTAGCAGTTGTGGAAAAGACATAACGAGAAAGACTACATGTCGCCTATGTGACGTCACCCCATAAAGTTGAGTTACCCGTGGTTTTCGCCAACCTCAACGATTTTGTCCTCTCCCTGAAAGAAGGCGGTGAAGTGCACCAAAGACACAGCCATGTCTAGCGGGATCCGTGAGCTAGAGCCGTGAGCTAGTGGTGTTGACGTTTCAAACGCGCCGAAAGCAGCGAAGAGTTGTAGTCCACAAAGTGCTCTCACACAAAGTCTACCCGTATCAAACTTCTACCCGCTAAATTGTAGCATTCTTCACACGAAAGATTATATAAAAAATTCACAGACAACATATGTTCACATTCATGGCACAATTCAAACGGGACCAGAAAATAATTATTTTCTCCCATTCACTTGCATTGACGCTTTTTCAACTTTGAGGTCCAGCGGGGTTTTACGGAGGGGCGGGACTTACCAGCTCTATATTCAGTCATTTTAGAGAGTTTAAAATGTTTATAAATATTAGTGACACGAATATTCTTACAAAGCAAAGAACCTGTGAGCCGTTGGCAGAGCCATCATATGTCACCACAACTTCCAATAGGAAAATTCAACTGCAGTAACCACCGTTCAACCTGAAGAGGGCAGCACTCAGACGTTTTTTACACCATATATTGTAGAATTAAAACACTTTACACCCAAATGTCAAAACATTTACTCAAATCAATGAACAGCATTAATAAAGCCCCAGTCTTACAGATCATTAACTAAAAAAAGTTGTTTCAGGGTTTAGTTACCCTTTAAGGTGAACAATTACAACTCGCCCATGGATGCTAATGCTTGTATTTGGGTGCCCATTGATTTGAAGCTCTAACCTGATGAGGCGCGTCATGGCGTGGCGTGAGGCGTAGAGCAGGGGTGTGTTGTGTTGATAGGGCTCCCCATAAGATGCGTTGGGCTCCAGAGACTCTTTAAATTGGGGGTTGCTGTCATAGAGCTGACAAGCCAGGCCTTCATCTCCACTGATAAGTGCTTTACGAAACTTGGTGGCGGTGTTTCCCATGGCGGGAGCTGGACTGGGACCCGCAGAGCGGCCCACATGCAGTCTTCAGCACTCAGCCAGCGTGAGAGTGGACGGGCCGCATACCGCAAGTCCTGTAAACACACCAACATGGTCACAGTTATTGCCTACAATCTGTTATTCGTGGTGTGCATCATGGGATGTAAAATCAATGTGTAAAATCAACAGCGCCATTCTCTATTTAAAAATATGAGACCAGACAATCAGGTTTTGCTCTGAATGTGCGGCATTATCTCTACGCCCACTACTAAGTCCATTCCCTTCACCTTTTTTTTAAAGTCTTAAAGCTAAAGTGCAAAATTTCTGCACCAGAAGCATCCAAATGGAAATGTAAAATATATTTATTTATTTATCATTTAAAGCCATATCAGCATCAGAGCCTAGGCCTATATTTAAGGCAAACTCAATAGTAATAACATTTAAAATACTCATAAAAACAATAATATTTAAATTAATAGTATACAATCATTTAACAATATTATCTCTACAAACAAATATATAGAAATAAATGATAAACAACAATAAATAATACAAATAATAAGTTATATCAAATCTTTCAATTTGATCATTCAAATATTTTCCCAGGAGAAAGCTTTTTAAAAGTTCAATATATTTTTTTAATAAAAAATATACATGGGTAGGTCTTATGCAAGTCCAAATCGACATCTATACAGTCTGGTCATTTCTATTTGCAAAATGAAAACAATAGTTAGGTCTTTTATTTTTAATGGATGCACTTAAATTGAAAAATAATAATAAATTATAAATAATACATTTATTATGAACACATTCATCCCATTTGCCTGGAAATGCAAGATCTTGCAAAAAAAGGAAAATCCTACACTTTCCTTGTCCATCAATGGTCAGCCTTACAGATAACCCCGGACAATCATATTATTGGTTGAGATAATATTACTGTTTGAATCGAAGAAAGGATCTTTCTGAACTCTGAACTGAATCCTTGAACTTTTCTTGATGGGTGACTGAGTGCCCGAGTTGATCAATGAAATCGGAGTTTGCTGTTAAGTGGTATAGGAAAAAAAACATGCAAATGTCTTGAATTTGTTTTTTGGGTCTGTTCAAAAAAAACATTATTTTCCCCATTCTCCATTGTTGTGGCTTCTCTCTTCCCACTCTGTCAGTAGCGCTCTGTTTAGTTCTTGTCTCTATGAAACCCCTCCTACTGAAAAGCACACTGTGCTCTGATTGGTCGGCTGGATCAGATTCCAGTGTGTTTGCCGTACCACGGGTGCAGCAGGCGTAATGATATGACGAAGCACCTGAAAATAGTCCCCAGCTTGGTAACTTCCAACATGACCGGGACTAAGTTTGTGTAGTTTTTAGGCGGCAAATTAGGTTTCCAAATAAATACGGTTCGGGATCAGCACCAAAGTAAATGTCATCTAAATCGTCTCTCACAAATGTCTCCATACAAGGCACGCTCTCTGTGGAAGCAGGTCGTCACGTTGGTTTGTTGACGGCAAGTGCTTCGTCATATCATTACGCCTGCTGCACCCGTGGTACGGCCGCACAGTTCCTTGATTCTTACGCCGGAATGAGAGTAGTTCCTAGCCATATAGGCTTGGAAAATCTCATCTTTTTAAAATCTTCTTTAAATAGGAAAAATATTTAAACTCGTTGGTCATTTTGAAAGAAATGCTACTGGACTCATTAGAATCAATGATCTATGCTAAGCTATGCTAAAAGTGGTACCGTCAAACCCGGAGTTCGGCTGAATGGATTAGAAAAAGGTAAAACTCAACTGTTTAACTCTGGGGAGGTTGTAAAATGAGCCTATTTCCAAAAAAAGTGGAGTATCCCTTTAAATGAGGAATATTGTGACGTGTTTGTTCCTGGAAAAATACTCAAGAGTCAAGACTGCAATGGAGGCGTTTCAGGGAGTTCAGTCCGTGACACTGATATAGAGAAATAACTTAAACAATTTTTCATGCTCAAACAGCAACATTACACACTAAAGAAAGTTGAACATGTAAAAAAGCATCATAGGAGTCCTTTAACTTGAGTGTGAACAGCCCCATATAGGTATTTTTGCTAAATCATATTATTTAACAGTAAAACCAGTATTTGTTAAGCTTTAAAGATAACTAATGTGAAGAGCTACTGTACTTTTGTGGGAAAAATAAACAAGCCACTATCCAACTCTCATAACTATCTTATGGAAATCCCTAATGAAACAAAACCAGTCTGCTTCACACAACACACTCATTTGCATATGACCACATAGTGCAAATATCAATCTTGCACAGGTGCCCTTATCTGATATCGTTACACATTTTTTCTAAACATGTACATCAAATAAAACTGCATTGCCTCTTTTTTTTTTTAAACACACAAAAAAAAACGTTCAAACCTTTTTAGAAGGTTGCATGACCTAAGGGATATAATGTTTCATCAGCAAAACAACCAGCATGCATCACATCATGCTCTAATAAATCTACTTGAGAGGGTTGTGTGTGTGAGCAGAGAGTGGCAGCAGGTGCACGGATCGGATCGGGCATGAGCGAGTGTGAGCGCAACACACTTTTTAGGTCATTCTGTCTGCTCTGTTGTTCTTTTCCACATTGTTTCACATAAACCGTCTGTGGAGTTACACTAGAAAACAAAGCACATTGCAGAACATTATAAATGCACTTTTTGCACATAAAAGCTTTTTTCAGCTCATTTTCAGGTGGGACGTCTGAGAATGCAGAACGGATGAATTAAGAGCAGCACTTGGCAGGCACACAAAGAGAGGGAAGCGTTTCTTCCCCCACACCAGAGCTCAATCATTAAACATACTGTGTGTCCATTAATGGTAAAACTCCATTTGCATTCATTTTACAGGCAGTGGGCTACTTTCAAACAATGCAGGCTTTGTGTTAAAAGATGATCCTCAACTGCCGTTTTCACTTTTAACAATGTCTGAAACTCCAGGCTAATTAATAACCATGGCCGACTCGAACAGCATGCAGTAACCTGACATTTAAAGCGACAGTACCAAACCTGTACAAATGTCTTTTTAGCATTAAAGGGATAGTTCACTTTAAAATTAAATTTTAGTTTTTATCTTACCTGAAGTGCATCCAAGATGTAGGTGTCTTTGTCTCCGCAGTAGTTTCAATTTTGATATTTTTAGGTCAAACCGTTCTTGTCTGTCAGTCATATAATGCAGGTATATAGGCACTGTCTCCAAAAGCATGCAGAGAAAAGTCCAAATTAAAAAATTCCCCATCGTAACTGCACATTGATGGCCTAAGACACGAAACAAGCGGTTTGTGTGATAAAACGAACAGTATTTATATCGTTTTGATCTCTTTTACACAACCACGTCCAAGTCATCTGTTTACTTAGTCTGCGTAAGCGCCGTAGAGCGCCGGAAGTGGTCTCCCGGATGAGTTCGCGCGAGCATATGTAAATGTATTTTTTTTACATCGGTTTAAACATCCCGTATAAGCGCAAACTAGTACCATTTCTATTAGCCGTCCTACCTACAATCTCTGTTCTGTGCACAGGTTCTGGTGTAAACAATGAGTGATGTACACGCGCGAGAGAGATCACTTCACCCTTCCGGCGCTTTACGTCGCTTGCGCAGACTAAGTATCCATTTATATTGATATTTTAAACTATCTTGATGTGAAAATGTGACTTGTCTTATCTAAAGTAACTTGTTGTAATTGCTCTCTGTCAAATGATATGTGCAGATGAGCACCTGTGCTTCTAGGTCATGTGACCACATGCAGATATATAGCATGCAGTCTACGGACTACCATTTTGAATTTGCCCTGAAGAAGGCCAAAGAGGCCGAAACATGTTGGCATATGTTTTTTAATGGATAGCCAAGTTTAAATAAAGGCTTTTTAAACTTATATTCCTTTTGAGTGCCTCAGAATTACTGTTTATTTGGGAAGTAAACAGATGACTTGGACGTGGTTGTGTAAAAGAGATCAAAACGATATAAACAACACTGTTCGTTTTATCACACAAACCACTTGTTTCGTGTCTTAGGCCATCAATGTGCACTTACAATGGGGAATTTTTTAATTTGGACTTTTCTCTGCATGCTATTAGAGACAGTGACCATAGACCTGCATTATATGACTGACAGACAAGAACGGTTTGACCTAAAAATATCAAAATTGAAACTACTGCGGAGACAGACACCTACATCTTGGATGCACTTCAGGTAAGATAAAACATACCAACAGTTTATTTCAAAGTGAACTGTCCCTTTAACGCCCAATGAGGAATGTCAGTATGACTTATACTAGATGGCCTTCCATAAACGTATTAAAATACACTTATTATGTACGTATACACACTAGTAATTGTGCGTATTGTCATTTATAATACTTGCATTGCAGCTACACTGTTAACTTTAGGCCTAACCCACAAAAATCTCACTCCTAACCAGGGACGGACTGGGACTAAAAAACGGCCCTGGACTTTGACTAGGCCCGGCCCAAAGCAATCGGCGCGCGGAAACTCGTCAACAACAACAATAACGCCTGGCATGAGTGTCACAAGACTTTAATTGTGGCTCATGATACTATACCATCCAAATTATAGCAATAGCCCTGTGATGTTGTGTTAAAAGCACATTATTCTAGATTAACTTGAATACTACATATAAATGGAGGTCTCAACACACTGCAGTCCTGTATAAAAAACCTCTAGGCTGTGACTGTCTGACTTGGGGCGCTTAAAGTAATTTAAAGTTGAGCTGGAGTGGGTGTCTTTCTCTTCTCTTAGTCTAAGCTCAACCTGAATAAACAAATGATGGAATGGATAAAAAAAAAAAAAAAACAGGTTTTATTCCAAGATAGCATGGAATAGATTATGAATACTGTTATAACAGCATATTATACAATCTATTCCATGCTGTCTTAAAAATAATTTATTACTTAATAATCTTTATTAATTTATGCAGTAGCCTAATTAATCTTACTGCACAAATAATAATACCACATCTAAATGAAAATACACCATTACAAATGTAACTTCTGTATTCAAACTCTTCAAAGTTTGTAAGCATTAACTGTAACGTTACCAACATTTTTAAAAGTAAAAGCACAACATATTTCTTAATATTAGCTACTGCATGTGGCATTTTACAGCTAAAATGTTGAAGTTTTGCTGTTTTAACTACTGTAATCATTAAAAATTTAGCAACCTGAATATCACTTCCTAACATCATCCCTAGCAAGTAACTCTGTTTCTCCTCTCATGTTCCATACTTACTTGCCCTGGATCTACCTGTGGAACAGCTCATCTTTCTGTCCTCATCATCACTGGTGGCATGTTGCTGCACAGCTGTCTGGCTCACTTCTTCACTGCTGCTAATATTTACCTGTGAGGTGCTGCTGCTGGCTGTGCTGCTAAATATTTCAGTTAGTTTGCGACATTTAGCGGCTTCAGTATCTAAATTCCGCAAAAAAAATGTATCTCGCCTTCTCAGCCCCGCCCTTTTCTTTCCGTTTTTTACCCGCGGCCGCGTTAACGGAAAAAAACAGGTGATGACTGCGTGTGTGGCGGGTGGTGGGCCGGCCCGCCGGCCGTCCTGGAGTACCGGCCGTTCTGTGATTCTCCAGATCACACAGATGGCCAGTCCGCCCCTGCTCCTAACCCTAACATACCTTAAACTTAATAGCAGTAAATGTGGGATTTTCCAGAACGACTAGTTACACAGAAAACCCATAGTCTTGTAGGTATTTAATGCTAGTCCATAGTACTTACAGTCTTCTTCTTTTTTTCATTCAATGAAAGCGAATAACATGCTGAACAACATCTCCTTTGTGTTGTTCAGAAGAAAGAAAGTCATACGGGTTTAGACCAGCATGAAGGGCGAGTAAATAATGACATAATCTTCCCTTTAAGGGAACTTACGTTACCCAAACATAGAGACAAACTAAATACATAAACTGTTTATAGATTACTCTGTGGCTTTAAAAAGAAAGCAATTACTTACAATATCCCAACAGACACAAAAGCCTGAGTTTCATAATAATCCATCCCAATGTATGAAGATTAATGCTGCACACTAGCTCTGTGAACTGCATATTTGTTCATGTTTACAGTGGTGGTGGAGAGGATTAAAGCAAAGATCTGAAACTCTGGATGTAGTTTCTCCAAGGATGCATTTGCTGTGTTGACAGCTGATCAGCATCATCAGTTCATCATTACCGGTCTATGACTGACACATCGCTATCGACCAACATGTTTGATAAAGCACAGCTTTAATCTTCTAGACTCTAAGCTGGTCAAGCGGAGATTCCGACAACAGGCGAGTTGACATTAGCGATCAACAAACAATCACACACACACACACACACACACACACACACGTACCTCATCACTGACGTATCCATTAAGCGTTGACACATCAAATGACCAGAGCAAGCGGCGTGTCAAAAGTTTATATCGAGATTGTTATCAGGCAGCAGACCTTCGATCATGTTAGCGATTATGTAAAAAGAAATGATAAAGAACTGTATAATCATAGGGGTGGTGCTCGTGGCTGTGTTTGCTGGTCATGCTCTCATTTCATAGGACAATAATCTGCGCCTCCTTCGCGGTGTTAACGGCAGATGAAGGACCGAGTCTAAGAGCGACTTACCGCCACCTACCGCACAGGAGGAGCACAGTTCAAAATCAAACAGAAAATAATAAATAAAATAATAATAATACAATGCGTATATTATAATAAATATAGTTAAATATTTAAATAAATAATGAATTCGATAAAAAAACGATTAAATGTGCGAGTTTATTCTGATCTAATAGTAAATAAATAAATAAAAACATTATAATTTGTTTTATATATATATATATATTTACATTTATTCATTTAGCAGACGCTTTTATCCAAAGCGACTTACAAATGAGAAACAATAGAAGCAATTAAACTAGCAGTAGACCAACAGTATGTAAATGCTATGACCCTTCACAGTACAATCCAACGTACAGTACTTTTTTTTTTTTTTTTTTTGTTAGAATAAAGAAGAGTGTGTTAGTATTACTGGATTAAATGCTGCCGAAAAAGATACGTCTTCAGCAATTTCTTAAAAATGGGTATGGACTCAGCGGCTCTGGCTGAGTTAGGCAGATCATTCCACCAGCAGGGAACTGATCATGGTAAAGGTCCGAGAAAGAGATTTTGTGCCTCTTTTATATATATAAATAAATGTATGTATTCATTTTGTAAAATTCCATGAAAGCACATTTATTGTTTAATATATTTCACAATATTGTCTTTCTTTGGTCCTCCACAGATTTGGGCCATAATTGTTTTGTTCTGTTTTGTTTAGTTTTTTATTAAATGTACAAGGCTACTGATATGACTGGCTTCTTCAACTTATGTGAGTGTATATGATTTAAAACAATTTATTTGTGTGTAAAACACTTTTAAAGCAACAGATTTGACAACTTATGAGTGTGAATTATTAAATTAATTAATAACTTGAAAAAACACAATACGATTAATTTAGTCCAGAATTTATTTTATTTTATATTTATTTATTATGCATGTATTATTATTATTTTCTGGATTCATTTTTAACTTGTATAGACTGTGTCTATATTTATGTATTTAAAATTAAATATTGTATATTTATTAATTATTTATATTACTTGTATTTTGCATTTACTTTATTTTCATTCTATTTTAACCATAGTTATATGGTAGGTGTATTTTCACTGGTTTTTCACGTGAAATGAGCGCAGTTTGCATTTTCATTCATTGTTCACAGTTCTGTGCACTTTAGACTTTAGACTACTCAAACGCAGAAGAAACATTTGGTTACAAATGTGCATACTGTCTATGCAAATGTAACCAGTTGGAAATAAATGGGTAAAATAACAGATTGAACATCATTGCGCCACCTACAGGAACATTTTATATCGCCTCCGAACTCAGTCTGTGCGCTCGAGTCATTTTGTGGAAATATGAATGAACTGAACCAATCTTGCTATTTTGATATTTATAGATGTTATGTAAATACATTTATCAAATGATTTAGATCAAATGCATGTCCCTTTAAATAAAATCTGTTTTGATGTGGCATATTCTTCGTTTTGATTTCTGTACATGTGTTGAGGACAGCAGTTCTGCTCCAGCTGGATCACTTTCTTTAGTGGTTTTACACATTTCGACCGACTTTGGACCTCATTTAATTAAAAGATAAATAGCAAATAAAATATTTACTGGAAGTTCTCGTTTTTTACTCAAGGCGTATCCTATACACATTCTCATGCCTTAAACCTGTTACACCCTTTGGTCTATTTACTTGCCTCCTGTTAGGAAAATAAAAGGAGAGACAGTGTGTGCAATGTACACTGTACATAACCATAATATGTTGCTGTGCATTGATGTCTGTGATGTTTTTTTTTTTTTGTCTTGCTTGGTTGAAGTTGACATTATTAATAAAACAAGACTGCATTGCTGTGATTTGCATCATTTATTTCACATACAGGTGTTTTGGGAAAGTTTCTGAAGAACCAATTGTTCCTCAGTACACTTCAAATAAAGACAACGACAACGGAACATAACAGATTTTTTTTTTTTTTAAAGACAAAAAAAAATAAAAAACAGCAACAAAACAACTCGGGTGGACATAAACTGTTAAACCCAAAGATATCGCCCGTTTCTGCTGACCAACTTGTGCCTGGCCTTCCCATGATTCATACAATAAACATTCAAGCCACAGGGCAAAATAGGAAACCTGTCTGAAGCTCAGAAACTAATAAGAAGGAATAATGCCAATTATAAAAGAGGGGATCATAGCAGTTATGAAAACATGGAAGTCAAATGGACTTAGATAGAAGATAAAATAACACTGAAATAATATATAATCGAAGAAGAACATCTATTTAGATTAAAAAAGCAACATTCACTACATTGCAAACAACTGGTTTAGAGATATCATCACACGTTTTAATAATCCATTTTCAAATGTATACAAGCAAACTGTGAGAGAAATGACTCATATTTCAATTTTAATAGTTAATAATTAAGGTTACCTCATAATTGTTTAATATCAGCAGGCTTAATCCGCCACGCTGCTGGCGTAACTGTGACCTTCCATCTTTTGTTAATAGATCGTGTCAGTAAACAATACTTTTATGCAATAATATGGAACCTGAAATGTATATACATATGCCATCTGAGACCCCAGAACACTTGAGTGTGTTTGGTCACATGGGTGGAGGATGATGCGGTTATGAGGTGAACAGGGAATTAGGGAGGATTTGGGAAAGCTATTTAAAGCTACTGGAAAAAAATGATCGGCCCCGTCTGGAGTGACTCACTTTGATTATTATTATTATTATTATCAATAATAAGTGATGTTATCGTTGATTATTTTATAATGAGATACTCCGATATAAAGCTGGTTATGTGCATTTGTTAATTTAAATAAGTATATTATACAAGTTCAAGCATGGTGTAATTAAATCAGCTAATTTTGCATATAGACTTGGTGCCAGAATTCATATTCCACGGAGAACAAAGCATCCAGGACGATTCAAATGAGTCATTTTTAGTAGTTTATTTGAGACATGTTTGCTTGCCTTTCTCGCATTTCTAGATCAACTAAACAGAAGTATGAGTTGCAGCATCCCGATGAAGCCATGCGCCGCGGGACCAGCATGCAGAGCAGCGCGGCGAGACTCACTCCAGACGGACACTCGAACTTTCCCAAGTTCTGCCACAAAGCTGTCCAGAAAAATGTTACGTTTACCGCCTTGCTTAAGAGAAAGAGAAAGAGAAAGAGAAAGAGAGAGAGAGAGAGAGAGAGAGAGAGAGAGAGAGAGAGAGAGAGAGAGAGAGAGAGAGAGAGAGAGAGAGAGAGAGAGAGAGAGAGACACTGGGAAACGGTTTGAGATTTAATGCTTACAGGAATGCATGATGAAAGTTAATGAGTCTCTCTTAAAGAAAAGAGCAAATGCTTCATGGGAAATTATTGTATGTACGGGATGCCAACTGTTGTCACTTATAATAATAATAATAATAATAATAATATCACTTTTTAACGATGTATGAAATAATTACTAAGAAAGGCGTGAGATGAGATGGTTTGCATGTGTTGCATGTTCACAGTATGTACAACTGAATGTTCATGCGCATGTTGTGTTGTTGGGGATCATGGCTGTTTCCTGTGAGAGAATGGCAGGTCGGAGGTGAGAGGTCAGTGTCTAAGGGTCACAGTGAGTTAGATTGAGGTCAGACTCGGGGCAACTGCTTTTCAATGAATTCCTTCACAGCGGACATCTCCTGTAAAGCCAATCAGAGAGCAGTGTGGGTGTTAGAACTAGTATGGACACATAATATTGTTTGACATAACTACTGTACAACATCTAAGATAATATTGTGCATGATTTTAGTTCAGACCTCATCCTGTTATTGATTCACAGGAGTTTGCTTCTAAATTTTAGTTCTGAGCAATATTTACATTTTATTTTCAAAAAGTTAATACATTAAATTGATCAAAAGGCAATAAATGAAAGACAGAAGACACTTACAGTGTCGGATTCAAAAGAGCTGTTTTGAACTTTCTACTCATCAAAAAATGTATCACAGTTTCCACAAAAATATGAGGCAGCACAACTTTTTTTTTTAAATTGATAATAATAATCATAAATGTTTCTTGAGCAGCAAATCTGCATATTAGAATGATTTCTGAAGGATCATGTGACACTGAAGACTGGAGTAATGATGCTGAACATTCAGCTTTGATCACAGGAATAAGTTAAATTGTACAATATAGTAAAATAAAATAAAACAGGTCTTTAAAATTTTAATATTTCACAAAATATTGTGAAAGTAATAACTTTACAGCTGCCTTGGTGAGCATAAGAGAATAAAATCAAAAGCATTAAAAAAAAAATCTTACTTTTGAAGGACAACTACTCAAATAAAGACATATCGGTGGTCCAAATGTATTTGGCAGATACTTTTTTTCCCAGAGGAATCTCTAAAATCCTGTGTTAAATTGAGTCTACATTAATCCGGATACATTTGAAAACGGCATTTTAATTTCAAAATGCTCCCTGTCCACATTAGCGTTTTCCAAAAGTTGCTCATCCATCAGAAAATGCTTAAATCAACTTTAATGCGCATGCAGTAAAACATACTAAAAGTTCACAAGATGATACCAAGAGAGCAGACAAAGTTCTCACGCTATTCTTCTGGCACCATCATTGTATTAACAAAATTTCCCACCACTCAGTGTGGCACTCAAAGCCACACGGTCTAAAACGCAATTGTCCTCATGTTTTGAAGCAGGACAGCAACTGCGAGTTCATTTTCAGTCATCTTTGCAGGAATGCAATATGAACATTTCTCTTTAGCAACACTATGAAAGTATATAGCAGGCACACCAATGCCGGTATAACCATAGATATTATCTATGGGTACAATATGTGTCACATGACTAGTAGTAAACATGCAACATTTTTTTTAAATTGACCTACATGGAAGAACGTTTTCAAAAACCTCAGTCTTCATTGACAAAAACACCGTCTCAAAGTGGACAGAAGGCCAAACCGGAGAGAAAAAGATGCGTTTTGGAACGAAGACGTATGAGTGAGGACAAGGCCTGAGGTTTCTGTGAGCGCAACGGACAGACTCACCTGAGGACAGGAGCTATGCATGAGACCCGGGTAAGTGCGGAAGGTGATGTTCCCTGGAGACACGATGGTCTTGAGCTTCTCTGCTGTCATGGCCCCGAACTGCACCGGGATCATGGGATCCATCTCGCCATGACACTGCAGAATGGGAGTGCCCTTGTTTCCACTCCCACTTGCAGCCTAATGGGGGAAAAGCAGATACATATTGACATATATATATATCAGGGCTGAGCATTGACAGCATTGACAATTCCGATTCAGCATTTTCACTAGTCACAATTTTGACATTGATACCATGGGGAAAAACTGCCAAATATATATTTTTAATATCATCTCATAATTTGGCTGCAGTATATTAGGCTGCTGTCACTTTAAGACCTGACGCACTGATCCATTACACTGTACACATGTTTTCTTTCTCAACTGTTTACGTTCACTTAAAACATAAGTGACTGTGTTTATGTGAATACCGCCTAAACCAGCATTTTGACATTATTATGTGTGTATTTGACAGTTTAAGCGCAAATAGCAGTGAAAAAAAAATCTATTTAGTTCTGAGAAGCGGCTTTATGTGCCGCACTTTGGGTGTGAGCTCAAAATCTGCAGGAACAAGAAAAATATGTGCAATCCCATGTCGAAATTCAAGCCAACACCAACAATATTCATCCGAAGCAAATTAAACAAGAGAGTGAGGAGAGGCGGGTTTGTGTGTCACTCGCTGTCGGAAAAATTTTAATTAAAAAATTTATATATTATATATAAAATTCAACCCGCCAAAGTGACTGTGTTAAACGCCACTGCTGAAATACATGTCAAGCCCTGAATACACATATATTTACACACAGGTGAAACTCGAAAAATTTGAATATGGTGCAAAAGTTCATTTATTTCAGTAATTCAACTTAAAAGGTGAAATTAATATATTATATAGACTCATTACATGCAAAGTGAGATATTTCAAGCCTTTATTTGTTATAAGTTTGATGATTATGGCTTACAGCTTATGAAAACCCCAAATTCAAAATTAGAATATTGTGAAAAGGTTTTCATAAGCTGTAAGCCATAATCATCAAAATGATAACAAATGACAAATAAAGGCTTGAAATATCTCACTTTGCATGTAATGAGTCTATATAATATATTAGTTTCACCTTTTAAGTTGAATTACTGAAATAAATTAACTTTTGCACCATATTCTAATTTTTTGATTTTCACCTGTATACACACACACACACACACACACACACACACACACACACACACACACACACACACACACACACACACACACACTGCTGAATGTCTTGTACCTGTGGGAAAGTCTTGTGAAGTGGAAGCCAACAGCTAAGTCCAACAACACCGGCTAGTTGCTGCTGCGAGGTCAGAGCGGTGTAGAGAGACAGAGCTCCACCCTGAACATCAAACAACAAACCAGGACCTGAAGATCATCTGCAGTCTCAGCAGTTTAACTCCTCGTACACACCTTCAGGAGAGAGACCACTTACCTGAGAGAAGCCACCCAGAAGAATACGATTGGATGGTATACCATTCTTTACCTCGTGATCGATGATGGCCTTTACTGTTGAAGAGACTATACTTAGAGCCACATAATCAAATTTCAGCAGATAACAGTATTATCTCGCGTTACATGTGTTCCTCATTAACTTGCTGTGTATCTTCATGTGGTTTTACATTCGCTGACACAGACTAAGATCATTTTTGGATGTTTTTAAGTCATGGACGGCTTATACTGTATTCAGGAAACTGCCCCAATGTGCATGTGTGTCCAAAAACAAATGTTGCTCACTGTTCTCTGCCGCTCTCTTAATCCCTGCTTCATCCTCTGGGGATTCTGGGCTTAAGCCCATCAGGTCAAACCTGAGAAGAAGAAAATTAGACAAGAATTTTAAAAAAGACTCCGAAAAGTACAAGTCCACTTGTGAAAAATGCTTTTATTTAGAATTGTATTAATACAGTTTTCCCCGTTTTATACTATATTACCTAAAACTAAAACTATTAAAAACCTTTGGCCGATATATTAACGTCGGAAAATTTGAAATGTTGCCTTAGCAATAAGACGAAATAAGTTTAAGCGCTAAATTTATTAACAGAAAATATATGAAACTAACCAAAACTAAAATAAAAAATTAATTAAGCCTATATAGTAATATAAAAAAATATAAAAAAGCACACAAATAAATAACTAAAAATTCAACTGAAATAAAAATAAAAATAAGTCATTTCAAATATTAATAAAACTATAAAACTAAAATAACACTGATTATAATATATAGTCATAAATGCTCACCAATGCTGCATTTATTTGATTAAAAATATTCTATTTTAATAAATTTTAAAATGTTGGTATGTATTTTTAATTTACAATTTAAATAATTTTGTAATATATTTTTAAATAATTGGTTCTTGTGATTTCAAAGCTGATTATATTATATTACATCAGCAACCTGACAAATCCTTTTCACTTTAACCACAAGTATAAAGCATTTGACTGTCTGTACGAAGTCACAAATGTACTTATTTAATTAGATGACCAAGAATAGTGCTGAATCTGAAATACTACATCATACATTTCCTTTCTTTTACATTTCTCAAATTCATCAAACATGGTTTACTTCCAGGTTTCAATTACATGTTAAATCCCCCCAGCACTTTTATGCCTGGTTCAGATTACACGATTTTGGCACGGTTCGTTTGGCATAGGGTGTCGTGGGGATTCGTAAACGACAACGGGCGTCGGGACGCAAGATTCGATCGTTTCATCTCGTATAGTGTGTCATAGTGGGCGACAACCTACGTCGCGTCTGCGATGCTTCACGACATCACGACAAAAAGACTAGCATGTTTGATTTTTTTTTTCGGTCCTCCACAACGAGAGACTAGTGAGTGAGTGAGCATGTGTGCGTTTTTGTGTGTGTGAGTGAGTGAGTGAGTGAGTGAGTATGTGTGCGTTTTTGTGTGTGTGAGTGAGTGAGTGAGTGAGTGAGTGAGTGAGTGAGTGAGTGAGTGAGTGAGTGAGTGAGTGAGTGAGTGAGCATGTGTGCGTTTTTGTGTGTGTGAGTGAGTGAGTGAGTGAGTGAGTGAGTGAGTGAGTGAGTGAGTGAGTGAGTGAGTGAGTGAGTGAGTGAGTGAGTGAGTGAGCATGTGTGCGTTTTTGTGTGTGTGAGTGAGTGAGTGAGTGAGTGAGTGAGTGAGTGAGTATGTGTGCGTTTTTGTGTGTGTGAGTGAGTGAGTTAGTATGTGTGCATTTTTGTGTGTGAGTGCTAGTGAGTGAGTGAGCGAGCATGTGTGCGTTTTTGTGTGTGTGAGTGAGTTTGTGAGTGAGTGCTAGTGAGTGAGCATGTGTGCATTTTTGTGTGTGTGAGTGAGTGAGTTTGAGTGAGTATGTGTGCGTTTTTGTGTGTGTGAGTGAGTGAGTATGTGTGCATTTTTGTGTGTGAGTGAGTGAGTGAGCGAGCGAGCATGTGTGCGTTTTTGTGTGTGTGAGTGAGTTTGTGAGTGAGTGCTAGTGAGTGAGCATGTGTGTTTTTGTGTGTGTGTGAGTGAGTGAGTTTGAGTGAGCGAGCGAGCATGTGTGCGTTTTTGTGCGAGTGAGTTTGTGAGTGAGTGCTAGTGAGTGAGCATGTGTGCATTTTTGTGTGTGAGTAAGTGAGTGTGTGAGTGAGTGAGTGAGTGAGTGAGTGAGTGAGTGAGTGAGTGAGTGAGTGAGTGAGTGAGTGAGTGAGTGAGCATGTGTGCATTTTTGTGTGTGTGTGAGTGAGTGAGTTTGAGTGAGCGAGCGAGCATGTGTGCGTTTTTGTGTGAGTGAGTTTGTGAGTGAGTGCTAGTGAGTGAGCATGTGTGCATTTTTGTGTGTGAGTGAGTGCTAGTGAGTGAGCGAGCGAGTGAGTGCTAGTGAGTGAGCATGTGTGCGTTTTTGTGTGTGAGTAAGTGAGTGTGTGAGTGAGTGAGTGAGTGAGTGAGTGAGTGAGTGAGCATGTGTGTTTTTGTGTGTGTGTGAGTGAGTGAGTGCTAGTGAGTGAGTATGTGTGCGTTTTTGTGTGTGTGAGTGAGTGAGTGAGTATGTGTGCATTTTTGTGTGTGAGTGAGTGAGTGAGCGAGCGAGCATGTGTGCGTTTTTGTGTGTGTGAGTGAGTTTGTGAGTGAGTGCTAGTGAGTGAGCATGTGTGTTTTTGTGTGTGTGTGAGTGAGTGAGTTTGAGTGAGCGAGCGAGCATGTGTGCGTTTTTGTGTGAGTGAGTTTGTGAGTGAGTGCTAGTGAGTGAGCATGTGTGCATTTTTGTGTGTGAGTGAGTGCTAGTGAGTGAGCGAGCGAGTGAGTGCTAGTGAGTGAGCATGTGTGCGTTTTTGTGTGTGAGTAAGTGAGTGTGTGAGTGAGTGAGTGAGTGAGTGAGTGAGTGAGTGAGCATGTGTGCATTTTTGTGTGTGAGTGAGTTTGTGAGTGAGTGAGTGCTAGTGAGTGAGCATGTGTGCGTTTTTGTGTGAGTGAGTGAGTGCTAGTGAGTGAGTATGTGTGCGTTTTTGTGTGAGTGAGTGAGTGCTAGTGAGTGAGTATGTGTGCGTTTTTGTGTGCGAGTGAGTGCGTGTGTGAGTGAGTGAGCAGGAGAGAGAGTGAGTGTGTGTGTGTGTGTGTGTGTGTGTGTGAGAGTGTGTGTGTGTGAGAGTATGTGTGTGTGTGTGTGTGAGAGTGTGAGTGTGTGTGTGTGTGTGTGTGTGTGTGTGTGTGTGTGTGTGTGTGTGTGTGTGTGTGTGTGTGAGTGTGTGTGTGTGTGTGTGTGTATGTGTGCGAGTGAATGTGTGCGAGTGAATGTGTGCGAGTGAGTGAGTGAGCAGGAGAGAGAGAGAGAGTGTGTGTGTGTGTGTGTGTATGTGTGCGAGTGAATGTGTGCGAGTGAGTGAGTAAGCAGAAGAGAGAGAGAGTGTGTGTGTGTGTGTGTGTGTGTGTGTGTGTGTGTGTGTGTGTGTGTGTGTGTGTGTGTGTGTGTGTGTGTGTGTGTGTGTGTATGTGTGTGAGTGAATGTGTGCGAGTGAGTGCGTGTGTGAGTGAGTGAGTGAGTGAGTAGAGGAGAGAGAGTGTGTGTGTGTGTGTGTGTGTGTGTGTGAGACGGCACGCGATGGCTGGTCGGAAAGCAACGTGTAGTCTGACATGTTTCTTGTCCACAACACGACAAGATTTTACGAGTCAAAATCGCGTAATCTGACACAGTGACGATCGTAACAGACAGAAAAATGGCGTAATCTGAGCCAGGCATTACTAGAACTGTAATGTACCCGCAGCAGCGGCGGCTTACCATGAGGGCATGGTCATCTTCATGTTGAGCGTTACAGGGATTCTGGGTCTAGAGTCAGAAAGAACGACAGACTAGTTTGCAATAAAACTACACAAAGAAAAATTAAAACTAACAATATTTCTTTATTGCATAACAACCAATGCATCTAACATGTTTTGCACGTCACTTACGCGTGTGGACAGATGTATTTGATGTACGGCAGTCTAATAGACGTCATGGAATCAGCCCAGCCGTGTCTATAAGCAACACAACAGGGTTATTTTCATGCGGGACGAGGAACATCAGAAGATCCTGCAACCGGCCCGTAATGAACAGAACTTACCCTGTGTCACCCAAGCCATGAAGGAAGATCACCTGCAAAGTTAACAGAACATGATGTGAAACTAATCTCTCTGCAAAGCCCAAAAGAGGAGCGACTTCCTGTGCTCGATGCTGACTCTTGGTTATTTCATATGAAGATACCATCTCAATAGCAAGCTTCAGCTTTCTGTGTATCTATTTCTTCCGATAAAGAAGGCGGCAGATAGACTTTCATTCAGACTGTGAAAGAGCATTCTTATTACAGGAATAGTTCATCCAAAAATATGAATTTACTCACCCTCACGTTGTTCCAAACCCATTAAACTTGTTAATGTTTAAAACACAAATAAAGATATTTTTAACGAAAGTCCACTGTACGTCCATGTAACCAAAACTTGAAAGATCATAAAAGGTTTTTGAAATTAATCTATATGAATTGGATGGTTTAATCCAAGTATTGTGAAGAGATATGATCGCTTTATATGATGAATAGATTTAATTTAGGCTTTTATACACATATATAGAGAAAATCACATATGCTAAACATCACACTCTAGAACAAATCTCATTGGTTCTCATGAATCACATAAAATTTTGAGTGTCCGTGTTTACCATATTTGATGAGCTCTATCCATGTGTGTGAATAAAAGCCTAAATTAAATCTGTTTATCATATAAACCGATCATGTCTCTTCAGAAGACTTGGATTTAATCAGTCGACTTGATTTACGACGCCTTTATGACCAGAAGTCTTTCAGGAACGTCTTAGTCTTAAAGGTGCAATGTGTATTATTTCTGAGGATCTATTGACAGAAATGCAATATAAGATCCATAACTATGTTTTCAGTGGCGTATAAAGACCTTACTTAATGAACCGTTATGTTGCATTACCTTAGAATGAGTCATTTATATCTACATAAGCGCAGGCACCCCCTTCTATGAAGATCGACATATTGTGACGTCATGTTTCTACCGTAGTCGACAGCGAACACACAGATATTTTATAGAAAAATAAGGGAGAAATGAAGGCAAAAATCACGGGTCAACATCGGTGTGGCTTTTCACCGATGGAAGGGTCTTATTTGGGAAAAAGGCTTTCAAAGCGACGCCGAAGTTGCCTTTTTTCTGCTGGATAGGTATTCCAACTTGAACAATGCAAATGAAAACTGTTGTTTCGTAATGTTAGCATTACCTAGAAGCTAGCTAGCCATAGACACCGTGAGAAGTGACTTTTCCCTTGTCAGTGGTGTTATATGTAGTTATATTGTTTCATTTAACTTAGTTCTTCTCCCTTGCTGTGTTATGTGGGAATAAATGTGCTGGTTACGTTCGTGAGACAATCAGCTGATTATACTATTGACCGTGAAACACTAGCGTTAGCCTACAGCATAACAGCTCATATTAGCCAGCTAAACTTTTACTAATCTTCTCCCTCGCTGTGTTGTGGGTTTGCTATGTGGGGAGAAATGCGCTGGTTACGTCGGCCACCGTAGCTTCCCCTTCGAGTTTGAAAAGGGAGGGATAGGCCGTAAGTGACTGGCGGTTTGCAATTCACAAATCTCACCACTAGACGCCGCTAAAAATCACACACTGCACCTTTAATTAAAGGTCCCGTTTTTCCTGTGTTTCTGAAGCTTTGATTGTGTTTACAGTGTGCAATTAGCCTGGGTTTCCCCATACTGCCTTTGTGCAGCGCGATTTTATTCACGCTGAAAGGCAGTCTGGATACCATGGACCAGATTTTCGCCTTTTTTTATAAAAACATGTCTGTGGAGTGTCCATATATACCTTCAACCCTCCCGTTTATCTTGCACAAACGGCAATAGTCGCTGAACGTCTTTGTTTACACAAAAATATCTTACCCATCGTCTAATTTCTGTCGCTCTACATACGTCATCTGGTATAATGGAAACGATTGGCTATGAGCGTACAGGCGCATTTGATAGACATTCGTAGCGCCCAATAAACGGCGCCGGGCATTCGTAAACCACGCCTCAAATACGAGAAAATGTACATGTGGTTCCCAGACCCAAGTCTCAACGAGAATTGGGTCTGGCGTTAGCCAGGCTAGTGTGCAATATAACATGTGTTCATGTTTTGCGTGTAAAAAAACACAGTATTTTTTACTAAATGTACTTCTCTGTATACCGCTGTTTTCACTGTCCTAAAAACGGGCTGATGACTTCCTTGTTCTATGAAGTCCCTCCTTCAGAAATACGTAACGAGTTCTGATTGTGCCAGCGGTTCCTGTGTTGTGATTGGACAGCAGCTTAGCGCACGTTGCCCGGAAAGGTCACGCCTCTTACCGTAACGTGGAGATGCATGCGCTCAGTGTTAATGTAAGGTGATTTGACTCCGCGATGAAAATAACAGCGTCTCGACGACATGGCGACACACACACTCTACAAACGCAACTCTTCCTCTTCTCTGTAGGAGCGCAACAAAACCACGCCCCCTTTTTTTGTGTATTCCTGTGTGCGGAGGTTAGTCAAAAAACTGTTCTAGTGACGTCATTAAAGCAGGAAGTAGAGGATGTAGGCTAGTCCGAACCGGCCGTTCGCTGTAGGCTTTGAAAGGAAACTTCTGTTAAATAAAATATCTCGCTTGGCATTGAACTTTGAGCTTTATAATTTTACAGGTATTATTTATGCTCTCACAGCAACATTACACACTAGCTAAAGTTTAAAAAATGGGATCACGAAGAACAGGACCTTTAAAAATACGTCAATTTGTGTTTTGAAGAAGAGGAATCAAAGTCTTATGGTTTTGGAACAACACGAGGATGAGTAAATGATGACAGAATTTTTATTTTGGGGAGAACAAACCATTCAAGGAAACTGAGTTGCTATATTTGAAGCCTGGCCTCTGTAATGCTAATGAATCAGATTTTGGTTAATGATTGGACGGTTCTCTCACCACAGCCGTCTCCTTCTCCGTCCCAGACACGGTCACGGCTTCAGCGAGCAGAGGTACAGACATGTTGTTGCCACACATACAATGTGAGGAGTGCTTTTAGAAAAATACAAAAACAACACGTTCAAAAGCAATCAGAACAACATGTTTATGTAAAACACAAAGGCCCAGGCATTAAGTATGGGAGAAATGGTTATTAAAGATACAAACCAGCAATTTTAGAAAGAAACTGTCAGCAGGCTGCAGAATGATTAACAAAAGTTGGTTTAATTGCCAGTGTTGTTAAAGTCATTTTAACTAGCAACTCAAGCCCATCTAAAACTAAAAGTGCTCTATTGAAATCTAGACGAGGAAAAGAAAAAAGTGAAAAATTACAGGGTGATTAAGTCTACGGGATAAGCACTGACGCTTATGTTAATCATACACGCAGAGCTTCATTTTCTACAGATCACAAGTTTGTACTTGCAGACGTCTGCTTAAGACGAGTTCCCAGAAAACTAATGAAGCCTAAATGGAAACCACGGGTCCCTGTTTTCCTGGAACCACATGACAGCGCTGAGAAATCAAATCTTGACAGTTGCAGGAGGCAAAACACTCCAGTTTACGGTTTAATGGATTCATTCGTGTTTCTGAGAGGCCTGGGTGACTGTGATACAAGCCTGGAGTGTTTCAAATAGGGTTGCACGTAATATCGGCAGATATATGTTTATTTTTTTATTTTTGGCCGATATAATAACGTCGATAAATCGTGGATTATCTCATCAGCTGAGACACTTGAGATGTGCACTGTTCGCCATGAGGGGTTTAAATTGCTTTAAAAAATGGTTAGAACGAATCACTATAAAAATAAAATGCAGTGAAGTGTAAAATGTGCAGCGCAAGTCCGTTATATAGGCTACATAAAATTATAATGAGAAAATGTTAATATGGCTTTTAATGGTGAGACTTTTTTTTTTGTCTAATCAGGCTCTCAAATTATATAAAAATTGTGATTTAGATTTATCTGGAAATATATCGGTTATCGGCTGTTAAATATAAAGAATTATATGTTATCGGTATCAGCCAAATTTTCATATCGGTGCATCCCTAGTTTCAAACAAACACTTGAATATATGTGCCTGTCTGAGTTTATATCGGTCAGTCTGGCTTCCTAGACTTTAGAAATGCACATATTAAATACTTTTATTAAACCACCTGCTTATGGAATCTCCACAAAATACCAGAAGAATATTACAAAGGACTTTTCCAAATGAAACTGCATGGTGTCCTTATGCACCAGTTTGAGTGTTCGCCACACAATGGCTCATTGATACACAGTCACAAATGAGTGTATTGATCATCTCTAATGCGTCAGTTCAATAATCCTTCACATGAACACCACGATCATATATTCACAATGAATAGGAAGGGATGGGCAGTGAAAACAATAGAGACACATAGCTTATTTTTTCAAGGCTGATGGAATCAAGGACATGATTCATGTATAAATAAAGCCGCTAAGTCGTTTCATTAATACTCGATCGGCAGCGTAATCCTGTTTCGCCTGTATTATTGTCACAATGAACCCACAGCCTCAGAGATGGAGCTAGCTGGATCTCTCTACCCCCGCGGTTAAGCCCACTATAACGCTGCTCCGCGACAAACTTGCGCTTTTATAGCGATCGTTACAGCCAAGGTCAGGGGGTAGAATACATTTTAGTGTTCAGGAAGGGAAAAAAACAGATATAAACAGCGGTTAACTGCAACAAATGTATTGACTCACCGCTTGCTATCCCAGGTCACAACGGAACTTCCGCTCCTTCTGCCGGAGAGGGGCGGGGACACGGCGCCGTGACGTCATCGCGTTACTTCAACCGCGTGATTGCAAAAGCGAGCAATCTGTACCTTATTTTGTACATGTAAAAGTCTACAATTCCAATTTATTTGTAAAGGACATAATAAAACAACAGTGTTGATCACAGTGCTGTACTGAATGGACGAAATAAAAGTATTACAAAAATAAATAAACACTAATTTAAAAACCATCTGCAAAAAACATCACTCAATACATGATCAAAAGCTAATGTAATTTTGTTTATATGTCTAAAAAAAAAAAAAAAAATGTCAATACTTATTCACCCTCATTATGTTACAACCCTGTATGAGTTTCTTTCTTCTGTTGAAAAATATATTTTAAAGAATGTTTGCAACCAGACAGTTGACAGCACCCATTGACTTCAATAGTAGGAAAAATAAATGTCAATGGGTGCTGTCAACTGTCTGGTTACTGACATTCTTTAAAATATATTGTAGTTTTCAACAGAAGAAACTCACACTGGTTTGGAATAACATAAGGGTGAGTACATTTTGACAAAAAAAAATGTGGGTGAACTATCCTTAAATTCACTGTATGATTGTCTAATATACTGCTGGATTGTGAATTTTGCAATGCAAGCAGACTTTGTAACACCAAAAAAAAAAAAAAAAAAAAAAAAAAAAAAAAGCCCAATAAAAGCTTTATGTATTATATGAATTTGTTTTTATAAAAAAAAATAAAAAAATTGTTGGAAATCTGTTAAAAAAAATACCACAACAGACCCAAAACTATTTTAAACATTGTAATATTTAACCCATCAGGATTGCACTTGAAACAAACCTTTTACACTAAGAAAGCCTCAATTATAACTTATTAGCAACAAATTCTTATGCATAAGTGAGGAGAAATGGATTTGAAGTGATGGATAGTCAAACAGTTTCATATTCACTGCTCCTATCACATTAATTTGTGAAAAACCTGAGATTGTATCTTTGGTTACACTTTATTTTAAGGTGTCATTGTTACAGTGTAATTCTATATGTAAGTACTGATATTAATCAACATTTTGGGGGATTTGGTTGAGGGTTAGTTGCATAGTTAATTATGCATAGTTTACTGTTATTATTATGGTAAGTACATGTACTGTAACATATGTAACAAGGACACTGTAAATTAAAGTGTTACTGTATTTGGATTTAACTAACAACAGCATAATGCATAAGTTGTTATAAAATGTGTGTGATATTATGAAATGCCAAAAGTGATTGAAAATTAATTTTTAAACAAACTGCGGGAATCAATCAATATTAAACACTTCGAGGACCCGATTAGAACACATTTCCCAAATGGTTTTTAATCTCACATTTGAACCAAATAATGCAAAAAAATATTAAATGGATGAATACTAAATTGTAAAACCAAACTGAGAGCATAAACTTTCCACTAGATTTTTAAAGAACAGACTTCTTGCATGGCTCATCTGTTCTGTTATGTAAAGCGTTTAATTGACATAAGCATACATTCAGTAATTCTGCTTATATAGCTTAATGTTTATTGGCAAATTAGCAGACGAACAAACCATAGTAAATTAATCCGTTACACATCAGTTCATCTGGCCGTTACCAAAACTCAAGCACACGTTTATAGTTTGACACAGCAGGCGTGAGATTCTCTGTCCTCCGTTTGTCATGATATGAACTGTGTCTGGGGCGTAAGGCTCTTCACTTTGTGATCTGCAGGATTGGCTGCTGCTTCATAGTTGCAGATCGTCACCTCATGTCTGTGAGGCTGAAAGAGAGATAAAAAGATACTAGATTAAGGATTTTATGATCCTATTTTCCTTTCCAAGGTGAAACAACTTTATAAAAACAGCAACACGAACATAATATCGTAAGTATGTAGTGCATTTCCAAACAGTTATTGATAGTGACAATAGAACTGGTGTTATTGTTATAGCAGGATTTGTTTAATCCAGTACTGACCTCTGCATATTCTCCCCGCAGACCGATGTAATACACGCGAGTGGATTCTGCCCCAAAGTTTCGAGATATGTGGATGGATAAGTGCTCCACATTGGAGAATCTCGCAATCCTATATAAAATGTTGAGGGTGGTCAACATAGATTTAGTGTCCAGCATACCAGATGTGTAATTATTAATGTGTACATACTTAAAGGATAATTCCGGTATTTAACACCTTGAGTCTATATTGTAGTTTGTTTTGGATGAACAAGAGTGGTGGACAACATTTTTTTGACAATGGTTCCTCTCTCGAGTTTTTGACTATAATAGAATTGACCATGGACCCATTTAACATTGGAGTCAATGGGCATGTCCGAAAATGTCATTAAAACAGCCAATAATGTTCGTTTACAAAACTGTTAAACTCACCGAGTAATTAGTGATGTTAGTTGATGTTCCAGAAACAAAAAGTGTTGCGAAATACAGTTTCTGTCGTGAAAAACCCGCAAAACTCGAGAGAGGAACCATTGTCAAAAAAATGTTGTCCACCACTCTTGTTCATCCAAAACAAACTACAATATAGACTCAAGGTGTTAAATACCGGAATTATCCTTTAAAATTGCTTACTTGGTTGGATACTCAAGCTCGGCATGCGGATCCCTGTTTAGGCGAAAGGCTTGTTCTGGCTCTCTGCTTGTATCATCAAATGACATTTGGGGTATGTTCTTGTACCTGATCAAAAAGCACCAGTTGCAACACCCAATCATGTAAATTGTAGTTGCATTATCCATATGTGACGCTGCAAGAGAGGTCTCATTTTCCAGGGAGAGCAAACTCACAGTCTCATTTCAGCTGGGTGCGACTCGTCATCTTCTCCAGCAATGATGATCCCTTTCAGCTTCACGCTACCTGTAAACCTGCAGATTTAACCACGTGCATGAACCACATCCACATCTGCTGGCAAAGCGTTTCTTACCCAGACAAACTGTATTAAATAGAACATGAATAAGAACAGAACAGAAATTGAAATTAGTCTAGGAGGATGAATGCTGTTGCAATATAAATCTTACGGTATATTGAACAGAAGCTCCTCGTCAGCATCACTTTCAACAAACTGAAAATGAAATGGGAGACATAAATTACAACAAACAAGAGCAATCTGATAAGAAAACAGAAAGTGTATTAATTTATCTATTATTTTTTATATATATATATACACACATATAAATAACATTATGTATGAGTGTGTGTGTATGTTATGTGCGTATCGTCTGTATAATATGATATATATATATATATACATACATACACACACACACACATATATTAGGGCTGTCAAAAGATTAATCACGATTAATCACATCTAAAATAAAAGTCTGTGTTTGCATAATATATGTGTGTGTACTGTGTATTATTATTATTATGTATAAATACACACACATTCATGTATATATTTAAGAAATATTTACATTTATATACTGTATATATATTTATATAATTTATATTATATATAAATAACCAATTTATAAAATTAAATATATACATGATTGTGTGCGTTTTTATATATATAAATAATTATACACAGTACACACACATATATTATGTAAACATTTTATTTTGGATGTGATTAATCATGATTAATCTTTTGACAGCCCTAATATATATATATATATATATAAATAAATGTGTGTGTGTGTGTGTGTATACACAGACGCATTTGTATGCATTCTTATACATATATATAACGTTATATACACACACAAAAAAGATATACAACAAACATGCCATCGCCACCTAAGAAAGCACATAAAATGTGTAAAAAATGTGGTAAACCTTTATTTACTTTTAAGATTGTGAGCACAAACATGCCATCGCCACCTGGCACCTATGACCGCACATGTAATGTGTAAAAAAAAAGTGGCAAACCTTTACTTTTAGTTTTAAGATTATAATATATGTGGTGGCTCTAAGCTTGCTGTCAAAAACCTCCTGCAAAACTATTCCATACTATATAATAGCGTACCTTCGTCCTGTCAGCGCGTTGATCCCAAGGCTTGAAGACCAGTTTCCCGTCTCCGTCTCGGCTCTCATTCAAACACTGAAGCTTCTCGATGTCAATGCGTTTGTACAGCTCGTACTCCACTCCTCGCTCTGCGGGCTCGTGCTCGCATTCACAGCAGCCGTGGCCGTGGCCGTGGCCGTGACCGTGTCCAGACATGGTGTGTGAACAACGGGGAAAGTGCCAAAACACTCACCACTATAATCTAATGAGAGAGATATTCGACAGCTCGAGCGGCTTCTGTGACATATGCTAAAATCGCACAGTTACACACAGTCAGGTGGTAGAAGCTGCAAAGCAGACAACACGCAAATACGAAAGGTGGAATGTGATTGGACCTTAAGAAGCAAGGGAACCAATGAGGAGCCGAATTTGGAGTCGCGTTCTTGTGACGCATTTGTCGCTCCGCGTCTGCACGTCATCGTAAATAAAGTAGAAACAAAACAGTCCGTTCCAGGGAAAATACTTTATACATAAATGTAGATTCTTTAAACACCATACTCTGGTTATTATACGAATTAAAATACGTATATACTTTGGTTATTATACGAATTAAAATACGTGTCAGATGCCATCAGTAAAATGCAATACAGCTGTATAATTCGCTTGTATTATTATATCATGTCTGTTGCAGGTTATTATTTAATTTGATGTATTATGTATATTTTGTATTCTATAAGGTTCTGCTGTAGCGAGCTTTCAGTGCCAGTTTTTTCTCTGTGCATTGACTGTTTTATGCCATTTTGTTGTATTCAGATTTTGCATTCAATAAAAAAAAACAGTCAGTTACAATAAATTAAAGCAATTAAATTAATTGGAAAATTGCCATTATGTACTCACGGTTCTTAACCTCTAATCTAGACTTCAAACACTAAATGTTTTTGGCAGAAATACAACATCTCGTTTTACTTTCATTGTATAAAAAAAAATAAAAAAATAAAAAAATAAAAATATATATATATATATAGTGAATTAGCCAGTAACATCTTTTGTGTTCCACTGACAAAAGAAAGTCATACAGGCTTTGGGACAACATGAGAAGTGAAAATGTTAATTTTAGGTGAAAGGAAGGACAGAGTGAAAAGTTGCTGGTTCATAACTGAATCAATTCTGCATAAAATGACATTGAATATACATTCATAAATAAATAAGAAAATAGTGAGAGCAACACATGGATTTTATTAAAAATGTCCATAGAACACTTCATAAAATCTATTAAAATGACTTGATCTTTCATTCAAGGCAAGGTCCAGGGCTGCCAGGTCCAAGATTTAAAATAATAAATATGATGGTGAGGAAGTGTACAGTCCTTGAACTTTTTACATCTTATCTCGTTCTCACTCTACCATAAAATCATATACTTAGTCCCATGACGATGCAGTGATTATAGTTAAGCAATTAAATAAACATGTAACAGTGAATCTGGGTTGTGGTGTCTCATGGTCATCTGTAGTGTACCACATGTTTTCGGTGTTTGTAAAAAGCTTACGACATGCTATGACAATTGAGTGTGGATGGTTGCTGATGCTGGTGTTTTTTTTTTTTTTTTTTAATTGCGTCCATTGAGCTGTACTGGTAATAAAAAGCATTAAAACATAAGAAGTGAGAGGGCATTGCACATTTCCTATGAAGCATTACAGAATAAAAGTTTTTTTTTTTTCTCCAGTTGTTCTCTCATATATCACACACACATAAAACATTTTTCCCTTTTACCGCCGAGAAAATCTGTTCTTGAATGCCTTGATAGTCTTAGCCATCATAGGAGCAATTTCTGAAACAGAAAGAACAGAAACGTAGTAAAAATGTTCAAACACAACCAGTTCAATGGGCAAATATTGGACATGTTATCAACACCAATGGTTAATATACAGTAGTGGTCAAAAGTGTTTGATATTTGGTTTTAATGATCCTACAAAAGTTTGATTAAACCATCAAAATTAGGAAAATATTGATATATTTTAAATAAAAGGGAAGAACAAAACACTAAATGTTGTGTTACAAAAATACACTTTATCTTACAAAATTATTTGGCAGAAAAAGGCAAACTACAGCAACAGGATTTATTTGACGATGCAAAAAAAAAAAATGCATAGAAATAAAATTGACTAACATAAGCAACTAAGACTATTTTGGTGGATGTCTCTAGTTTTTGCATGCGTTCATAATTTCTTTGTATGAAAAGATTGTCCAAAAATTATGTCCGTACAATTTAACAATTGACTGTAATATGTTTACAAAATCTTTAACATTAGAATAAAGGCTTGAGTAAATGTTCCTAGGCCGAACATCACTTTTGGCCACTACTGTACAATACATCCATTTCTATGAAAGAAATCATTGTATATACAGTGCTATGCATAAGTTTAGACACCCATGCTAAAGTTGCCTAAAAAGAGGAATAAAAAATCATCTTTTGGAAATTGATCTTAATGCCTTAATTTAAAAAATGAGGAAAAATCCAACCTTTAAGGACACCAATTTTCTTTGAGAATGAATAATGTATCGTTAAAAAATAAATGTTCTTCCTTAAAATACAGGGTGCATAAGTTTGGACACCCCTATGTTAAATTCCCATAGAGGCAGGCAGATTTTTATTTTTAAAGGCCAGTTACTTCATGGATCCAGGATACTCTGCATCCTGATAAAGTTCCCTTGGCCTTTGGGATTAAAATAGCCCCACATCATCACACACCCTTCACCATACCTGGAGATTGGCATGGTTTTATTTCAGTTAGCCTAACAGCTGGTTTGATTTGCATTGAAAGATGATCTTATGGAAAGTACCCCATGTCAATCTCCAGGTATGGTGAAGGGTGTGTGATGATGTGGGGCTATTTTAATCCCAAAGGCCAAGGGAACTTTATCAGGATGCAGAGTATCCTGGATCCATGAAGTAACTGGCCTTTAAAAATAAAAATCTGCCTGCCTCTATGGGAATTTAACATAGGGGTGTCCAAACTTATGCACCCTGTATTTTAAAGAAGAACATTTATTTTTTAACGATACATTATTCATTCACAAAGAAAATTGGTGTCCTTAAAGGTTGGATTTTTCCTCATTTTTTAAATTAAGGCATTAAGATAAATTTCCAAAAGATGATTTTTTATTCCTCTTTTTAGGCAACTTTAGCATAGGTGTCTAAACTTATGCATAGCACTGTATAACAAGGAGCTCAAGTACATGTAGCTGTAGATAAATGTGTAACAGCAGCAGCTGAGCGATCGTGTTTATGTTTGACTCACTTTTGACTTGTGGTTTGTCTCTGGCACTGTGTCCACCAGCAGTGCTGGGAGCAGAGGAGCGCGAGGAGGACTCAGCGGGGCTGCTAACAGAAGAAGACTGACCAACCTCAGCGGGTTTGCTATGGGAGCTGTAGTTTGTAGCTGGTCTGATCCTGCATATGAAGAATCAAGAAGTAGCATTTTAAAGTCATCATGAAACGGTTGCGTTAGTCTTTTCTTCCCATATTGTGACGTAAATCCAAGTGAAACGGCTTCTCCAACAACAACAAGTATAGGGCGGGACTTGCTTCTTTTTTTTTTATAACAGTGTGTACAGATAAATCATTTATAATAAATACTAGAATATTTCATTATAAAAACAAGTATTGTCTATTTTGATTTCATGCTGACTTTAGGGTGTGTTCACACTTGAAGTTCGGTTCGCTTGGTTTTTTTGGTCCTGGTCCGCTAAGCTTTCACACTTCAAATACACAGGGATACGTTCACAACCTGATTGGTCGGCTTTTATCATGTATACATTTCACAATGGAACTTAAGCCAGGTACACACTGTACGATTTTGGCCATCTGAGACAAATTTTGCAAAACCTAAAAGATTCCCCTGATCCTAAGCTAAAATTTGAAGTCTTTGATCGTTAATTTGACATGTTGACCGACAGCTGATTAATGACCATTGCGCTAAAACTTTATTCTGGCAGTGTCAGAAGATTTGACTCACAGTCCTGCAGTGTGACTTCTGCTACGACGACCGTCAAATTGTCTTAGTTTTTCAAGACAAGCCATGACCAAAATTAACGTTAGAGATTTGTAGCCACCATTTCAATCCAGCGTGTAAAGGCAAGTGCACACTACAGGATTTTAAAACGTCGGGCTGAACTGTGCAGTTCACACTACATGACTTGCTCTTTGTGAAATCAGGAGTGTTCAAGTTGTTGAGCTGTTCACACCACACGACACAACGTGATTGATCCGCAACAGGAGGTAACTCACTACACGAGGTGACAACAACTCTGTCAGCCAACGATTCTATCTTGTCTACAAACCACGTTTTATCACGAAGAAATCACGCGATAAAACGAACCGGAAATGACGCAATACAGCACGCGCGCCACTACCCAGCGAAGAAGAACACAAGTGCACAACACGCGAGTCTTTGTTTGAATATGGACGTCAGAAAGAAATTAGTGCTGCAAACTGTTTGCGTGATGATTTGCTCTGAAAAAAAAAAAAATCCCATAGACAGTATATAAACGGTATTTTCCCAGTGACCTCAACCCATGCCTTGCTCTGATTGGCTGTAGCTCATGGCATCACATGTGGTTGAGTCGTGCGACAGCTCCAGATATCTAGCATGCTAGATATTTTTCTGGGCTCGGCGACGCGTCCGCGAGGCGTCTGCGAGCGTCTTTGATGCGTTGTTGGCTCTTTCATACTAACAGATTGGCGAGCGTTCATCGGCCGCTAATCCCCCGCGATTTGCACGCGATAACAACCCGACCTGTCGGCGAGCTCAACGATTTGCAAATCGGGCTTAAAATCCTCTAGTGTGAACTAGGCATAATGAAGCTCACGGTCACCGAACGCGTCACTGATTGATGATGTAAAACTGCGGACGAGTTTTCTTGCTTGTCCATTTTTAACACGTCTTGACTATCGTAAAGTCTGACATTGACAACTTGGATCTTATATTGTGACATGGCATGTTCGTACAGTCTGAAAAGGAACAATCGTAAATTGCACATTGTGCACCCGGCCACCGAACGAACATCCAAATCGAGGGCTAAATACGCTCGTTGTATGTGCGTAGCTTCATATGATGGTATTTTGACCAGCTGAGAACTCCTGTAGAGCTTATAAAATGTGAAAAGGAGTCAAAACAGCGGCAGGAATACATCCGTCACACACACACGAACGAAGATAAACAAACACTTTTTAGGGTCACATCTTGTGACATGTACCGGTTTTGGTCTTTGGTCAGTGTTGCGTTCATATTTCATTCGAACCGCACCAGAGTTTGTTTGGAAAAGGAGTGAGATACATCTTTTCAGCGTCTCGGTCCACTTGTTTGGTGTCGCAAAGCATTCACAGTTAGTCAAATGAACCGCACTAATAGAGCAATCGCACCAGAGTTTGTTTTAATCAAAACAAACCAGCCAAGTGTGAACTAGAGTGCGGATCGGGACGCATTTTTCTGTCCAACTCCGAGCACGGCCCGCGTCCGACAGAGCAGTGACCGAATCCGACAGGCATTAATATATTTTTGTCCGAGCCAGACACAGTTAAAATCTTATTTTCTCATACTAATGACACATGTATGTTTGTTCGTGTGGAACACCCGCTTTTATTAAGTAACTTTAGAAAGGCATTCGTAAATGTACAACAGATGAGCGCATCAGCGCACACGGGGCAACAAGCGCACGTTAACACAGGCGTGCACATTATGCACGTGTTTCGTTGTCACGGCTACATAAACAAATTTATGCACGCAGGAAGACGGATGCTAGGGTAATATTTAAAATTAATTTTAATCACAAAAACTAACCTTTGCATCAAGTGAAACAGGCCCATTGGTTATACCTACGTAATAAGCTTTTTTTAAATTTAAAATGTTCAATAACTTATCGCGCTGATGTGACTGAGCCCGAACCCGAACATCATTTCTAAATATCTGTCCGAACCCGGCCCGTCGGGTTGAAGAAAACCAGATTGTCAGCAGGAACATCATGATAAAGTAATGCAGCATTCACTCACCTGGCAGATGGAGGAGCAGAGCTTGTGCTGGTAGAACCATTTTTAGTGCCAAACTTCTCTTGAAGACGGAGGATATTCCGTGGAGGCTTAGCGGCTGAGTTCACATACGCCATTTTAACTTGCCGTCCTGTTAAAAGTCAATGATATATTACAAACATTGATTGTGAGAACTGGTCTCACATTTTTATTTTACTCGTTTAGTTAATATTTTTTGCAAAAAAAGTCAATTGCTTAAGCATATTGAGTTGAATTAACTGCATGATATGCTGATTCATTAATTGAATCATCTTAATTTGGAGGAGTTTCTCACCAAATATTGAAATGGATGATTTTCAAAGACATCTGACATGTCAGAATGTAAAGCTTTGAATAGACATTATAAAAAGTGACTTAAGGTGCAGTAAGTGATTTCTGAGAAACACTGTTGAAAGTGGATCGGAACAAGCACCACAACTAACATGTAGCCAATCAGCAGTAGGGGGCGTGTCTTCATGATGGGGGAGGAGAGAGAGTGAGCAAGAGGGAGATTTGAAGAAAGACTGTAGAAAGAAATGGCTGAGAGACATTACAAAAGAGAAATGCTCAGAGGAATACGACTTCCTCGCTTTATTTTTCACAAGCATTAATTTGCTTCACTTCTTCTAGGATAAAGAGACATCCATTGTACTGTGTGTTTGTGCATTTTGAGGGCGGAGCAATGAAAGGAGGGTGTGTTTGTTTGGATTGATTTTAAAATATCAAGTGTTCAACATTGAGTTTTCGAAATTGCATACTGCACCTTTAAGTCAAATATATATGTTTACTATATATACACCAGTAATATAACAAGTCTTGATCTAAATTATGCTGACAAATGCCTGCGAGCACCTTTAGGTTTGTTTGCATGGGCAGAACTGATGTTCATCGTGAGCTTGCGCAGACGTTCTTCCCGTTCTTCATGGAGCCGGAGATACATCTCCCTCCAGGATTCATACTCTTGAGGAGTTTCACGTTTAAAATCCCGCTGGCAGTGTCTGTTCCACAGATCATCCGACTCTTCTGTGAAATACTGAGAAGATACACTTGCAATCAAAGATTTGTCAAAAATTAGCTAAAAATCTTCATGATAAGTTTTAATGGGAAAACCGTGCATGCAGCGTTAATGGGGTTAACAAGCTTTTTTTTATGTTTTGTAAGAAGTAGGGATGCTCATTTCGGTTAATTTTCCCGACCGAAAACCGCCGCTCGTTATCCGATTATTAACCGTAAAACTGATAAGATTATAATATTGAATTGACATTAAATACAAATAAAATTAACGAGCGTCTGTGACCCGTTAAAAATACCAAAAAAAAAAGATCACAGGTTTATTTTAACGTGTAAACAGCAGCAGAACAGATCAACAACACAACCTGGATCCACATCAAATGATCACGCACCTGCAGCATTTCTGACAGTGACAACAGAGAAAAACTGAATTAAATAATATATATAAAAAAACTAAAATAGGCCTACACTAAATATATTTTTTAAACTTAAATTAACAAATTAAGATGACAAGAAGAAAACACTGCATCAGGTTGAAGCTTTGAAAAAAAAAACGGGTTTTTTTCCCCATCAGAATACGTTTTTTCGTCAAATAAAAATAGCAGGCCTACCTCTATCCACAGCTTGTCTAGTTCTTATTTAAACAAAAGTAACATGTCTACATGATGTGGGGTTAGTCTGGGTCGCCGATGGCACAGATGTCCCAGGAATACAGAGATAACGTATCGCTAGAGAGGCCAACTTCGGAAAGCGCCTTTCATTTGCTTGTGGATGTTTGCTTCGCAAGTGATAGCCTATTGCATTGTACACTTGCACTACTGCTTTATTTTAATACCGCGTATTAAACACCCTTTCTGTCCTTTCTGACCTTTGTTTTGGAGGTCTCCAACAGTAGGTTTACATGCATCCAAGATAAAAAATAAATAAATAAAATTCTTATAACATACAGTACAACATCTCCTCTTCGGTCTCTCTAAAGCTCGCCTTCTCAAGAGCCTACTAACTAAATCTTAAGTAAAATTATAAATGTTTTTACTGTTGCTTATGTTTAATTTAATGTATTAATATAATGCATGTAGAAGATCACAACTAGATATGCGATCAAAACTGTAAAATAAACAATCTGCACATGACTGTGACGACAACTTGACACACATACCTGATTACACTGCTCAATGCGGTAAAGCTGCTCAGGCGTACATCTCTCCAGAACCGGCTCCAGAATCTCAAATGGCACTCCGCCCACTTCATCAATTGCTTAAAAAAAAAAAAAATACAAGAACTATCAGTAAAGCTGATTAATTTTTAGGTGATTTATGTGGTAAACACTGAAACATCATGACATCCTTTACAGCGATTTGAACATGGCCATTTTAAGTGCGGTCACTGTCACCAGATTTTTTCACACACAGCCATCTGTGACTCTTGAGATGTGATTTGTTATGTAACATCCCATAAGGGTTAAATACTATACTGAATTAAAATATTATTAAAACAAATAATCAGAGAATGAGAAAACTCACAATCTATATTGTTCTGCAGGACTCTAATGCACTGATCATACAGAGACATCATTTTCGGCAAATACGCCGACTTGGACCCAGAGTACACAACCATTTTGGAGTTCAGCCTTCGACCTGCGCAGCCAAGATCCTCTTCGTCATTTGACACAGCGACTGAAGGAGAAAAACATGTTGCTTTGAGTCAACGCAGACAGTATCATTGGGATGTATACACTTCTTTTAATTTCAATTCTGTTTCTTTCAGGCATGTTAGGCAGTTTGATTTGAAGGGGCATATTTTGTCTTTTGTTTTTGGGCTCTACTAGAATAGGTTTCTTATTTTTTTTAAATCTTAGGTAAAAAAACAACAACTTATTTTGTCAAACATTTGACATTGTTGCAGCTCTTCTCTTCCCAGTCTGTCAGTAACGCTCTGTTTAGTTCCTGTCTCTATGAAGCCCCTCCTTCTGAAAGCACACTGTGCTCTGATTGGTCGGCTGGACCAGTGTGTTGTGATTGGTCAAGCACTTTGAGCGTGTTTGTGACATGTCCCGCCCCTTACCATAACCGCCTGGGCTGCGTTCCAGTCCAAAATTGTCATGTACTTCACTCGCTAACTATCTCGTTCACTCGGATGTACGTCATTGCTTACGTTGCATGAACGCACACTACTTTGCAATAGGCTGAATTGGAACGTGCTAAGCCCTTAGAATCCACTATGGGGTTGATTTATTATTTATTTATCCTTACGAAATTGTTTAATGTAGCATTCTATATGAATATAGGCGTGTTTGCATTGTTTAAACAATAAAAAAGTAAAATAATTAATATATAAGTTGTAAATTAAAACGCAATATGCGTTGACGTCACAATCGTGTTGCATTGTGGTATATGGAGCTGTCTGAAGTGTACATATAAAGTAGACTCGCTCCCTCTATATAAACTTCCCTCGTCCACTTCCCGAAATAGAACGCACTTCAAAATGGCGGCAGGGATTCCCCCGAGGGAAAGTGCTTAGGGAACTTCGCAAGTGCACGTCAGTTTCAACACACTACTAACTAACTCAACCAGTTCTGTCGGAATTATTTAAATGAGGAATATTGTGACATGTTCATTTCTGGAAGAAAACTCAAGACTACAATGGAGAGAGGCGTTTCAGGGAGTTCAGAAATAGTCACACTGATATAGAGAATAACTCTCGCTGGAGGGACTTTTGCAGAGCTTTTTTATGCTCAAACAGAAACATTACACACTAAAGAAAGTTGAACATAATAGGTCTTCTTTAAAAGTGTTCTTAAACTAAAAAACACGTACTTTTGCGTCTCTGGGGGGACAGTGGCGTAAGATCAATGGAGGGCAGTGGTCTGTAGTTGGGCAGGATGGCTGGCAAAGGGATATCAGGCAGCATGGGAACCACATCCACTACCTGGAGAAATAATGATTAGAAATCCTCTGACAAATCCCATCACCCCACCAGAATAACAAGTTCAGCCTCACCTTCCTGCGTTTCTCTGGAACAGCAGGCGTGGTCACGGAGGAAGAGGATGGCTTTGAGTGTTTACTGCTGGTCCCGTTAGCCTTGCCAGACTTCGAGGAAGCCGAAGGAACCGGGGCAGGAGGCTGAGGGGGTCGCGAGGGCTGCTGCTTTTTCTTCTTTTTGGTTGGGGTCGGAGCGTCGTACGTGAGGAAAGATTCAAAAGACATGGTTGGAGCTTCAAATGGCTCCTCTTCCTCGTCCATTTTCTCTGGAACTTCCCCCCTCTCCCTTGATTTTCCTTAAAGACAAAAGAAGATCCAATTAAAATCTTATACTTAGAATAAACAAACAACTCACAACTCATAGTCAGAAAGAATGTATTAAAGAATGAATTAAATTGACAGTAAAGACATTTATAATGTTACAAAAGATGATGCGTCATATAAATGCTGTTCTTTTGAGCTTTCTATTCATCAAAGAATCCTTGAAACAATCATGGTTTCCACAAAAATATTGAGCAGCACAACAGTTTTCAACAAATTACAATGATAATAATCAGAAATGTTTCTTGAGCATATTTGAATGATTTCTGAAGGATCATGTGACGCTTAAGTCTGGAGTAACAATGCTGAAAATAGTTGATTTTAAAATGCATTAAAACAGAAAACAGCCGTTTTAATTTGTACTAATATTTCACAATATTACTGTAATGTCATGAAATATATGCAAATTCTTACCATCACTTCCTCCTTTCTTTTCCTTCTTGCTCTCGTGTGAGCTTAAATGTCGATCATGTTTAGATTTGTGACTCGTCCCACCCTGTTGCTCTCGTTCGTCTCTGTGCGTCCTCTCCTTGCTGCTGCCGCCACCCGTGGGTCGGTGCTTCCGTCTCTCCTGTTCCCGAATGTCTTGGGAACTGTGCTCTCTGACTGGCTCTTTGTGTGGCTTGTTGTGTCTAATGTCATTTCGTGGGGGACTAGGCTCAGGCTCCGGCTCTGGCTCTGCCTCTGCCTCCTCTTCAGGAGGGCTTTCATACTCATCTGACTGATACCCCCTTGCACTGCCGTGTCTGTACTGTGAGCTGTAGTGCTGTGGAGGCGAGGGCGAGTAGCCATGCTGGTATTCCATCTCGTCGTGTTGCTCCTCCTCCATAAGTGGAGGTTCATCTGGAGACCGTTCCCGGACTCGTTTGTGCCCTCCAGACTCAATGCGTGAGTGGGAACGCCCCTCCTTTACAGCAGGTCTATTAATAAACATGAATTATATATAAACTTATTCATCTCTTATCTCACAACATTGCCAAGTTTCCAAAATGAACACCCAACAAACATCAAATTAGAGTAATCGTTCAAAAGCTTGGGGTCATTAAGATTTTATAAAAAGAAATTAATACTTTTACTCGGCAAGGATCTATTAAATTGATCACAATTGACAGTAAAGACATCTACATTGTTACAAATATATACATCTTTCAAATGAATGCTGTTCTTTTGTCATTTCTATTTATCAAAGAATCCTGAAAAAAATGATCATGTTCACACAAAATAATTAAAGTTAATAAGTTGCTTTTAAAGGGATACTTCACCTCTGTAAAGATGAATGTGTATTTAAAATGGGTCATTTATGTAGTAGAAATGTGACATTATTTTTGAATTTGGAGCCTTCTAGACTGAGAAAAGCCAGAAAATGTATTTGTGGCTCATGTGGATGAAAAACAACAACTCCCAGAATGCACTTGCTTCACTGCCCTACGAGGCCACGCCCAAGCCACGCCTACCGGTAAGAGCGCAGTTAAACAACAAGGCTAGGCTACTAGAGAATCTCAGTGACGAGTCTGCCTGGGATTTCGAGACCGCCCAAAATGTCCGGGATTCGGCTTCTGCGTTCTACAGTCGCCATTCATCATGTTTACGGCGGCGAGCAGGACGAGACTGACGGCCGCGGGAGAACGGCGCGAGGCCGGTGGCGTGATTACTGATGAGCGGCACCTGTGAGACGCACCGGTGTCGTAGCTCTCACGGAGGAGCGGGAATTTTCTTAGCTCGGTTAAAACGCACATTAACACATCTGTACAAAAGGCTAAGCTTTAATGACGCTGGTGCCCTCTGCTGGACATTTAATATGTTGCACTTTCGAATATACGCATTATCTCTGAATCACCTGACTATTATTGCTGCAATTTCATTGGAGGGCACCAGCGTCATTAAAGCTTAGCCTTTTGTACACCATCACTTGTAAACACTACATTCAGATTCACCAATCGGAATGAATTCAGTTAGATTGAAACAAAAAGTGTGTATGTGAACAATGAATGGCAACTGCAGAAAGCAAAAGCCAAATCCCGGACATTTTGGACGATCTCGACGCCGAACGTGTCCGGGAAAAAAGAGGATGGTAACCCCTACTACTCCGCTTTCTCCACAGAACAAGAGCCTGTTAGCTTAGCTTCCAAAAAAAAAAGATAGCTGACACTATCTGTACATTCTGTGAGTGAGATCCCCTCTATGGGCGGGCTGAAAACATGCGGATCTAGCGCCTTCTACTGGCTGTGGTCTCTAGCCTCTGGCCAAAAAAGCCTCTGATGATGCAAAATTACGATTTTTGCGTCATCTGTGGATTTTTTACAGACAAAAAAATACATAAATCTCTCGTCTCAGGGGGATATGAGGGAGGGAAGCACGGTAATTTGAAAATACTACAAGTTTTCTACTGATACAAAGCTTAATGCTAAATCCTGAAGTATCCCATTAACATCGATAATAATAAATGTTTCTTGAGTAGAAAATCAGCATATTAGAATGATGTCTGAAGGATCATGTTACAAGGATCAATATTACTGTTTTACTGGATTTTTGATCAAATATATGTAGACTTTCTGAGCATAAGAGACTTCAAGAAAAAAAATTTATGGCCCATACATATCTCTCAAATCACTCGCCATAGGCAGTTGTGGCAAAAAAGTTCATTCTGGACCATGAGCATATTCTAAAGAACAGTTGTTTCAGTTTTCTTTACTAAGTTGTTCTGCATTTTCATTACTTTAAAAAATTTAATTGCAATGAAATTAGCGGATAATAGATCACTTTAAGAAGCTTACCTGTCTGCAGATCTCTCTGGCACCAGCTTTTTCCACTTGGCCACAAGGTTCTTCGCAACCTCCCCAGCAAATTCATGTTTGCGCAGAGAATTCACAGCCTTCCCAATGCCAGTTTCCTGAAAGAATCGGAGAAAACAAACAAATTAAAAGCTAGAGATCTGTGAGATCAAACCAAAAGTAATAGATGTGAAGATAAGCAATATTTTGATCTTACCACCAAGATGTCTACAGTCATGGGCAGCTCCCCCAACCTTTTGAGAGTTTTCAGAAGCTAGACAGAACAAGGAAAAATATAAGAACGCATCTCACAGACAAGAGATTAATTAATTGTCATGATTATACAGTGTGTGTGTGTGTATATATATATATACAGTTGCATTGCCAGTAATAAGCATTTATGGCTGGTACATTTTCTCGTAACACTCACCATTGCGGAAATTTTCATTTTGGACCATAACAACAACAATATTGTTAGGACCATATTATCAAAATGATAAAATCAAGCATTTATCTACACTGTTTGTGGACAACTACACTATTCTTATAACTTACTACAAAAAAAATAACTTGCAATGTATTTAACATAATACTAAAATACTAATCGCATCATTGTATAAAACTAAATCTAAAACCTAAAAATATATATAAAAATATAATATATAGGCTAAGCTATATATATATATATATATATATATATATATATATATATATATATATAAATATAATATATAGGCTAAGCTATATATATATATATATATATATATATATATATATATATATATATATATATATACACTCAAATTAGTCCTGTCAAATCGATTAATCGCATCTAACATAAAAGGTTTTGTTTACATAATGGGTGTACATAATATATTAATACATATGAGTGTACGTTTCTGTGTATATTATATATACGTATACACACACACACACACACGCACACACACAGAGACATATAGTATATATATATATACACTACACACACACATATTATGTTACACGCAATTAATCGATTTGACAGCACTGACCCAAACACAAAATATAGATTAACTATATAGATAACTCTTAGAAAAATACTGGCAGTAGCATATCATCCACCATGATATGTACACATTTCAAGGAATTGTTCATGGCAAAAAAAGCATGGTAAGAACATGGTGCAGTGTCCAAATAACATGGTAGTACTGTGATATTTGTGTTGTACACAGAGACATCGGTGTAAATAACAGTAGTGTCAAAGTTATTAGTTTGTTGTATAGTGTCCAAGACTCATTTTTATGCCAGAATTACCAAACAAGACATTTAAGTGCACTTAAAGTGTAGTCGTGGCCTCCAGGGGAACAGGGGGGTCGCATGTGAAACTCGGCTCTACACAATAATGACACCTAACGTTACGTAGGCAGTTCACTAAATTTGAGACACAGCCTTAGTGTAAGACAAGTACAGTGAGTATTGCGGAGGAATCATGTTTTATAGAGAGTAACATGCACTCTGCTGCACTATCACGGCCTGTCTTCATCTGTCACTTATCATAATAAATTGCTATGGTTGTCATTTCTGCTAACTGAGCACTAGCATTTGAGAAAGTGCCCGATTCTGCTTCGGCTGAAGCATATTTAAGGAAAAAGTTCCATCCAGATTGATCTATCTAATCGATCATTCATTTCACGGTCTGCTGCTGTTGTAATTGTTATACGTTGGATTTCTGGATATCAATTTTGCACGATCCACTGACTAGCCACGAGCAGAAGCGCGTATAACACCGTCATACACGGCGCGAAATCGTCGACGTTAAGCGTTGGCTTCGTCTCAGAGAAAGGGTTTATTACCTTGCGAGGCTCTTGATTCTCATCGAGCCTCAACCGTAACTTCTCGACTGCTTCCATTAGCTCCTCCGCCATGTTTACAGCTGGTACATATTGTCCGGAAGTGGGGGCCTGCTGTTGTTTCTCAGACTGCTACGAACTTCCGTCACTCCGAAAACAAAAACCGGAAACACGTCATACTGCTGTCATAAAGCCATCTTGATCACTCGATGAGGTCATGATGTATTTATCGTTAAGCTTTTATAATTCAAGGTTGTGGGTATTTCAGATACATCGTACTAAGAGAGGTTAAATAGAGTGGTCAGTTATATAGATATGCTTATTATTTACAATCGCTTTATATGATGAACAGACTGAATTTAGGCTTTTATTCATCAACTCGCACATCAGTTGTGGTAAACAGAAGCTAAAGCATGTTCGCTTGAGGTGCGAGAACCAATGAGGTTCATTCTTGAGTTACGCATCACGTTTGAGCTTCTGCAAGAACCAATGAGGTTCCTTCACGTGTTACGCAGCACGTTTGAGCTTCTGTAATAACCAATGAGGTTCATTCCCGTGTTACGCAGCACGTTTGAGCTTCAGCAAGAACCAATGAGGTTCGTTCCCGTGTTACGCAGCACGTTTGAGCTTCAGCAAGAACCAATGAGGTTCGTTCCCGTGTTACGCAGCACGTTTGAGCTTCTGTAATAACCAATTAGGTTCAGTCTCGTGTTACGCAGCACGTTTGAGCTTCTGTAATAACCAATGAGGTTCATTCTTGTGTTACGCAGCACGTTTGAGCTTCAGCAAGAACCAATGAGGTTCGTTCCCGTGTTACGCAGCACGTTTGAGCTTCTGTAATAACCAATGAGGTTCATTCCCGTGTTACGCAGCACGTTTGAGCTTCTGTAAGAACCAATGAGGTTCATTCCCGTGTTACGCAGCACGTTTGAGCTTCTGTAATAACCAATGAGGTTCATTCTTGTGTTACGCAGCACGTTTGAGCTTCTGTAAGAACCAATGAGGTTCATTCCCGTGTTACGCAGCACGTTTGAGCTTCAGCAAGAACCAATGAGGTTCGTTCCCGTGTTACGCAGCACGTTTGAGCTTCAGCAAGAACCAATGAGGTTCGTTCCCGTGTTACGCAGCACGTTTGAGCTTCTGTAATAACCAATTAGGTTCAGTCTCGTGTTACGCAGCACGTTTGAGCTTCTGTAATAACCAATGAGGTTCATTCTTGTGTTACGCAGCACGTTTGAGCTTCAGCAAGAACCAATGAGGTTCGTTCCCGTGTTACGCAGCACGTTTGAGCTTCTGTAATAACCAATGAGGTTCATTCCCGTGTTACGCAGCACGTTTGAGCTTCAGCAAGAACCAATGAGGTTCATTCTCGTGTTACGCAGCACGTTTGAGCTTCTGTAATAACCAATGAGGTTCAGTCTCGTGTTACGCAGCACGTTTGAGCTTCTGTAATAACCAATTAGGTTCAGTCTCGTGTTACGCAGCACGTTTGAGCTTCTGTAATAACCAATGAGGTTCATTCTTGTGTTACGCAGCACGTTTGAGCTTCTGTAATAACCAATGAGGTTCATTCCCGTGTTACGCAGCACGTTTGAGCTTCAGCAAGAACCAATGAGGTTCATTCTCGTGTTACGCAGCACGTTTGAGCTTCTGAAAGAACCAATGAGGTTCGTTCCCGTGTTACGCAGCACGTTTGAGCTTCTGTAATAACCAATTAGGTTCAGTCTCGTGTTACGCAGCACGTTTGAGCTTCTGTAATAACCAATTAGGTTCAGTCTCGTGTTACGCAGCACGTTTGAGCTTCTGCAAGAGGTTTGTTCTCACCAAGGGGGTAATCCATCAGCCGGAAACCGAAGCTTCCCCCGGGGCCGCCATTGTAGCAGAGCATCACCTGCTGTTAGCATTCCATTGACTCCCATTCATTTTGGCGTCACTTTGACAGCGAATAACTTTACATCGGAGGCATTCAAAGACTCCATTTGTACATTATTTATTTCTAAAGAAACACAACAATGTATAAAAGGCTCCATTACCTTGTATCTTACGCTATGGCCCCGTAGAAGCAGTTTTTGTAAAAATAGGCTAGTCGAGAAATGACCGTATAGACCGGCGGAGAAGCTCGCAAGCAATCGGGAAGACGTGGAGGCATAAAGTCAAGGGAGAAGCCCATAGAGAGTGATAAAGCTCCCGCTGCTAGCTCATGGACAGCTAATGCTCACGCTCTCCGTCTCTGCGAGATTCGGAAGGGAATGATTCAGATTTCTCTCGGCACAGCTACTAGAAGACTGACAGCTGTCAGACAGGTTACTCACGTCACATCTACGTCGTCAAGCTCAGTTTGAGTCTGCGCAGTTTGCCTGGCGATCATGAAGTGAGTGCTTCTAATTGACTTCACTTTTCTCCGTTGAAACCTATGGGGTCGCTGTGTCCAGTTTATATACAGTCTATGGTTCTCGCGCGTCAAGCAGGTTCGGTTGAGCTTCTGTTTATGTTCACTGATCAAGGTTTACATGTGAATAAAAGACAAAATTCAATCTGTTCTTTATATAAAGCGGCCGAGTCTCTTTCGAAATTTTGGACTAAAACACCCAATTCAAATGGATTAGTTTTACGATCTCTTAATGAACTTTTTGAAGCGTCAAGGTAGTAGTTGCGTAGCTGTCAATGGAGGGACAGAAAACTCTCAGATTTCATCAAAAAGATCTTCATTTGTGTTCTGAAGATGAACGAAAGCCTTTGAAACGACATGAGGGTGAGTAATTAATGAAAGAAAATATTTTTTTGGGGTGAACTATCCCTTTAAATTATTAAAATAAATCATAAAGACTCACCATAACAACAGTAAAACATCTTCTCGACTAAAGACGTAAGCAAATGTTCAAGCATCATCACAGACTGGAGACTGAAATGTACAGGCAAGCAAAATGTAAAATAATATACAGACATCATACATTATCCTAACAGAAATACTGTGACAATACCACGGTACTAGCTGGTTAATATAATAATATTATTAGGATATTATTATTATTATACATTTTGGAGTAGGACCAAACATAATCGCATAAGAATCTGCCATTGAAAAATACCACTCTGATCTAAATATTGGGCAATGTCTCAGTTGTAAGTCGCTTTGGATAAAAGCATCTGCTAAATGTAAATGTCTATGTTGGTGATGGCCCTGATCTCGTCATGGCTGTAAGAATAACACCGCCTCTATGGCCTATCAGGGTTGAGTTAGGAGGGCAAGCTGGATATGGACAGTGTTTTTTGGGGAGGGGTGGATGGCTGTATATATATATATATATGGAGAAGGATATGTAGGTGGGGTTGGGGACTGGTTGGATTGTGTTGCAGAGCTGTGGTTGGTTCATCTTTCCCACTAACTCCTGCTGCCGACAGAGATCTGCCCTGACAGACAGAAGGAGATTAGCAAGAAGAGAAAGAAAACCGTGTGGATTCAAGAGCTGGGAGAAAGCGAATGAGAGAACAAAGAAGGAGAGCTGTAAAGTAGAGGTAAAACATCCTGACTGCTTTTCTTTCTTTTGATGAATGCATTGGGGTGTAATAATACATGTACATTAAATTAGACATTGGCATGTGAATGTTTTAACAGCAACAAAACTTATTCTTATGCATATTCTTTTAATGCACGAGTTCGCTTCACAAATTAATTGGGTTTAATATAAGCTTTAATCATGCATGTAGAAATGCTTCAATTTGAGATTATTGAAAACAAAACGTCACTTTGGATATGCATCCCTGACATCTCACAGAGTTAGAGTTTCTAATCAATGGCATCCCACTGTAGTCGGGTGGTCTAAATTTAAATTGACCCTTGAAAAAAATAAAGACATGAGGGTTGTTTCTCACTCTCTATAAATAACCAGCGGAGGGTGAAGCTTGTTGGAGGTTGGACACAAATAGTTTGTAGGACTTTCCACGACACTACAGCGTTTTAGACTGAAGAGAGACAGCCTGGCATTCAGCTTTCAGGACTGACGTGTGTAGCAGCTGCTTCTTTTCAATCTCTTCATCCTCTCTTTTATCCTTCCCTTTCCGCGATGTATAGAAATGTCCTTGTCCCCTACTTACCTCTAACCTTTCATATTGATGCCTGGACATCATGACAGCATCAGAACATGAACCGATCAATTTTTTCACTAATCTTACAGGATCTCCGGTTGACTTTCATTAGTCTATCTGGGTCAAATAGTTGCATGCCCATCACTGAAACATTCATTAAACTACTGAAAATTATTTTAGTCATTTATTCTTTCCCCTCTATGCTGTTAATAGCTGTGGGTTTGTGTGTGCGCGTGTGTGCTCGCGCGCGTGTGTGTGTGTGTGTGTGTGTCATAGTCAGCAGGGCCAGCAGCTGCTGTGGTGAAATACAAGAAGTGACAGAGTTTTTATGACGGACATTATGTTGCAACACTCCTGAAATCATTTAAACACATGCAGACAACTGCAGGTTTGATCTAAATTATATTAAGTGTCACAAAACGTACTTGTTTTTTTTCTTCTTCTTTTTTCTTTATATAAAAGTCTACTTCTGCTTTACATTCAGAATACGTTTGTGGAATTGCACAACTATATCACTGAAAACTGAGACCGGAAAATAGAGAAATCATTTCAAGTGTTTTCTCAACATTTAAACAATTCAAATAATTAATTGTCAGGAGTTGATTAGATATGCAATATCACTCAGTGAGACATTTAACCTTGTATTACTGTCTTTAGAAGGCTTTTGTCTTTCAAACACATTAAAATTTACAAGTTCATGTCATTTCATATTGACATGTAATTCAGAGATTCCCTAACTTTTTTTGTCAGCTGAAGTTCTTTGACCTAATATATTTACTAAAAGTTTGATTTTAAGTTAAAAAGTTAGGTCAATGATAAAAAATTAAGTCAATAATAATAATATTAAGTTCATGGTTCTCTGATGATGGTTAATGGTCACATGACATGCAGGTAAATTAATTAAGTGTTTTATTTTGATAGTTTTTTTAGTTTTTCATTATTTTAATTTTAAAAATATATATTATTACTTACTTAACAGCTTTTCATTGAACTCACAAACCCCAGTCTGGAAACCCCTGATATAATTTAACATTTCATTCACTTCATGTTGTTGATGACAAAGAATGGGATATATTTTCTTTCTCTTTGTATTTTTATATTAATATGGTACACGGTTATCCTATTCAAATCTATGTGATAAACGAGAAAGGTCAAAAGTAATCTAAAAGTAATTTAAAAAAAAGAAATAATATGATGGCTCACGTTACGAGCTACAATTTTTGTGATTTAAATTTAAAATTTAAAGTAATGTACCCAGCACTGAAACTATAATCTCGCCATGTTAACGCCCAGCAAGGAAAGAAAGTATTGTAATGTCTAAACAGAACATTTTGTTGTTGGATCACAAAAAAATACAGTTCTCTGACTGTACAATATACTAAAATGTCTCAGAGATTGATTTTATTTTAACATTAGCCTTAGCCAGACAAAAAGTTCATTTTATTCCAAGAATTTAAAAAAAAATCATTTCTATTCTGTCATTTCCATCATAGAATGCTCTTTTTTAAAGTAGACACCTCATATTTTGAACACTTGTTGCTGAAACTCGAGCCGCAGTCTTTATCTAACCCTGGTTATCCCTGGTGAAAAGCGTTGTCATAGTAAATAAGCGGGTTCACTTTGCACAATGATCGAGTCATTTCCGTGCATTTCCACTTAAATGAGAGCAACTGCATCTGATTTTGAGACACGGATAGACCTTTATGTTGTGGTTTGAAGGTGAGAAGGGGGACTGGTGACGGTGGGAGTGTAATTTAAGCTGCACGACCTCTGCCGTATTTTATTATGTGGCTTTAGAATATTTTTAGAAGAGACATAAACACACCTGTCTGTCACAATCCAATCATACTGGTTTGTTTATCTGAGGGGACTGCTTTGTTCTGGTTTTGATAACAGCACAATCCCCTTTCTGAAACAATACAAATTTGCAATGAGCGGATCAAAAACAACTTGGCCAAAAATAAGTGAGATTACGGAAAGAAATTACTTTGCATGCATATGCCGTGATCTGTAACATGCCTGGTTACTATAATAACTGCCAGATGAGTGAGGATTACTGATATAAGAGTAACCACACATTCTCCATTACAGGCTGAATCCTATAATAAAAATCAATTAAATTTAGTAATGTAACTGCAAGTTTTTATGCACTCATAACAAATGAGAGACTACATGGAATATAATAACACATTTATAAAATCCAGTTACACTGCAATAAGTTTCCATTAGTTAAGGTTAGTTAATGCATCAACTAATGTTAACTAACAATGAGCATTACATTCGTTACAGTACTTATTAATCTTTGTTAACATTAATTAATAAAAATACAACTGTTAGTTCATGTTAGTTCAACTAGTGTTAACAGATACAACTTTTGATTTTGATCATGTATTAGTAAATGTTGAGATTAACATTAACTGAGATTAATAAATGCTTTAGAAAAATGTTTCGTTGTTAGTTCATGTTAACTAATGTTAACAAATGAAACCTTACTGTAAAGTGTTCCCACAAATTCATTGCAAATAATTTAAATAAACTACAAAAATAAAATCACTAAATTATTTATATATATATAAATGACAGCACCCAAACTATATATATATATATATATATAAACTATAAATCTTCAATTTGGAATGAAAATAAAAACTGATGTACACGCCATTTGTAAATGACTCAGCTTGCTTATAATAAATTGTAAGCCTGGCTATCCTTTTTTGGGAACTCCCTTCGAGAACCACATGCACCTGTCAATCACCCTTATATCCTCCCACTGTAAACGAGTTAGATGAGATAAACCCACACATGTTGACCATGATAGTATGAAGCATTTCATGTTTATTGTACTCATACTGTACGTTTATTGTGTTTCTTTTCAGGCAGCGTGTGCTGAAGCGGATCACTCACTGTACTCCACTTTGTTAGTTTGCAACTGTCTGTCCATCTATTATCTCTGTCAATCCAGGGCTCTGGTTGGAAAAAGTGTCATAGCTCAGTTAAAACCACAAATACAACTTTAAGTGGTGTTGGGTCATTATCAGCACAGAATCTATTGTTAAAAAGCTATCCTACATTACACATTACAATGGCTCCCAAAAAGAAGTCACCACGGCCTAAGAAGTCCATACCTGAATTGACAACAGTTGAGAGTGGAGTGGTTGTCCCAGAGCCGGGCGTTAAAAAGCTGGAGTTTCCCCTTAATATTGAGCAGCTGAACCGGCTCAATGGGGTTCCCCTGCCGCCCCCTGTGATCCGACCCGGCGAGAAGGGTTTTGGTCTGGGCACTGAGCTCACCCGTCCCCTGCATGGATCCGCAATGCTGGAGGAGCTGAGCCGCATGAGGCAGGAACGCTTCCTCACTGACATGGAGTTGGCCTGCAAAACCAAGGCGTTCGATGTTCACAAACTAGTCATTTCCTCAGTCAGCCAGTATCTCCGTGAAGTCCTGGCTAAAGACCCTGGACTCAAACGACTGGAACTTCCCACTCTCTCACCTCTCGGTAAGCCTTAAAACATATCAGAGGTGCTTCCGGAGACCCGCTGTCCTGCTAAATTTAGCAAACCTAAACTAACCATGTCTTCAGGATCACTTGAGAATTACAGACATTCGGATCGGAACGAATATTTGCAGAACGAGGTCTCCAGGAACAGGGTCACCTCCTGACACGGCTGCACTCTAAAAAATGCTGGGTTGTTTCAACCCAATTTTGGGTCAAATATGGACAAACCCAGCCGTTGGGTTAAATTTTACATTTTTTAACCCAACGTTTGGGTTTGTCCATATTTGACCCAAAATTGGGTTGAAACAACCCAGCATTTTTTAGAGTGTGCATTTATTAATGTGACTAAATATTTCTTCTTTTTTTATATATTTTTTTATTATTAAGCAGATTTTTAAATGACAATATGTGCATGGCATGTATGAAAAACATCACAACCTGCTTTTTTAAACATCCATAGAAATGAATAAAGAAAAAATATACAATAGAACACTCTTAACTCTACCCAACCCAAAACATCCCACAAAATGAATAAATAAATAAATAAATAGAAAAGGGTTACTAAATATTTCAAGTGACCCAAACAACTGGAATAATCTACAGTCAAACAAAAATGTATTCAGACACATCAACATTTCTCACATTATCACAGTTTATTCGCTATAGCCTCACAAATGAATAAGGTTGAATAGCTGTCAGCTGTTAAATTTAAGGACACAATTGGATAAAACCATTTTTAGGTCAACCAATTACCAAGCAATGCTTAATTTAGTTCAGTCTGTGGTGTTAAAAGGTCGCATTAGCAATTAAAGAAAAAACACTTCAGCAAAACATGATCAGGTCAAAGTGTCAGAATAATTTTTGGTCGCAAATTTGGGGGTATAAAATGTCAGTTTACTTTATTTTGCTAGCCTCACTTACATAAATGAACTATAGTGTCCTGCACCCACTAGTAAAAAAATATCTGGTGTCTGAATAATTTTAGTTTTGACTGTATTTTAAATATTCATAACATATCTCTCTCCTCAGGACTTGCCAATGTGATTACATTTGCTTACCTGGGCCGTGTGCACATGTCCCTGTACACCATTGGCTGCACGGTGTCTGCGGCGAGCACAATGCAGATCCCTCATCTTCTCCAGATGTGCATGGACTTCATGCTGTCCGAGCTGAACGCTCACACGTGTGTGTACATCTGGAACATCGGCGCTGCGTACGGCCTGATGCCCGTTCGCGAGGCCGCCCGGCGCTTCATTCTGGAGAATTTTGCCCAGTTTTGTGAGACAGCCCAGTTCAACCAACTCACCCTGGAGCAGATCACATCTTTCCTGCAAGACGACAACCTCGTTCTTCCCTCGGAGGTCACCACCTTCCAGGTCAGTGTAAGGAGAGACGGATGAAAACGCAGGAGAAATAGAGATTTTACAAAAGCTTAAAGGGGTCATTGGATGCAAAATTCACTTTTATATGGTCTTTGCAGTGTGTGGACACAACCACCATACAATTAAAAAAATCCATTCACTCCTTTTTTTTTTTCTTTTTTTTTTTTATCCTCAAAAAGCTTAAACATTCTCAATAATCAAGCCGTTTGGATTTTTTTTTTAGCAATATGATGTCATATTGCTCATACTCCGCCCATGATGACCGCTGACGGACTGTCCCGTATTAGCATATTTCCGCCCTCAGCCATTTGTATACTGTCTGCCAAAGCAGCAGTTTACTTGTCTTGTATCTACACGGCCCATGGAAGATGGGGGGGATAATGGCTCATTATCATTTAAAGAGAAATGTACCGAAATGGGTCGCTGTGAACAGAGCCGTTTATGAGGAGGTACACTGTAAAAAATTAAACCGTAATTTTTACGGTAAAAAAACGGCAGCTGTGGTTGCCAGAACTTTACCGTCAAAAATACGGTAGCAACGTTATTGGTTTGACAGACTTACAATTTACAGTAATAAACCGAAATTTTACAGAAATTTTAATATCTGATATAATGTGAATTTACCGTCCTATTGAAGTATTAATATCTGTTTTGTACCTTTGTGATACACTGATAACCACCAATCACAGCAGTGATGAGAGTCACATGATCAATCAAAGCTCATCACAAGCAGCTCTTCCACAAGAAAGTTAATACTAATATACAGAAGCTGCACAGTGTCATTCACACAAACATTTAACACCATCATGGTAAAACATGAAATTTTAAAAATGCAATAAACATTCATTTAACAACATTAAATGTAACATTAATCCCTAATGTACATAACTGATTAGAAAAAACTAAGAAAACTATAAAGAAACAGTTATTTCAACAAAAATACATCAAATGTGAAGTGTCACACAGGGAATTGTGGGAATGTCAATTTACGATTTTTCACCGTAAATTATACAATGAGTTGTTCTTTTTCACTTTCAAAAACTGTAAATTGAACGGTATTTTACAGTAAAATTATATGAAATATACCATTAGATCTATCACAGTTATTTACCGTATATAGTACGGAAACTTTCTGTTAACCAATTAACAGTTTTTCACTGTAGCATTTTTACAGTCTTTTACCATTAAAATCACGGTCATTTTTTACAGTGTAAAAAGGGTGTTGTTTTACACAACCATTGAGGAATTCTATCCAAAGTATGTTACAAACTTTACATGAAGACCCTAAAAAATCATACCAACTAGTGGAAAATGTGCATCCGATGACCCCTTTAAGAACTCCCCATTTATACAGTGAACCAAAAGCTAAATGTCAGCAAACACAGCACATACTATAAAAAGAGATATAGCTACAGAGTCTTGAGAAGGACATAGACATGCACAGGATGAACACTATTTATAAAGTAGACTGAATTAGATACTAAATATGGATCACTCACTCACTTTATCTTTTCTTGGAATCTAGATGGCAATGAAGTGGTTAGACTTTGACCCAAAGAGGCAGGAACATGCTGCAGAAGTGCTGTCTCATGTGCGCTTAGAGACCATCCCTGCCAACGAGCTGGTCAGTGAGATCCAGCCAGTGGCTCGTATGATGCTGGATCCTCGGTGTCACCGTCTACTGGTGGATGCCATGAACTACCATTTGCTGCCTTACCAGCAAAACACACTGCAGTCACGGCGCTCAAAGGTCCGGGGAAGCCAGAACGCTCTTCTGACCATCGGGGGTCGCCCGTCTCTAACTGAGCGAGCCCTGAGTCGAGAGGTACATGTTGAACAAAGTCCATGACATATTTTTGATTCATGGGTGTCCAATGGGCTTTATGCACAACTTCTTGAACTTTAGCCAGCTCCTTTGTTTCCTGTCTGCCATTATTGGACAAACTGATTAATCCAGGTGTGTCTGAGTATTGTTGTTGGTCAGGCACACCTGGATTAATCAGTTTGTCCAATAATGGCAGACAGGAAACTAAGGAGCTGGCTAAAGTTCAGGAAGTAGTGCAGCTGTGCATAAAGCGAGTTTATCTCCATCCTGCTCCAACACACCAAATCTCGTAATACTGAATACCTTGGCTAGGTTTAATTAAGTTTGAAGCTAAACTCTGGCCCTCCATGAGCAGGAATGGACTCCCTGATCCGTGCGCATAAGAGAATACAGCAGTCCACATTTGAAGTGGATCAAAACCTTTCATCAAAGTTTGCATTGCATTTTGAACCGTTCTTGTCTTAGGACAACTTTGACGAACTTTTTTGATCCACTTTTTTAAAATACTTTATTTTGATTGCTCACCAGGTGCTGTGGAGAGATCCTCGAGAGGGAACGACTACATGGCGCCATCTTACTCAGCTGCCAGCAAAGAGCTTCAACCAGTGTGTGGCTGTGATGGACGGATTCCTGTATGTGGCGGGAGGAGAAGATCAGAACGATGCCCGAAACCAGGCTAAACATGCTGTTGGCACTCTTAGCAGGTGCGTTATCATCATAAATAATTGAATCTAATACAGGGGTGGTCCAATCCTGCTCCTGGAGAGCCATCTTGCTATAGAGCAGTGATCTCAAACTCAGTTCCTGGAAGTCATGCACAATTTTGCTCCAACCCTAATCAAACACACCTGATCAAGCTAATCAAGGTCTTCCGGATTACTATTAACTTCCAGGGCTGCGTTCCAGTCCACTTTTAGACACGCACTTGCAAACTTCCCCTCTTGGGAAGCCGCCATTTTGAAGTGCGTTCCACTTCATGAAGTGGACGAGGAAAGTTTATATGGACAGACCCTCGTTCCCTCGATTTTGACAGAGGGAGCGAGTCTAACTTCATATGTACACTTCAGACAGCTCCATATACCACAATGCAACATATTGCGTTTAATTTACCCTACCACAAACAACTCTATATATTAATTATTTAAAAAAAATGTAAACAACTGAAACTCACCTATATACATATAGAATGCTGCATTAAACAATTTAGTAAGGGAATAAAAATAATAATAAATCAACCCCATAGTGGATTATAAGTGCAAGTGTGAGTTGGAGCTAAACTGTCCAGGGCAGGGTTTCCCAAAAGCATCGTAAGCTTAAGTTGATCGTAGAACAATTGCCACCAATGGTCTCTACGATCAACTTAGGCTTACGATGCTTTTGGGAAACCCAGCCCAGAGCTGTGGCGCTCCAGGAATTGAGTTTGAGACCACTGCTATAGAGGTTAGAAACCTGATTAAACACGCCAGCTAGTCAAAATCTTCAAGATTAGCAGGTACTTCCAGGCAAGTGTGTGTTTGAGCAGGTTTCGGCTAAACTCTGCACTCCAGAAACACGGTTGAACACCCCTGGTCTAAAATCTTTTTGACCGTCCGCATTACCTTCTGGTCCTCAGATATGATCCTCGCTTCAACACCTGGCTGCATCTGACCAGCATGCGCCAAAGACGTACACATTTCAGTTTGGTGGCTACTGGTGGGCGGCTGTATGCCATTGGCGGCCGTAACACCGAAGGCCTCTTGGCCACTATTGAGAGTTACCAGCCCTCGACCAACACTTGGCATCTCCGTACGCCAATGGATATGCCTCGATGCTGCCATGCCAGTGCAGTCCTACCATCAGGAGACATCTTGGTGACTGGCGGCTATGTCAACTGCGCTTACTCTCGCTCGGTCATCCATTATAGCATTGACACCGACACTTGGAGCGAGCAGGGAGAGTTGGAAACACCTCGAGGATGGCACTGCTCTGCAACAGTAGGTGGAAAGGTGTACGTTGTAGGTGGAAGCCAGCTTGGTCTCGGTGGAGTCCGCGTTGATGTAATGACCATGGAAGTCTTCTCGCCTGAGAGCAAAGAGTGGACGAGAGCGGCAAGCCTTCCCTTAGGAGTGAGCACAGCTGGCATGTCCCCACTTGGAGATCACCTGTACCTGCTGGGTGGCTGGAATGAAGAAGAGAAACGTTACAAGTCCGCGGTCCAGCGCTTTGACCCAGGCACTGACAGCTGGTCAGCAGTGGAAGACCTGCCAGAACCCATAGTGGGAGTGTCTTGCTGTGCCCTACCTTTGCCCCCACGTCAAGCGTCCCGAAGACACCGAAACACCCCTTCCCATGAAGACCAGAGCAGTGCGACACAGCACAACACCGCATGAGAAATGAAAGCTGGGGAAAGTCAAAGAGCAAGAGAGAGACATCGTGAAAGAAGAGATTGTTAGAGTGTAGAAAAGAGAGAGCGAGAGAGAAAGGGACGTATTGGTGAAAAGGAAATTTAGAGAGTAGAAAGTAAGGAGTAACAACATAAAGGGAAAAGCCAGCACAGAAGTATTGTTGTTCTTAAACTCCAAAGATGCATTTAGGGACGCAAGAGTTTAAAGAAAAGGTACTAACTAGGGCCTACTTATGAAGAATGTGAAAGGTACATTTCAGCCTCAGCAGTGCGAGGAATTTAGTGATATATCTATGAGTTTCTGAGATTTAATGAGTTTTAGAAATTGAGCCATGCCTCGGATAGCACACGTACGTCTCCAAGATTTCTGTTAAAGAGCAGTTCATCTGGAAAGCATCTGCTGTGCACAAACATCTTTAAAAATCAGTTTAGCATACATTCTACAATTATAAACATCTTAAAGACATTTCTAATCGTCTATTTAGCATCTGAAAGGACGTATTAGCCTACAGAAGAGCAAACACTCTTAATATATCTTGCAGATGAAAACACACACATCAAATAAACATCTCCGAGATGTACATGTGCTTTCAGGGGCAGTTTTATTGAAAATACCATTGTGGGATCATCAAAAACCATGCTAAATTCAGTAGTACTGAATCAAGTACATCAGTTTGTTTATTTCTCACATTATTTATTGCTTTTTTTTTTTTAATCAAGTTTATCAGTTTTCTCTCTTGCAGTTATTGGGTCTGGCTTTTAAAAGTTGTTCAGGTTTTTTTTTATAATATGCAAAGAGGCACAGTGCAAATATCAATGCCCCCATAGACACACAATTAAGCACCAATGCATTGATATTGCCCACCAAAGAATGTGCATAACACCACACATATTAACCCAGTTAGTCTAGACTTGCTATCGATAAAATGTCTCATGCTTACCATACCGATTGATATAATTCTTGTTTAAAGTGTCATTAAGGGCATTTACCTGCATGTGTAGTGGTCACAACAACTACATATAATTGTATAATTGATAAAGACCTTAAGAGAACCAGTTAAAATATCCAAGAAAAATATCAATGATTGAACAAAATAGAAATTAAAGCATGACATTGGAAAAAGTAGCAGATTTAGGAGTCTGGAGTGTGTCTGGGACTAGATCTCTGGGATTTAACTAAAAGCAAAATTGATTAAAAACAAAAATGTCTCTTCATTCCTTTGCAATACTCACTTAAACATGAAATGACAGTCAGTCACCAGTCCACCCTCAACTATCAGAAGTTAAGTGTTTTGGTAATGAAATAGATGTACTTCAAGGACATCTCAGCTTTAAAAACAATAAAAAAAACTATTTGTTTTTCTAACTTAAAGTAACCGGATCACCTTAAAAATGGAGTTCACTGAAACTAAAAACTTGAGTTGCTATTTTTCAGACCATGTTTAATTATTCATACATGCACTTACATAAGAAACCTAAAACACTTTATAACCTGCATATATTCACCTGACAGATCCGTTTAATACCGTAAATCAGGTTTGATGTTGCACGATCACCAAACAGGAAAGTAGTCTAATTTAGATGATCGTTTGCTGCTTTATCTGTTGCCGGTTTGAGTAGCATTTGAGCTAAAATACTTCAGTCTCAAAATAGACTGACTTTTGGTAAAGAAGTTGAGTAATGAAAATATGCACGTTAAATTCATTCAATAGTGTTCGACAACCACTAATCTTTTGCCATGAAATCACACTCTTTGTATGATAATTGTATATTTCAGAAAACTAAAAGGGTAATAGCCTGGAAATTTTTTTCCATACTTGGAAGTTATTCAAATAAAATTCCATACTTTGCAAAAATGCATAGGAACCCTGATCAAAGTTGATTTGACAAATATGGTGAATCATGATTATTTTTTACAGTATACAAACAAGTACAGCTGATATTTAGGTTTTTAAATCGCTTGCTATTCGTTTCATGTCATAATTAGTCACACAAATACAAGATGTGAATTGAGCAACAACACAACTGTACTTTACATAAATAAAGACACAGACTGCATCAAATTTGGGATTTTTCTTTTATTTGTGTTACAAATTCAAAAAAGATGGTCCTTTACTTGCCGGGGAGGATGATGCCATCATACTGAAAGACAAAGAAAATGGTTTAAGTAAATTCAGAAGAACAGAAGACACATTGGACTTATCTACTTACATTTACTTGTATAGCTCCTTTCAATATATATATATATATATAGTTTCAAAGCAGCTTCTTAGAAAATGCATGTTTCTACATTACAGGTGTAAACTTTTTTTTAACAATTGGAAAACACTAAGACAAAGTTATCAATATTACAGTCAGCACTAGAATGTGAACAACTGAGGATTTATCTTCAGTAAATCTATATACAATAAGAGGCTTGAACTTCTGACAGGTTAAAAGATTAATATTAATAAGCAAATAAATAAATCACATGGAATACACTGCAGAAACTGAACTAGTTACAAACTATTTCTTTCCATCATGAAACTAGAATGATTGTACCACTTGTTTGCCTATTTTAACAGTACAATTTTGGGAATTTTACAACTTCCGGCTCACTCTAAATGATTTAACTGGAAAAAACAAAAAACAGTCTCAATATCACAGCTACCGCTGTAATAAGACAGCAGACCAAGATGTGTCTAGCATCAAATCAACTAAAGAAAGCACTGGAAAGCAGTATTGAGCCAAACAAGGTCCGCAATCTGTGCAGAGAGTAGATATACTAGAACATGCACTGTTTGGGAATGGAGTCAAGTTGTGTGACGGGTATTTAAACACACCTTCTGTTGGAACCAGCGCATTGCCTCCTCCTTGCGGATCCGGTGCTTGGCACCGATGCGGCCCTGCTTCCTCTTCTTGTCAGCAATACTGAAACCGGGTCTGCCAAGAACCTACAGTAAACCGGTAAAGAATGCTTATTTATTTCCATCACAGACACACAGCAGTTACAGGTTACGGTTAAATTATGTGATTGCTTTCATCCGTTCTGCACGGTATCCCTCAAATACAAATTTTTACAACATCCATTGAACTACTAGTTTCAGCCAGCCTGAGCATAGCAGCAAAAAATCAATTCACAACTCAAACAAACTCCTAAAAGCCTGAATTATAACAGGTTCAGCTGTGATATAAATGGGTGCATATTATCATCATTTATGTCACTCACCACGTAGAAGTCCAAGCCGTAGATTCCAATGCTTGGGTCGTACTTGATGCCCAAATCAATGTGTTCCTGGATACCAAAGCCAAAGTTTCCTGTGTCTGAGAAGTTGTTCTTCCTCAACTCGTACTCACGCACCTGGACAAAATAAAAGAATATCAAAAAATGAATGATTTCTTTTTTTTAAAGCCCACTGTGGACTATAAAGTTGGGAGTACACTTTAATTTTTGCTGTTGCATGAGCTCGCAGAGGATTTGTTTTTTCTCTCGGGAGAAATAGTGGAAATATTGATGCTCGCATTGTGAGGAATTACGAGCCGAGTAGGTTACGTACACCTCCCGATAATTTTTAAACATGTTTAGATTCAGGGAGTCTGCCTGATTTTAATCAGTGTATAGGCCGTTTCCTATTGCCAAATCATACACAACCACGTCACATAGGCTAGATTTATGAATATATTACATCCCGGTGATAGGGCTGGGCAAAAAAAAATATTTTTCGATTAATCGATTTCTAAAATGTGGTCGATTCAAAATCGATTCTCAAAGGCCAAAAATAGATTTTTTTCCATATTTATTTACCTATCACCCAAAAGCCAGTATTAGTTTTCCTACACTGTTCATAGGCTTGTAGCCTCCATGTTTTCACCAAGTCTTTTAATTTTAGGCATACCCTTAATGTTTTACACACACCCGTTTGTTATTGTAGGGACATCAACTTTACATTTTACAGTTTATCCACCCCTAAACATGACGCTGAACAAAACAAACTGTTACTGGTTGCTTTACATGTCAGTCAGGCGGCCTCTGGACGCTCAGCCAATGAAAGCTGCTATGGAGTCCAGACCTTCTGTCTTGAGTCTGAAGGTCTGGATACACAACAATAACTGACTTGCAACACGTGCAATGGCTCACAACCTCCCAAGTGTCCGAACTCGAACTGTGTGAGCGATAGAGGTACAGTCATGGCTAATTGTAATACACCAAATATTCCCGAGTAGTCAATTCCAATAAACATTCCTCTCACCTTCAGTCCCTTCTCCAGGATTTCCTCAGCCTTGGCTCCACGGACCGTGCAGTGGACTGCAATCTTTTCATTTCTACGGATGCCAAAGGATCGCACAGTGTAGCGGGCTGGTGGGAAACATTTGCAATTAATGCATGGCACAACTTTACAAACAGCAACAAGTGTCACTCAACATTCATGAGGTGCAGCAGAATGCGCAAGAGAGTCAATTCACATTTATTTGTATAGCGCTTTTCACAATGCACATTTTAAAGCAGCTTTCCAAAAAATGCATAAATCCACATTAGGGCTGAACGATATATCGTTATCGTATCTATGTCTCGTTATGAACTTAAGATATTACTATCGAAAAAAGCAACGATATCGACGATATAGATTCCCCCTCTGGCAGTCGCAACAAACATCAGTTTTACGAGTGCCTTTGAATGCACAGCTAAAGCCAGCGCGCACACACTACCAGGGACGTGGGAACTATATTGTGAGAGGGGGGGCGGCGTTTCCATGGTGACGCGTCATTGCTTGTCACGTGACACACCGCAGCAGCAACAGCGCTGAATGAATGATGATCTGCATTTATGACATTTTTCCTTTTTTATTCAGAATATTCACAAATGTGTTAGCTATGGCATGAAATATCTGATATTCCCATTGTCAAATACATGCAAGTGGAAGTATATTGTTGTTTAAACTCCTTTATAACGATCGCGTTAGTTGAGCTGTATGCGCGATGGGCGCCGCCGTGTTAGTTTGTGCCGCAGACGCAGTTTAGAGAATCGGATTTGTTGGATTTACAACACGTGAATTCATCCACTTCTCCCGAAATACTTAAAAGTAAGTGGCTGGTGAACTGGGAATAGAATAGAGTAAACACTGAAGTTACTTACACAATGTGTATCTGATATAAATAAAACATGTCGAATTATAATGGAAAGATTATTACCTCTTCCATAGACATTAGTGTGTAACTATAAAACTATACTTTCTACATTTTTTTGTATTATGATCTTTATTTTTCTGAGAAATGCTTGGTTTTCACCGAACCCCGTAGTCATATCGTATTGTATCGATATCGAGATATCTGACATGAAAATCGAGATATGAAATTTTGTCCATATCTTCAGCCCTAATCCACATTACAAATTACAGTGATCTGTTATCAGAGGTAACTGTCTAAGTTAAAGCAAATGTCACAGTAAGCGAAAAACGTATTTAAACAATGCAATAATTAAATGAAGAAACAATGAGCCCAATTAAGTAATGAATACTTGTTTGTTAACAAATGATTAAGACATTTGGAGAAATGCAGCTTTGGTGAATGTTGGAAAGGGGATGGAAGAAGTGGCCTACCCTTGGAGAAGACAGGAGTCTGTCCTGTCAGCTGTTCCAGGACTTTAGCAGCTCGGGTCAGCCTGTCACCACTCTCTCCCACACAGATGTTCATGCAGAGCTTGCGGATGCGAAGCTCCTTCATGGGGTTCTCCTTCTTCTCGGACTGTTCCTGTACGGAGAAATGCATAACGTTAGTTGTCACGAACGCACAATCTCACAAACCTGCACCAGCTTTCTAAATATCATACTAAAGCTGTAGATCAAACAGCTGTTTTGCGTTATAGCACGTACGTTACTAGTGTGGAGTGTAAGCTCTTCAAATAAGAGGCGAAGTCTAGTGAACATGCCCGGACATATCCACCATTTGGAGAGCTAGCATAGCATTACAAGTCAACATACTGTCATATTGAGCACTTCATACAACTGAGCTCTCGGTTAATCATCCGGATTAAATTTTTTTCATAGAAACTAAGTTCAGGCAGTGTTGGAAACACACACGTAACTTTAAACGAGTCAATGACATGCCGTGTCGGCACTACGGTGAAGCTAACGCCAATATACGCCACATCAAATCATTCCGGCCACAAATATCGCCATCGTTCTGTTAGTCACATCAACGGCGACTGATAACGTTGTGCTTGACGTGATTATTGCATAAAAACAAGCAGATGGTTGTTGATTTGAATGATACTCCTTCGTGATCACAATTTCTGCTGTACTCACCGCCATGTTTGATCACTCAGAAAAGGACGATACACTTCCGGCGCAGAGAATTTATGTTGCGTTTTAACCACTCAGAACTACACTTCCCATCATGCTTTGCGCTCAAGGACGATTTTCCGGTATTAATCAAAATTGGTGTTACTAATTTTGTCTAATATGGGATTGTTAAATTGTGCTAGAATAAGTGTACATATTTGATATATGTATATGCTTGAAAATGTTTAAGATCCTGTAAAAAAAAAAAGTATATAGGCTACGTGATGGCCCATTTTACCTGATATCACCCTATATATATATATACACATATAAATAAATAAAATCAAAATTTGACTTTTTTTGAAGCAGTTAATTTTAGTTACACATTTGTGGACGCATATGTGACATAAATATGATCCAGAGAGCACCGTCTTTTATGTCATATTACCTGCAAATTTGGTTGTAAAACAGGAAATTAGGTGTTTATTAAATCAGATTTTTCATCCGAAGTTCAAACACGTTGCCTTTTGAAGGCCCACTTTTGAAAAGTACCAAATTGTATAGGCCTAAATTTATAGAGATAAATTGCACTTTACGAGGAAAGGAAGTTTATATAAAGTTTATATACTAGCCTATATAAAAACTTTTTTATTTAATTTGTCTGTTTTATTCTTCAGAATATGGAAATCAAATCTGTTTTTCAAAAATGAAATGATAGCCTACTGAAGAAATTTTTAACATGTTTAATTTCACAGTTCACAATGATCCATACAAAAAAAGAGTTTACATGCACTTCACATTTATACTGTTTCCAATACATGCACTATTGACTATACATTTCAGGGGGGAAAAATAATAATAATAATTTAAGTATATGCCATAAATGCATCAATCTTTAACATAAATTAAAAATTGTAAAAATATATAAAACCAAAGATATTGTATTGTACAATAATAAGGCTTATCAGTTACACTTTATATTAAGGTGTCATACAGTCTAATTATATATTTAAGTACTGAGTAATATTAGGCATTTACTGTACTTACTAGGGTTAGGGATAAGGATTTGGTTGAGGGTTAGTTGCGTGTAATTATGCATAATTTACTGTTATTACTATGGTAAGTACATAACAACAAGGACACTGTAAAATAAAGTGTTACCGGCCTATCTTTCCATTTGGAGATTCTACAAAATCAGTTTTTAAAATGCACATCCGATTCCAACACACACAATAACAACCAGTAACCCGATATAGACTAAGACATAAGAACGTGCGGCAACAATACTGTCAGTGTCATTGATTGGGTTTGGATGAATGAGAGCATCAGGATCAGGAACAAGAGCATCAGGATCAGGAACAAGAGCATCAGGATCAGGAACAAGAGCATCAGGATCAGGAACAAGAGCAGCGGAAGGACTCGGCATCTTTAAAACAGGGAGTCCCAGATCTCTTTGCTCCTTCAGGGCGTTGGTCAGAAATGCAAGCGCTCTCTTGGGAAACGCAGGCGGAGAGAAGAGATTATGATGGCAAACGAAGAAGTGGGGTAGTGAACCATCAAGTGCACGTCGCTCGAAGTATCCGAACAGATTCATGAAGGAGACGGACAGCTGGCTCGGAGACCAGAGGGAATCCGTCACCCGGTCTGAGAGCACGTGGAGGAAGGCCGTTTTCCCGTGGTAGGAACACAGAGGCTCAAGCTCTTGGGGATACCGTTGCTTCAGTCCCTCAATCAGACACTTGAGAAGCCGCAAACAGCGTTTCCTGAGAGAGGAGAGAACAGGTTTGGGCAAGCATGACTTTAGTTCACCCAAACATTTAAATTCTGTCATTAATTTCTCACCTTCATGTCGTGCCAAACCTGTAAGACTTTCGTTCATCTTTTTAAATGAAATCTGAGAGCTTTCTGTCCCTCCATTGACAGCTATGCAACTACCACTTTCAAGGCCCAGAAATAAAGACATCATTAAAGGGGAGGTTGATTATGATTTCACTTTTCTAACTTTAGTTAGTGTGTAATGTTGCTGTTTGATCATAAACAACATCTGCAAAGTTACGACGCTCAAAGTTCAAAGCAAAGGGAGATATTTGCTTTTAAAGGACTACAACAAACGGCTGGTAGGGACTACATGAGTCATGACATTCCTCCCGGGTTAGTGATATGACCAACCCTAGAATTTACATACACCGCCCCCTGAACACGATTTATAGATTATCATGACAGAATATGCTAATCAATGACTAGAAGATAACATAAACATAAATTAACCAACAAACCATTCAGAAATGTCCTGTTGCTTCTACATGTTGTCACTTCTTCTTGAGTCTCTCCATCATTGTCTGACTTCGGTTTGAACATAAAAGGCTAAAAGTTTTTGAAATTTTCAGTGCATGTGTGTGTGAGGTAAAAGGACGAGCTTTTGAAGCTCCGCCCCTTGTGCCGGGAGCAGCAGCTCATTTGCATTTAAAGGGACAGACACAAAAACGGTGCGTTTTAAAGTAATCCAAGAAGTTTAACCTCAATTTTATGAAACAACTTTGTGCACAAAAAGCATAATATACCACTTTTAATAACAAAATCTCCAATGCACGTTCACACAACACCATCTACTTTCGCCACAACACGCATGCGTCGTTGTGCTCTCGTGAACGTGCGTTGGAGATTTTGTTATTAAAAGTAGTAAATTATGCTTTTTTGCATAATCAAGGTTAAACCACTGGAGTCACATGGATTACTTTAATGATGTCTTTACTACCTTTCTGGGCCTTGAAAGTGGTAGTTGCGTAGCTGTCAATGGAGGGACAGAAAGCTCTCAGATTTCATGTAAAAGATCTTCATTTGTGTTCTGAAGATGAACGAAAGTCGTATGGGTTTGGAACGACATGAAGGTGAGTAATTAATGACAGAATAAAAAAAAATGTGGGTGACCAAACCTTTTAACCTACCTAATCTGAACCTATACTTACCGGCAACACTTATTGGAAGAACTCTCACAACACGTCTTCTTATTGCCATGATACTGCATCATCTCTTTTTCAATGTGAGAGAAGGATATCCGCCAGCTCTCTGAAAACATATACAGCAAATATATCAATAAAATGCTTTTATATGGTTTTTGACAAATTTTGAAAGAACATTTAACGCCAAACATATTCTATACAAGGAAAAATGTCTTAAATGATTACCAAATAACTTACCTTTGGCATTATCTGTGAGGGTTCTTCCTTTAGGTCTCTTTGGGACGAAATACACAGCCTTGCTTACAATCTGGCGGCGGCATTTCTTTCCAAGCCAGTTGTTTATATTGGGACCGGCCCGTGCCGCTTGTGGCCAACCTTGTGGCACCTCGAGAGTAGGTACGATATCTACAGACATCACGTCATCTTCTTTCTCTTTGTTGTTAAACTCAAGAGTCACCGCCGGTGAATTGACCAGTTTCCTGCATACCACCCATCCTTTACCTGTGAACGGGCGACAGAACCAAAAACTATCTCAAATGCATACGATACATCACTAAAGTTTAGGTTTAAAGAAAGAAATTACTATTTTTATTCAGAAATAATGCATTAAACTGACCAAAAGATACATTTAAAATGTTTTCACATGAACAAAATCAAGTCCAGTCATAAATTTTTTATTGTTTGAGCCGTTTCACTCGGATACGTCACAATAGAAAAGAATAACGCAAGTTCTGTTTCATGCTGACTTTAACTGTTTTCAACATTGATAATAATAAGAAATGTTTCATGAGCAGCAAATCATCATATTAGAATTATTTCTGAAGGATCATGTGACACTGAAAACTAGAGTAATGATGCTTTGATCACAGGAATAAACTACATTTTTAAAAATATTCACATGGAAAACTGAAAATAGAGTTACTATTTTTACTGTATTTTTAGAAGAAGAAAAAAAAAGGAAAAGGAAAAAAAACCTTTTAACTGGTAGTGTATAAAAGAGCCAATGTAAGTGAACTTGTTGAGAAACTGATCAACTGTGACAATCAGCGGCTGGAGTGCCCGCTTGAGCCACTGGGGGGCACTCCTTCTCTAGTTTTCATTACTGCTTATGGTTTCATTTGGACTGATTATGCTTTATATCTTTCACCTGGTTTTGATTATGCTTGTTAGATTCTATGATTTAAGCCTTGGTTTTCCTTTGTGTCTTGGCTCAGTATTGTTTGTGTCTTACTGCATTACCCAGCGTTTTCCGAGTTCCTTTGTATTTTCTAGTTTCACGGTTCCTGGATTCTTTGCCTGTATCTGGTTTTCCCGTTTGCCTTCTCCCTGCATTGTACTTCTGATATTGGACTGCTTACCTGGTTTTGACCCCTGCCTGTTTCCTTGTACCTGTCTCTGGATTCTCCTCTAATTAAAGCCTGCATTTGGATCACCACTGTCTGCGTCCTCGAGCAGTTTATGACAGAATACTGAGCCACTACTGATCCAGCGGCTGAGAGAGACACGGACCTCGTCATGGATCCCACAGCGCAGATCGTATGCCTCCGTCAGGGGGAACGTCCTCTCAAGGTTTTTGTGACCGATTTTTTGAAGCTCTCTCGTCAGTCCTATTTAGATGATTTCTGTTTAATGATGTTCTTTCGGGGAGGACTGTCTGAACCGCTCGGCTCTGCTATACCGTTTCCAATTTCAAGCTGGACTCTAACCCAATATATTGACCTGGCCCTTTCCATGGGCGGTTCGCTTTTTACTGTGGATTTTTTGGAACTTTTGCTTCACAGAAAGCCCGACGATTCGCCATTGTACACTGAATCCACGCATCTATTGTCTCCCGGTGAAGCAGCGCTTCGTAAGGGGTCCGCCGTATCCACGCAATATGTGAATCCCGACGTTCGGACACTTCACGTGACCTCAGTTGTATTCCTGCCTCAAGGGTTTTCTACTGAGTCTGAGCGCGTGCCAGCCGAGGCCGCGCTCGATGAACCGGAGCTTCACGTCAGCCTCGACGAACCAAGTGAGCCGAGTGAATCGAGTGAGTCAACTGAGTCAAGTGCATCCTGTGAGTCAACTGAGTCAAGTGCATCCTGTGAGTCAACTGAGTCAAGTGCATCCTGTGAGTCAACTGAGTCAAGTGCATCCTGTGAGTCAACTGAGTCAAGTGCATCCTGTGAGTCAACTGAGTCAACTGAGTCAAGTGCATCCTGTGAGTCAACTGAGTCAAGTGCATCCTGTGAGTCAACTGAGTCAAGTGCATCCTGTGAGTCAACTGAGTCAAGTGCATCCTGTGAGTCAAGTGCATCCTGTGAGTCAAGTGCATCCTGTGAGTCAACTGAGTCAAGTGCATCCTGTGAGTCAACTGAGTCAAGTGCATCCTGTGAGTCAACTGAGTCAAGTGCATCCTGTGAGTCAACTGAGTCAAGTGAGTCAACTGAGTCAAGTGCATCCTGTGAGTCAACTGAGTCAAGTGCATCCTGTGAGTCAACTGAGTCAAGTGCATCCTGTGAGTCAACTGAGTCAAGTGCATCCTGTGAGTCAACTGAGTCAAGTGCATCCTGTGAGTCAACTGAGTCAAGTGCATCCTGTGAGTCAACTGAGTCAAGTGCATCCTGTGAGTCAACTGAGTCAAGTGCATCCTGTAATGAATCAAGCCCAGTGAAGCGCCGTCGCAGAAGGAGAAGGAGGACTCGTTGGGCTCGCCAGGCTCCGGAGGGCGTTCCCAGACTCCTCGCCCTGCCGGCCCCGCCTCTGCGCCTCGCCCTGCCGGCCCCGCCTCTGCGCCTCGCCCTGCCGGCCCCGCCTCTGCGCCTCGCCCTGCCGGCCCCGCCTCTGCGCCTCGCCCTGCCGGCCCCGCCTCTGCGCCTCGCCCTGCCGGCTCCGCCTCTTCGCCTCGTTTTACCTGCGCCTCTTCCTGTGGCAGTTTCCAGCCTGGAGGCTTTAGCCTTAGACTTCCCCAAGTATTTTTTGGGGGGGGGCCGTAGGTACCCTGTGAGGGCCATGGAGGCGGCGCCTACATGGACCTCTGCATGTCCACCTTCGGCTGAGCTCTTGTCACTGGTCCTGGCCAGCCCTGTGCTCCCTACGTCTTGGTCCTGTGTTAAGTGTGCTCCGCCCTGGTCCCCTGTTAAGTGTACTCTGCCCTGGTCCTGTGTTAAGTGTGCTCCACCCTGTCTCCCTTCTGAGTGTGCTCCGCCCTGGCCGTCGGCACGCCCTGCTCCGCCCTGGTCGCCCACGCTCCATGGCCCAGGCCCGGTCTGCCTGTGTCCTGCTCCTGTTCCCCTGCACGGGCCTGGCCCTCCATCCCATCCCCCGTTGACCTCCCCCCGGAGCTCTTTGGAGCGTCTGGAAGCCGCTCCTTAGAGGGGGGGTTATGTGACAATCAGCGGCTGGAGTGCCCGCTTGAGCCACTGGGGGGCACTCCTTCTCTAGTTTTCATTACTGCTTATGGTTTCATTTGGACTGATTATGCTTTATATCTTTCACCTGGTTTTGATTATGCTTGTTAGATTCTATGATTTAAGCCTTGGTTTTCCTTTGTGTCTTGGCTCAGTATTGTTTGTGTCTTACTGCATTACCCAGCGTTTTCCGAGTTCCTTTGTATTTTCTAGTTTCACGGTTCCTGGATTCTTTGCCTGTATCTGGTTTTCCCGTTTGCCTTCTCCCTGCATTGTACTTCTGATATTGGACTGCTTACCTGGTTTTGACCCCTGCCTGTTTCCTTGTACCTGTCTCTGGATTCTCCTCTAATTAAAGCCTGCATTTGGATCACCACTGTCTGCGTCCTCAAGCAGTTTATGACATCAACACACCTTTAAAATGACTGCTAATGAATTTGCGGACCAAGCGGTGCATTTCTGCTTTGATTTTGGTGGCTGAGACGGTTCGTTCATCTTCCAGAAGAAAGTGCTTGATTTCTTCGCGTGTGTATTTTAAAAGCTTCAAATTATAAAACACTCCTTGATATTCTTCCAATTCTGACATTTCGAGCCTTGGGACTTTCAGTTTCAGCATAATGTCGAACTCATTGGGTTTGTTGATCTGTTGGTAATAAAATTCATGTTTGTCATTCCATTACGCATTAAGTTCAAACATTCATGAATAATTTCAGTCATCGAGATGTATTACACTACCGTTGAAAAGTTTGGGGTTAGTAAGATGTTTTAATGTTTTTCAAAGAAGTCTCTTGCATTTATTTGATCAAATAAAAATAGTGATATATCGTTAAAATTTCAAATAACTGTTTTCTATGTGAATATATGTTAACATATAATGTATTCCTGTGATGAAAGCTGAATTGTTAGCATAATTTTGTATTATTATCACTACAGAGTGGTTCTGCTTCATATTTATGTGGACACTGGGATACAGGTGAAACTCGAAAGATGAGAATATCATGCAAAAGTTCATTTATTTCAGCAATTCAACTTAAAAAGGTGAAACTAATATATTATATAGACTCGTTACATGCAAAGTGAGATATTTCAAGCCTTTATTTGTAATAATTTTGATGATTATGGCTTACAGCTTATGAAAACCCCAAATTCAAAATTAGAATATTGTGAAAAGGTTTTCATAATCATCAAAATTATAACAAATGAAGGCTTGAAATATCTCACTTTGCATGTAATGAGTCTATATAATATATTAGTTTCACCTTTTAAAGTGAATTACTGAAATAAATGAACTTTTGCACGATATTCAAATTTTTTGAGTTTCATATTTTTCAGGATTCTTTGATGAATACAAAAAAATAAATAGAAATCTGTCACTTTTTATCAATTTAATGCTTCCTTGTTGCTGAATAAAAGCATTCATTTCTTTTTATTTAAAACCCAAACTTTTGAACAGTAGTGTATATTCATTCCTGATACTAAACTCTTTCAATTAGACACAAGCTAATTGTTGTAAGTATTCATATTTCTCACCTTCACCATCTCATAGTAGCTGCCGCTGGTGAGAACCGAGACGTCCCTGAACAACGGCTGATCCTCATTATTCTTCAGGAAGTCCAGAAGGCTTTCGATGAGATGATTTACTATCTTCGCAGCATTCTGTTGGTCAACCTTACGCAGCCGTAGATCTCGACCTCTCAGCTTGATCAAGCGGTCCAGCTCCTGCGAAACATCATCTCCAGGAGTCCCAACAGAAACTACATTTATCATAACAGAACAAACAGGTTATTCTTAAAACAACACTGAATACAATTGCCTCAGGACCACAATACACAAACACAGTATCCTCCCCATTACTTGATCTCATTCTCCGTTGACTTTCCATGATGGAGCGTTGAATATCCCAAGGTCTCAGATTCAGTGTTTGATCCTCCAACGCTCAATCCTGCCTGAAATTTACATGCAGTGTCAATGCAAATGAAATGCGCCTGAAGAAAAACTGACATTATTGTTTCACAGCCAGAGCATACACCCTTTTTTCATGGCTTTCATGAATTTTAAGACTGAGAACTTAAACTCAGGGATGTTTTGATCTATTTATGTGTATCTTGCTACAAAAACAAAAGAATGGCACACGCACTAGTCATTAAAACTTGAATGCTAGTTAAGCTAGTTAACTTTGTGGTGCACACACATTTGATCTATTTGTTATTTAAACTTTCCCAATCAGTGATATGCATGAATGCAGACTCACCTTCTTCCTGGTCTAGAGAATATGATCCATTAGTACAGATCCAGCACAAAGTGTATATGGACTCGAAGCTTCTCCCTCCCACATTTGACGATCTTTCCCTTTACAGTAAATGCCTCAGGGTGTGTCTGTCTGTGATCCTGTAAAACCGAAACTTAAGGAAGACATGATGTTTACCTGCTGAGGTCACACAGGTGACGCATTTACAGATGTAAAGTACTGATTCAGCTGAAATATCTCCGTTCAAAAGCCTTGGTCTGATGTAATGTACTGACCAAAGTTCAACCCTTAGTGGCTTTAAAAGTATTTCTCTGTGGACTGCACACAATTTAAATAAACACGTCTGAATGATGGCTGTATGTTGTATAGAGTTCTTCTGTCTTCTTTAATGAAATGGTGAACATGTGTTTTGGGAGGCTGTATTTAAAGTGTGACTATGAAATTAAAACTCCTTTCTTTGATATCTAAGCAACTGGATAAAATGAACTATTACAAAATGATGAATGACAGGTGTTTTTAATCAACAATAGCATTAGTGAATAAAAGTATGGATATGTGGGTGACAAACCGTGTTAGTTTAGTATTATTTTTTTGTTATTCGTTTTTTTATTTCTATTTAATATTTAATTTATTATTTTACATTTACATTTATGCATTTGGCAGACGCTTTTATCCAAAGCGACTTACATTGCATTTCAAGGTACACATTTACATTCTTATCAGTTCTTGCTTTCCCTGGGAATCAAACCCATGACCTTGGCGTTGCAAGCGCTAAATGCTCTGATGAGCTACAGGAAAGCATTATTATTATTTCAGTTTTTGTCATTTTAGTACTTCAACTTTTTCATCTAATTTTAAATATAAAATTTCATATCAGCTGACAAAATTATTTTAAATAATTTAACAGCAACAGTTAACAATAACAGCAGAGATGGCAGAAAAGCAAGAATATTAAGGCAAAAAAAAGAATTAGAAACTTATTTATATTTATCATGTTCAAAAATAATTTATTTATGAATGCACTTACAATAAAACCCATTCATAAGACGTTGACAAGAAAGAATAATGGCACAATCTGTGATGTATGATCATTGTTTATTTTACTAATCATTTTCTCTAAATATGTTCAGAAATACATGATTTCCTCCTTTCCTTCTGAAGCTTTTACGATGGGTTTTTATCAGCATAAGCCAGTCCTTTAAAACCGTGCTCAGGTTCTGAAATATTAGAGTGTAGGATGTCAATGAGGCTTGCTGTGTGTCTGACGGGACGATTCATTTAACTTTGGCAGCCTTCTGAGCAGACTTGGTGACCTTGCCAGCAGAGGCGGCTTTCTTGTCCACTGCCTTGATGACCCCCACAGCGACGGTCTGCCTCATGTCACGCACAGCGAAGCGACCTGAAGAGTAGTAGCGAGATGGTAGGGAGTTTAAACACAACCAGAATGTTTACGTAAAAATTGCGTATTTGACATAAATGATCACACTTACCCAGTGGCGGGTACTGAGAGAAGCTCTCCACACACATGGGCTTGCCGGGGATCATAACGATAATGGCGGCATCTCCAGATTTAAGGGCCTTGGGGTTGTCCTCAAGCTTCTTGCCAGAACGCCGGTCGATTTTCTCCTTGAGCTCAGAAAACTTGCAGGCGATGTGAGCAGTGTGGCAGTCCAGCACTGGGGCGTAGCCCTGAGAGATCTGACCGGGGTGGTTCAGGATGATGACCTGCAAGACAACACCAGTTAATACAGGAGTTTACATCAAGACTGACTATAAAACGCAACCGGAATAATGGAAAAGGCCTAACCTGAGCCGTGAAGTTGGCAGCCTCCATTGGTGGGTCGTTCTTGCTGTCTCCAGCCACGTTTCCACGCCGGATGTCCTTGACAGACACGTTCTTGACGTTGAAGCCAACGTTGTCACCGGGAAGAGCCTCAACAAGAGACTCGTGGTGCATCTCAACAGATTTAACCTCAGTGGTCACGTTGGCAGGGGCAAAGGTCACAACCATACCAGCCTTCAGGGTTCCGGTCTCCACACGACCGACGGGTACAGTTCCAATACCTGAAGGAAAAATGTTTGAACATGGTCTCTCATCAGAGAAAATTGTGAATAAGGATGGAGGCAGTGTTGTTATTGTTAACGAAAGCTAACAAATAATAGCAAACACTTTTGTTAAAGAAGCCATATTATGCCCTTTTACAAAGTCTTGATTACTAGACACTAGAACAGGTTTTCATGCTTGAATGTTCAAAAAAGTCATTATTTTTCACATATTTTCTATTATTGCGGCTCCTCTCTTCCCAGTCTGTCAGTAACGCTCTGTTTATTTCCTGTCTCTATGAAGCCCCTCCTACTGAAAATCACACTGTGCTCTGATTGGTCGGCTGGATCAGTGTGTTGTGATTTGTCAATTGTAACTTTGCAGAGCTTTTTCATGCTCAAACAGCAACATTACACACTAATGAAAATAACCAATATAACTGGGAAACACAAACTTTATTTTATTTAATTTAAAATTAATTTTTAATGTCACTGAAACTAAATAAAAAGTTTGCAAATACATTTTAGTTGTGGATTCATGGTATACTATAAAATATATAACCTTTATAACCAGTTTGCATTAAACATGAAAATGACACTTACTGGGAAAGTAAGCGCTTTGACGTCTCAGAAAAAGCGCTTTATAAATGTAACGCATTATTATATTATTAGTAATAGTAATATAAAAAATATGATTTTTTAAGATAATTTTTTTTACAAGTTATACCCAGTAAAATATTTTAGATCTTGGCATAACTAAACAAATGTATATCATTATACAATACCCTTAACTTTTCCAGGTCTAGAAATCAGACTTTTAACATTAGACCTCCTCATAAAAAAAACAAATAAAAAAAAAAACACTTATTTATAAATATCTTATAATTAAATATATTATTTATAAAAAATAATAAATATCTTGATTTGTACTTGATTTTGAGGCCCCCTGGTGGAAAATCACTGCTCTTGACTAAACTAAAAAAATGATTTACTATAATAAATAAATATAAATTATTTGAAATTTAAATGATTAATTATGGCAGCCCCCAAAATACTAAAACTAAATAAACAAACTAAAATGAAAACTACAGTGAACACCGACTAAACTGAAAAGACAAATAACAAAATATCAACAAAAAAAAGAGAAAATAAATAAAGATATAATAGCCCTGGTTGGTGGTTATTGGTTAATGTTACCTCCAATCTTATACACATCCTGCAGAGGCAAGCGAAGAGGCTTGTCGGTGGGTCGACTGGGTGGCAGAATAGAGTCCAGGCCCTCGAGAAGAGTTACACCACCGGCAGCTCCTTCCTTCCTCTCAATCTTCCATCCCTTGAACCAGCCCATCTATAATCCAAACAAGAAAATGCAAAAGACAAAGCATGAACAAAAGCATTAATCACAAACCCTTTAGAAGCATCTATGCAACTTCTTCCGACCCAGGAAAAAGCAGACGCTCACTCACGTTTGTGCTGGGCTCCAGCATGTTGTCTCCGTGCCATCCGGAGATTGGAACGAAGGCGACGGTGGCGGGGTTGTAGCCGATCTTCTTGATGTAGGCGCTGACTTCCTTGGTGATTTCCTCATAACGCTTCTGGCTGTAGGGGGGCTCGGTGGAGTCCATCTTGTTGACTCCAACAATAAGCTGCTTCACTCCCAGGGTGTAGGCAAGCAGGGCATGTTCACGGGTCTGCCCGTTCTTGGAGATACCAGCCTCAAACTCACCAACACCGGCAGCGACGATGAGCACGGCGCAGTCAGCCTGGGTGGAGGAAGGAAACAAAATAAAAATCATGACATTTAAATTAAACAAAGAAAACAATGCGATATGCACAGTAACCTGTGATGGATGTGTTGAAATACAATACAAAAAATCCTACCTGAGAAGTACCAGTGATCATGTTCTTGATGAAGTCTCTGTGTCCAGGGGCATCGATGATGGTGACGTAGTACTTTGCGGTCTCGAACTTCCAGAGAGAAATATCAATAGTGATACCACGCTCACGCTCGGCCTTCAGTTTGTCCAGCACCCAGGCATATTTGAAGGAGCCCTTGCCCATCTTGATGGAGAAAAATATTTAGAATCATATTTGAGATGTTTTAGAGACCAAATGGACAAAATAATGACAGACAGACAGACAGACAGACAGATAGAAAGATAGATAAATAGATAGATAGATAGATAGATAGATAGATAGATAGATAGATAGATAAACATTTTCAAACATGATAGATGGATGGATGGATGGATGGATGTTTTTAACATATTTTCAAACATGATAGATAGATAGATAGATAGATAGATAGATAGATAGATAGATAGATAGATAGATAGATAGATAGATAGATAGATAGATAGATAGATAGATAGATAGATAGATAGATAGATAGATAGATAGATAAACATTTTCAAACATGATAGATGGATGGATGGATGGATGGATGTTTTTAACATATTTTCAAACATGATAGATAGATAGATAGATAGATAGATAGATAGATAGATAGATAGATAGATAGATAGATAGATAAACATATTTTCAAACATGATAGATAGATGGATGGATAGTTTAACATTTTCAAACATGATAGATAGATAGATAGATAGATAGATAGATAGATAGATAGACAGATAGATAGATAGATAGATAGATAGATAGATAGATAGATAGATAGATAGATAGATAGATAGATAGATAGATAGATAGACAGATACTATATTAGTTTAACATATTTCCAAACATGATTAGATAGATAAATATCTTTACAAACATGACGTCTACAAATTATGCATTAACTGAACCATTGTAATTATCATAATTCTTAACATTTCACGAATGATAATATTCTAATAGAAATTCCAGCATTTATGCTCAGTTGAGATATTCAGAACTGACCAATACCAATAAAACCAAACTCTAGATGTCGCTCACAACACACGGTGTCTAAAAAAAAAAGACACACGCCCAGAATATTCTTGTCATATGGATATATTAGTCACCGGAAGTCAGTCACCCGGCTGATGACGTACCTCAGCGGCTTCTTTCTCAAACTTCTCGATGGTTCTCTTATCGATGCCTCCACATTTGTATATGAGATGGCCGGTGGTGGTGGACTTGCCAGAATCGACGTGGCCGATAACCACGATGTTAATATGAATCTTTTCCTTACCCATATTGTAAATGTAACTGTGGAAAGACATTGCTGGTTTAGTTTCGACGGCATAAACATTGTCGCAACGTTTAAACACAGATTACACATTATTAATGTTCAAGGAATTGGAATATCTATGGTAAATAACAAAACAAACAAAAAAATCACAATGACAGTATATGAACGATGCATAACACAATGCGCGCGCATTCCAGTCAGGGCCATGGCTGCGTGAACGCGCAGCATTGTTGCCAAGTCAGTATATAATGGACATTTTTTTCCAGACTGTGATGACACGTATTAACTGTCATCAGCTTCATAATAAATCCTGTATTTAAGGTTTCCATTTTATTAATGCACATTTTTATAACACTTTACTTCGTATTACATTACCTCTGCATCAAATTACACAACCAAAAAAAAAGTTAACGCTGCTGTGAGGGTGTTTCTAATAAAATGGGGGTGTCAGCATAGCACAATAAAATGCGATTAACCGTTACATTTCACCTACTGCTTGATACTATTTATTTTAGCCTATTAAAAATCCCACATTTTCGTGAAGAAACCAAGGCTTTTCTCAGTGCAAGGCTTCTTTTTCGAGAGAGCTGGCAACCCTCCCCTCCCTCGATTCACTTGTCCTCCATGTTGAAGGACTGGAATGACAGCACCAGCCATGTTCTCTACAGCTTTGCCAATAAGTCTTTGCTATCTACATGTGCATGTCAGTGAAAAGGGGGCAGTAGAGCAAGAAAATAACCCTGATGTAATCCGATTGTCAAACCAGTTGAGTAAAACCTGATCTGAACAGTTAGCCAGAAGACAATTATGGGAAATTAGATTTAAAAGGACCTTTTTGTCATGCTGCAAATTACACAAGGATTGAGTGAATAAAAACGCAGTAATAACTTACCCGACTACAAGCACTACAGACAGCCCCGAGCAGACTGGAGAAAAAGGAGCGAGTCTCACTGGTCGTCTAAATTTATACCGGTTCAGACAGGGGTGGGATATGAAAACTCAAGCCACATAGATACTGCTTAGATGAGGTACCATTGGTAGCTTTACTGTGCACTCACTATTTGCGATTGGAGGAAGAGACATCACTTAAGTGGGCACAAGGTAGGAAAAAAAAAAGGGGCTGCAACACGTGTTAAAACAGCTGCAATGACCCTGACGAATCACTTCACAGTTGCTCATCCTTAAATCCCACCCATTTCCCAAGTCATAACAGGAGACAGAGCACAATTTCGATTTTTAATACCTTTATTAGTTTATTCAGCAGCTTCTTTCCAAATTTTACTGTGGCAACAGGTGCAAGTTCTAAACCATTTCAACACAAATTTAATAACTGAAAGAGGCACTATCAGTCAATCAATAAAGCCACACTTAATCCAAGTTGTTTTCCTTTCCTGCGAAAATTTTTCCGATGAGTTTTAATCAGCATTAGCCAGTCCTTAAGTAGAGTGCCCAGGTTTAGAGATATTCCAGGAGGTTGGGCAGAACATACCACAACCTTTGGAACAGCGTGATCAAGGGTAATTCACTTGGTCTTGGCAGCCTTCTGTGCAGACTTCGTGACCTTGCCAGAGCCGGCAGCCTTCTTCTCAACGCTCTTGATGACACCAACGGCAACGGTCTGCCTCATGTCACGCACAGCGAAGCGACCTGTGGATGGAGAGCGATTAGCATCATGTTCAATACAAATGGATACTGACGATATGGATGAGAGAATGTCAATTAGTATGTGAACTTACCAAGAGGGGGGTAGGTAGAGAAGCTCTCCACACACATGGGCTTGCCAGGGATCATCTCAACAATGGCGGCATCTCCAGATTTAAGGGCCTTGGGGTTGTCCTCAAGCTTCTTGCCAGAACGACGGTCGATTTTCTCCTTGAGCTCAGCGAACTTGCAGGCGATGTGAGCAGTGTGGCAGTCCAGCACTGGGGCGTAGCCCTGAGAGATCTGACCGGGGTGGTTCAGGATGATGACCTGCAAGACAACATGAGTTAATACAGGAGTTTACATCAAGACTGACTATAAAAAGCAACCGGAATAATGGAAAAGGCCTAACCTGAGCCAAGAAGCTGCCAGCCTCCATTGGTGGGTCGTTCTTGCTGTCTCCAGCCACGTTTCCACGACGGATGTCCTTGACAGACACGTTCTTGACGTTGAAGCCAACGTTGTCACCAGGAGTGGCCTCGGTAAGAGACTCGTGGTGCATCTCAACAGATTTAACCTCAGTGGTCACGTTGGCAGGGGCAAAGGTCACAACCATACCAGGCTTGAGGACACCGGTCTCCACACGACCCACGGGTACAGTTCCAATACCTTGAAGAGATTAAAACTACATTAAAGACAATCCAAGCGTTTAGCATTCAGAACTTGAAAACATATGGAGTATTAATACAAACCTCCAATTTTGTAGACATCCTGAAGTGGCAGACGGAGGGGCTTGTCGGTGGGACGGCTTGGGGGCAAGATGGCATCCAAGGCATCAAGAAGAGTAACACCGCTACCATTACCCTCCTTGCGCTCAACCTTCCATCCCTTGAACCAGCCCATCTAAAAAAGGAAGATAAAAAAATGCCAATTAAAAACTGAAAACCAGAGCATACTGCAAAATTGCTCAATTTGACAACTTCGGCAATGCAAATCAGCAAAATTACTTACATTTGAGCTGGCCTCCAGCATGTTGTCACCGTGCCATCCAGAAATTGGGACGAAAGCAACACTGGCGGGGTTGTAGCCGATCTTCTTGATGTAGGCGCTGACTTCCTTGGTGATTTCCTCAAAGCGGGCCTGGCTGTAGGGGGGCTCGGTGGAGTCCATCTTGTTGACTCCAACAATAAGCTGTTTCACTCCCAGGGTGAAAGCAAGGAGGGCATGTTCACGGGTTTGTCCGTTCTTGGAGATACCAGCCTCAAACTCACCAACACCACCAGCAACAATCAGCACAGCACAGTCAGCCTGGGTGGGAAGAAAACAAGAACAGTTAAACCACACCCTACTTCAGGATTACTCCCAAATAGCACAATTATGCAAGAATGGAGTGTAGGCCTACCTGAGAAGTACCAGTGATCATGTTCTTGATGAAGTCTCTGTGTCCAGGGGCATCAATGATGGTGACGTAGTACTTTGCGGTCTCGAACTTCCAGAGAGCAATATCAATAGTGATACCACGCTCACGCTCGGCCTTCAGTTTGTCCAGCACCCAGGCATATTTGAAGGAGCCCTTGCCCATCTGTTTAACAAACAGATAATAACCATTATTAAAAGGGAGGCATAACTTTAACATGAAACATGTTGCAATAGTAAGAATAAAGATAAAAAGGGTACAAAAAAAATCATTTTGTTTAAAGATGAGGGCACAAACTACATTTTGCACATTTTTAAATAGTTAATTTTGATTTAAAGTTAATCAATTTTTTTTAAATTAACAATTGATGTGAAATTAAAAAGCTTGAATAGAACTAGTGCACATGTTGCTCGGCCTACTAGGCGCCATTACAGAAAATGCAACGTCAGAGCGAGTCCCGCTTAAGCTCCGCCCACTCCCACACCCAGCCGGCTTGAGCCCAGGAACGCGTGCTACCGCCGCCATTTTGGCTCTTGTTACCTCAACTTATGCCGCAATCTATTTACGAACAAAAACGTTAAAGGGTCCAAACACTCACCTCAGCAGCTTCCTTCTCAAACTTCTCAATGGTTCTCTTGTCGATTCCACCGCATTTGTAGATCAGATGACCGGTGGTGGTGGACTTTCCGGAGTCGACGTGGCCAATAACCACGATGTTAATGTGGATCTTTTCCTTTCCCATGATTGATTAGTTTCTGTATTAAAAAATAAAAATTGGAAGCTTAATAACGCACAAGACAAACACAGATTTTTCATATTCAAAACTTTTGATTGGGGATTTCGCAGTAATAGATAACCAATCTTTCAACCGGCCTACTTCACATAAGGGGACTGCGACACGTGTTTCTTTAGAGTAGTGCGGTATTAAGTTACAATAAACATCTAAAATATCTGAAAGGCATCCATAAGGAGTCAGACATCTGTCTCTAGTCACAGCTGTTGGATGCGAGAATGTGTGGAAGCCTATTAACAGGCCTATGACTTCAGTCCGGTTAGTGTCTTTGTTCTCTTGCCGGTTCCCATTCTTTGAACGATTAACATACACGGAAACCATGGGAATATAAATAAACCTAAACTCCTCTAAACATACAAATAGAAGACCCGCAACATTAAAACACAAAATTACTAGAGAAACCATTATATAAACCGGCAGTGATAAAAACACGCAAAGTAACGGAACACCGCAGACATTTAAAAAGAAACCGCCAACCTGATGAAAATTTCTCAAATTGTCCAAAAGTTGCTAGCAGACAATAGCAGACTAAAAACCCAAGGCCTAGACAGCAGGAAAAGGCACTCACCAGGATTGCGAGATAACTCCTCAGCTGCTGCTCCCCTTTGCCAGGTAACAGAAAGAGGAAGAAAAATGCTTTGGTTGGCGAATTTATACGCGGGAGGAGGAACAACCCCCCGCTTCCTCTCCCTCCCTAATCGACCCGCAAATCACACACTCTTGCGTGAAAATCTCCCCGCCTCGTCATGAATGCGTCACGACTTTGTTTCACCGAGCATCGGGTTCACTAGTTTAAATTATATATATTTTTTACAAATAATTTTGAGATATGTTGCGATACAGTAAAGTTTGGAAACATTAATGTTTTTGCAAGTATTAATTTCACCGAGGCTGCATTTACTTGATAAAAAATGTCTACAGCCAAAAGTAAAAACAGTAATAATGTGAAATATTGTTACAATTTAAAATTACTTTTGTAATAGGCTATATTTTAAACTGTAATTTATTCAAAGCAGCATCATTACTCCAGTCTTCAGTGTCACATTATCCTTAGAAATCATAAAATGCTGATTATTATTTGTGCTCAGTTAGTTATTAATAATGGTTATTATTTGTATCCATGTTAAAACCATGCTTAATGCAAATGTTTGAGGAAAATGTGATACATTTTTGTCTGGATTCTTTTAATAGAAAGGTAAAAATAACAGGCCCTATTTATTTGAAATATAAAATCTAAATGTCTTCACTTTTATCTCTTTTTTTTACCAATTTAATGCGTCCTTGCTGAATAAAAGTTTGTTTTTCTATAGGCCTATATTACTTAACCCAAACCTTTGAATAGTGTATCATGGTTTCCTAAAAAGAAAAATATTAAGCAGCACAACTGGTTTCAACATTGATAATAAATATTAATGTTTCTTGAGCAAATCATCATATTATAATGATTTTCTGAAAGATCATGTGACACTGAAGACTGGAGTAATGATGCTGAAAATTCAGCTTTATTCCAAAATAGGCTATTACATTTTACAACAGGAAACAATTATTTTTAAGTGTAATAATATTTCACAATATTTCATTTTTTTTTTGTATTTTTGATAAAATAAACACAGCCTTGATGAGCATAAGAAACTTCTTTCAGAAACATTTACTAATTTTGACCGGTACTGTACATAATGGGCATTATATCAGTGATTAAATCACTTCATCACATTTACTTCTTTTAAATATTTTTTTTTTATTCTAAACTGTTTTAATTATTCTTATTTCTTTTGATTATTTACATTTCTTCTATGTAAAGCACTTTGAATTACCATTGTGTATGAAATGTGCTATATAAATAAACTTGCATTGCCTTTGCTTCTTAAAAGTTCACATTTAATTATTTGGGTTTGGTTAAAGTTACTGTTCATTTCTTTTTCATCTTTGAGCTTACTCTCAAAATACAAAAATATGATTATACGGCTGACTTCTTGTTCACATGCATCAGTTTCAGTGAATATGCAGGAATTATAATTGCATTTTATTTGATGAAACCAACAGAGACGCAGTGATCAGCCGAGTCCTGTATGTAAATTAGTCAGCAATAGCAAAGTCGTCAAGGCCACTCAGCTCTATTGTCTCAGATGCATCTCGACCCGCTGGCTCCTCTATTCAGATTTAAATGCCATCAGATAGGACTATTTGCAGGATGGTGAGATTTTGACGAGCCTATTTTAAAACATAAGCCCATGCATGGGACTGGGAGGCAATGCAACTTTCGTAATATCCCTTAGTTTGCATGCATCTCATGCATTCAGAGTTCATTGTTTTTAAAATCTTCAATGCCATACAAGCCTTTAACGCCATCCTCAGTGTCTTGCATTCCTCATAGCTTTATTTCAAAGAGCTGGCATCTCCAGTTAACTCTCTCTAGGTAACAGATGCTTGGTCCACAGCTGCTATTTTCAGTCAAGATCAGCAGCAGGCGCACAGTCGGGTCACATATACTGTGACAATCAGAGTCGAAAAGTCAAAGAAATCAATGCAAATATAAGATTTTTTTATTTAAACATGCTAATAAATAATGTTTCAGGCTTTAAAAAAATGCTGGAGAACATGATAAAACAGTTTTACACAAACTTGCAGCTCAAAAGTACTGCAGTCATAAAAGAAAAAGGGGAACAAAACTTTTATAATATCAAGTCAAGTCATCTTCATTTATACAGCGCTTTTAACAATGTAGATTGTTTCAAAGCAGCTTTACAGTGATAAATGGATAATTTAAGGTAACAGATTGTTTTGGCTTTATAGCGGTTCTTGAATAAAGATATTTTCCAGCTAAAGTTATTTTGATTCACTTCCGTCAGTGAATATAACTTGTAATGCATAAGAACTTATAAAAACTAGCATAATAGACCAATATTTCACTACAGATCACATATGTTTGTGCCCCACTTCACATCACACAGACGACAGTGATAAGGATTGACTGTTTATTTGAGTAAAATATAATCAGTCATAATTGCATTAACAGTACTGTTGTCCTTCATGCAAGCAATTGCATAGCAGATAATACATAGAATTAAAAAGCTGAATTTTATGCATTAATATTAATGAGACAATGTGCAGGGCAGCACAGTATAAACCAGTTTTCCAAATTTGCAATAAATTGAGTGAAAAGTAAGTTTATTGGGTTCAGGAGGACATTGGAATTTGATTATGTATGTCCACAAAAGACATCAGTTGATAAAACTACTACGCTTGTTACACTGCATAAAATAAGTAAATTAAACATTCATCAATATTCAATTAATGTGCAAAATATATTTAACACACAATCAAAATTGTTTTACTTCCACATTGCAATTTTGTTTCAATATTGCTTCCCGCTGGCGTTACATCATTTTGGTAAGAAACTTTATTTTAATTAAAAAATTGTTTAGTTTACCTGTCAACTTGATGCTTGGGAAACAGCTAATCTAAATAATAATAAAAAAAAAAAAAAAAAAAAGCCTGAACAACTAGTCAACCCGAACCTACAAGGTCAGTAAATAAACAAACAAATCCTTTTAAAAGTCTCTTTATTAATCATGATTTAACAGTAATCCTATAAAATGAAGGAAACAAAATTGTGTAAGCAACCAGTCATATGACTGAAATAAAAAAGAGATTCCACAGCAATTGAAAAAAAAAAAGAAAAAAGTTGGCACATTTACTAAGTGAACTGCGGTGATTCCCACTTTTCCTCACACACACACACACACACACACACACACACACACACACACACACACACACACACACACACACAATAAACCAAGCCCACACACACACACACACACACACACACACACACACACACACACACACACACACACACACACACACACACACACACACACACACAGAAGATGATCACTATTCAGCACAGCTGTCTGGAGTCTTACAAGCACAGCTCTGCGTCTCACACCGCTTCAAACCACTGAACATTAGTCGTTTTGTTTATCGGGGCGACTCTTGGGCTGGTCTGACCTGTTTGCCTGGTTCATGTAGCAGCACAATGCTAACAGGCTTAATAGCTATTTATCCAGATAAATTGCCATTTGGTTTCTATCTCAAGCACTCCACAAGTGTGGGGGAGGGCAGGGAATGTGTGCCACGAATCAACGTCAGAGTCTGGCATGAGATCAGTGTTGAGTCATGCAATACAGAGGGAAAGGCCTGAACTTTCTGAACGTCTCTCTCTCTCTCTCTCTCTCTCTCTCTCTCTCTCTCTCTCTCTCTCAAGGCTCAAACACAGAAGTCCTCAGTGCAGATAGCTTTGTATTATGGCTTACTTTTTAAGTATTGCAGCAATGCTTACGAGTTTCACCTCATAAATCGGTTTGGATCAAAGTTTCTGCTAAATGAATAAATGCAAATGTAATGTAAATTGTTTTTTTTTTGCTATACATGCATCTATTTCTATACATGCATCTATTTTTAAGGCTGCATTAAATGGAAGTCTCCCTATATTTGTGATGTATATCCGAATAAAAAAGCTTCTGGAACAAGAAGAAAAAACTTTTTTATTTTGTTTGGCAAATTTTTCATCCATAAACAGACATTTATGGGCTCACCTTATACTCTCTCCGATGTTTTGATTGAGGTAAACTCACTGCTTAAGTCTTTTAGTTTAAATATAGCAATGAAAAAATGTGATGGAATCCTGAAACAATATGAAAGATTCGTTAGTAATAACTGTTGTTTTAGCTTTCTCTTATACATTGTTTTTTTTCTCTCTTTCTAATTATCTAGTATATCCCGTTAGTATTGTTTCCCTACAAACTTGTAAAACATTTCTTTGTCTTTTATTTATCCTCTTTATATGCATGTATTTTTTTTTTAACCTTAATGTACTCCTGAATGTGTTTGTATATTACTTTTCAATGTATACTGTAGCGTGAGGCGTGAGGCCAATTACTTGATTGTAAATGTGTATCTTTTTTTCTTTCTGTTTTTCAAATTTCCCTTTGGTGAACAAATTTCAACAAAAAAACAACATATTTCCCTTTGGGACAATAAAGTATACCTAACCTAACCTATATTTGCATTATCTGTTTGTTTTTTTAAAATAAAAAATAAAGAAAGAAAAGCTTTAAAAATGTAGGGCGGGACTTGATTTTGTCTGTGAGGAATTGATTGGATGGTTGTGGTTTGCTATTGGTCGATCTCATGTGAGTGACAGGTTGCTCCGCCCTCCCGCCAGTAAACACATCATCAGAGAAGAGAAGAAATGTCGCTGCAAAAGGGAGATCAATTATTTTGATTATAGATTATGAGGCACATGAAAATAATCATGTGCACGGATAAATCATTTATAATAAATACTGCAATATTCCATACAAAAAAGGGTCAATATTGATGTGGTGACTAAGACTCCTTGGGCTTTAAATGAGATATGAAATACATTATTTGACATACAATTAAATTATTGTACTCTAGTTCTAAAGATTAAAACAACATTGCTTTTAAAATATTCAAACATAACACACCTTTATAAATGTCCTTGAAAATGTCCATAAATATTAGGCCTATCTTCTTGTAACAAAGAATAAATACCTTTAACCTAAAAGGTAGAAATCCTCCACCTCCCCCTCAAGGCAACAAACTTACACTTGCAAATCCCTCATGCATTTTTAATGTGTAATGCAAATGGTTGGGGGGGTCAGTGAACACACATCTGCATGTGTGAGAACCCCATGCATCTGTCTCAGACATTTGGTGATTTTATGAATGAAAGGAAGTCAATTCACAACTGCTAAAAAAATAAGTTATATGCAAAATAATATACAATTTGACTAATTTATTTTAAAAAAATTAAAAAACGAGTTAATATAAAGGCTATATAAGCCTAATAGGTTTCCTCGATACGGTCTTTCAGGCAGAAACGAAAATATGAATCATCTACAGTAATAAAAAACAATATAACAGGGTATGTTATGGAAAGTTCAAGTTCATAGATCAAATACTTTGCTCCCTTGAACAGCCAGTAAAACTGTAACACAAGAAAGGTTATTTTACGACTCTCCCAGGCTTAGTTTTGTGCGCCAGATCATTTATTTACACACAACATTTTGGAAATAAGGAATAAGTGCTTTTACAATAGGAACAATTAAAAAAGACTAGCCTAAAATAGTAAGGATATTCCGCTGTCTTGTTGATAAAATCGATATATCACATAAAAAATTCGCACTATATCAATTAAACGAAGAGTTAATTAAAACATCCAGTCAGGCTAGATTACATTATTCACGCTTACATCAGGGTCACGCATGTAAATAAGCAATCACGTGAGATCTTGCCGCATTCAGCAAAGTACATCCGGGTCGTTTTCTCAACAGTGCTGATGTAATGTAAATCAATACCGGAGGCAGTGTCATTGTGCATATATCTGGTATTGTTACCCATCAACCGTTTTAGTTATAGTCCAACACATTTTAAATACATATAGCATTTAAACACTCAGTACTATCTGCTGTAAAATTTGCGACATTCTTATAATCTTAATCTAGCCATTTATCCCCGATGTGATGCGCCCCCTGCTGGCCGTGCCCGCACAGCGTCAGTTAAAGGGATAGTTCACCCAAAAATTAAAAAATCAAACCTGTATGAGTTTCTTTATTGTGTCGAACGCAAAAGATCATATTTTAAAGAATATTGGTAACAAGACATACTTTTGTGATCAACAGAAGAAAAAGGTTTGAAACAACATGAGGGTGAGCAAACGATGACATAATTTTGGGTTAACTATCCCTTTAATTATAGTGTAGTTGGCTCTATTGGCTCATATATCTTATCATATATCATATATCACTGTAGCAATTATAATTATGCGAGGTTATGTAATCTGTAATTGCACATAGGAATGCAAATGTTTGATTAGTGATCTGTTCACTTGCAGATAACAAACAAGTGCTGACAAAGCAGAAGGAACATGATTTTAAGTCTGTACCGTAAACATTGCATTGCATTTATTGTACAGAAATATTTATGATTTATAATTAAAAAAATAAAATTAAAATACTTGGAAATTTTAAGCATTGATATATTCATGTCGTTGCCATTGTGACTCAAACAGAGAGACATTGAGTGCTTAAAATAAACATTAAGTGAAACTTAATCACTTAACTCATTAAACATTTAAACTTTTGAGAAAGGCAAGTTATAAACAATAATGAAACAATAATTTCCGTCTGGACTATTCCAGTAAATATGAACAGTGATCTGTCAGTAAAACGGAAAGATCATAGTTTTCATGAAGATGTTAGATGGCAGCCAGAGCTGAACGGACACAATTAATAGAGTCGTTACTTCATTAGCAAGATTAAAATTACATAAAAACATCTGGTACCAAAAAGAGTCAAGTATTTTCATTACTGATAAATTAAAGTGCTTATTTATAAGTATTTTCAAATGCAATAAAATATGGTTGAATTCTCTAAATTTGTTCCTTTTCACCAATGTAACACATATTACACTTATTTATAAGATAGCAAAAGTAATAGAATTATAAAACGGAATTATTCCGTATATATGATTAACTCAACGAGTAAAATATCGCCGGAATAATAAACAGCACTTGTTGTTAAGGCACTTCCGATTCTCCCGTAAAAACCCTGAGTGAAATATAATTAATATCAGAGTCAAAAGTTTGGACAGACATTTTTTTTAATGCCATTTCTGTTTAAAAAAAAATAAATAATAGTATTTAAAGTATGGAAATTATGTAGTGACCTAAAAAAAAATACTATCTGGTTCGTTTAAAAGAATTGGTAGTATTAGGCACATTTTATATTTGTCTAAGCATTTATTTTAAAGTAACTATTTTTGGTTACTTTATTTTAAGGTGTCTTTGTTACACTGTAATTATACATTTAAAGCTAGACTGTGTAACTTTTTTTTGTTTATTCTTAGCTAAAAACACTAGTTCTTTCAAAAATATATGTGCTCATTAATGTACATTTACTTCATTCAAGTAATAAAGTATTCTCGTGAGTGTATAATATGCCATTGAAAATACATACGGTGAGGGGTTCGAATGTCGGTTGCCATGTTGCCCCTCCATCTTGAAAGTACATTAGCCAAAGAGGGACATACCCGTTAATTCAAGCTTCGCCTTTCGCGTCTCCGCAATTCACTGGCACCGACCCTGTTTTTATTTTTTCCTTTCCCTTTACCTTTCCCTCGCACCTCCGTCACATCAGCTGATCTCTGCTCACGGAGAAAATGATATAGCCTACAATGTAAACTTTGCCTTACGCTAGTGATGTCGTGCAATATACAGAATAACGATAGCACTGATAAAAGTTACTTTACTAAGATTAGCTTGCATTCGTCTGGGACTGATGTAAAAAAATAACAAAAACATAAAACTATTATTCATTTTACATAGATGTCATAACCTATATGTTAACTGACAAATTAAATTACTGTAAATTATAATAGTTTTCTAAAGTAACCTCATCACTTGAAGGAATACTCATGGACGAGGTCGAACTGGAAGCCATGTTAATCTTAGACTACATTGGCCACCGTAGGAGTTAAAACGAAATCGGAATTGAGAGGAACAGAAACTAATATTCTCTGGATGGTCATATACCTTTTCACCGCTAGATGGGGGTAAAAATCACACAGTGTAGCTTTAAGTACCGAATAATATTAAGTAACAACATGTACTTACTATAGGGTTAGGTACGATTTAGAGTTAACTGCATGTAATATATATATATATATATATATTATACAATGACTGTAAAATAAAGTGTTACCAATATAATTTTTTTTAGATCATGAAAAACAAAGTGAAGTGTGTCCAAACTTTTGACTAGTAACATATGTGTTGGATATGGGATACAACTTAAATAAGTCAGTCCTAATATCCCTCTGAATTGGTCAACTGGAATGTTTAATTGTGTGTATCTGTGTCTGATTCCTCATCTGTCCTCGCCCAGCTCTGAATCTTTCCGGTGCCGAAGATGACGTAAACGACGGCTCCGAAGGCGCTCACTCCGGCTGACAACCAGAACACATGCCTCCACCCTGTAACCGAGTGCTGTTCGGAGCAAAGGACATATCAAAAAACATATCAAAATGACATCAAACTGCAGATATATTAATGTATGGAAGGACAGCTTACATCTTTGGTCAAGTAACCCACTACAATTGGTGCAAGAACACCAGGGATGGTCCCAAAAGTGTTTGTGATTCCTAGAAGCATTCCCGCGTACCTGAGAAAATATGGATATACAGGTGAAATATCGTGGAAAAGTTCATTTATTTCAGTAATTCAACTTAAAAGGTGAAACTAATATATTATATAGACTCATTACATGCAAAGTGAGATATTTCAAGCCTTTATTTGTTATAATTTTGATGATTATGGCTTACAGCTTATGAAAACCCCAAATTCAAAATTAGAATATTGTGAAAAGGTTTTCATAAGCTGTAAGCCATAATAGTCAAAATTATAACAAATAAAGGCTTGAAATATCTCACTTTGCATGTAATGAGTATATATAATATATTAGTTTCACCTTTTAAGTTGAATTACTGAAATAAATGAACTTTTGCACGATATTCACATTTTTCGAGTTTCGCCTGTAAACTAAAAAAAAAAGTGGATGATGCACTTAATTGATAGACTGTCTGATGCATGTTAGATTTCACATAGCATAACAAATCATTTTAACCACACACTTGATTTTACTCTTTTTCTTCAAAATTCTTCAAAAACCAATAGGAAATTCTACACAGAACTCATAGCCTACAAAACTACATCACGACTGAACAGCTTTGGTCAGCCAGTCAAGCAGTTTAGTGTCTGTACCGTGGAGCAATATCAATCTGGTTAAGGAAGACCCCAGCGGCACTGAAACCCCCAAACGCACTGGACAAGGTCAGAAAGGTCACGGCCATGGCACCGCTACAGCCCGAGAAGCCCACCGCCACCAGGAACACAGCCGGAAGAAACAGACCTATGGGACACAAGACACAAAAATGTCAATACAATTGCCTATAAGCTGCATTACAATTGAACTGTCAGTAACATATGTATATGTCCCCTCTTACACTTGGTCACCATAATAAATATTAATTAAAATTTGTGACAAAAAAAAAAAACGTCCCAAATTGTCCAGTCCACAGAATTGTGACTAATTATCTCACAATTTTTGGACATTTTTCTCACAATTTCGAGTCTGTCTCACAATTCTGAGAAATGAAGAGATATCAACTCGCAATTGAAGCAAAATTGTAAGATATAAACTTGGAATATAGTTATAAAGTGCAAACTGCAAACTCGCAATTCTGAGAAATAAAGTCATAATTGAGAGAAATAAAGACAGAATTGAGAGAAATAAAGACAGAATTGTGATAAACTCGCAATTGCGAGAACAAAGGAATTCTAAGAAATACAGTCAGAACTAAGAAAAAGTTTTCCTCAGAATTGTGATATAAACTTACATTTGCATGTTATAAAGTCAGAATTGCGAGATATAAATCACAATTGTGAGGAAAAAGTCAGAATTGTAAGATATAAACTTGGAATATAGTTATAAAGTGCAAAGTGCAAACTCGCAATTCTAAGGAATAAAGTCATAATTGAGAGAAATAAAGACAGAATTGTGATAAACCCGCAATTGCGAGAACAAAGGTCAGAATTGTGAGATAAAAAGGCGCAAATACGAGTTTACGTCTCACAATTTTTACTTTTTTCTTGCAATTTTAGGTTTATATCTCACAATTCTGAGAAATAAAGTCAGAAGTTTTTCCTTTTTATTGTGAGATATAAACCTAAAATTACAAGAAAAAAGTCAAAATTGTGAGACAATTCTGAGAAATACAGTCAGAACTGAGAAAAAGTTTTCCTCAGAATTGTGATATAAACTCAAATTTGCACGTTATAAAGTCAAAATTGCGAGATATAAATTGTCAGAATTGTGACAAAAGAAGTCAAAATTACTTTTTTTTAATTGCGACTACAATTCTGAATTTTTTTACTCAAAATTGTGATATTAGGAGAAAAAAGTCAGAATTGTGAGATAATAAAGTTGCAATTATCTTTTTTATTTTGTATGGATCCCCACACACGAAAAAACTAAGTATATCATGGCCACTAATCATCAATTCTTTCCCACGACTTACTAATACGTCAGCATGAAATATATTTATATATTACTAAAACGAGAGAACGAATTGTTAACCCGTGGCCACGATATACATTTCTTGTCCGCACGTCATGAGCACGGCTCCGTAGTTTAGATTGATTCAAATCACATACCAATGAAAGTGAATATTTTGCGTATGGCGGTGATACTCAGGAGCTCTCTCTCCAGCAGCTCGTCCGCCAGCACACCTGAGCCCACTGAGAACAGCCAGCCAAACAGATACGGCAGAGCGGAGAGGAACGAGTTCTGAAAGATGACAAGACAGTGTGAGACGAAACCAGTATAGAAACCAGACTGGCTCAATCGAAATCTCCCGATCGGCTCACCTGCTGCAGATCAAAGTGGAGCACAGTGTCCATGTAGATAGGAAGTGAGGTGAGGAGGGTGTAATAAGACCAGTTGGAGCACATCTGTGAGACGATTATGGCCCAAAGAGGCACAGAGAACAGCATAGATACTAAAGGCACTGACCAACCATGAGGAGTCCCCTAAAAACAGAGAAAATATCAAATCGACATCATAAATGCATTTACGGTAGATCGAAACCACAGATTAATTATGATGTTGGAAATGCATGTTATTTGATGATTAGTTCATTTAGCATGACTGACTTAACCCCTGATGAATAGAGAAGGAGACCAAACTGTAGTGTAGATCATACCTGTGAACCGATTGAGGTAATTATGTAATCTTTCTCTCTGTCACTAATTCTTGGGTGAGTTCGGGGTTCATCCGATACCAAGAGAAACCAAGCCAGTGCCCAAAGACACCCTGCACCACCTGGTGGTAAAAACACTTTAATGCATTTATGTTTGGATACAAAAAATAATAGATAACATTTTATATTACATTAAAGGATTAGTTCACTTTAAAAAAAACTTTTGCTGATGATTTACTCACCCCGATGTCATCCAAGATGTCCATGTCTTTCTTTCTTCAGTCGAAAAGAAATGAAGGTTTTTGATGAACACATTTCTCCATATAATGGACGTCAATGGGCCCCAAACCCGGTTCAAGGTCCAGATGACAGTGTCAGCGCCGCTTCAAAGGACTTTAAACGACACCAGACGAGTCTTTTCTAGCGAAACCATCGTCATTTCAAAAATAAAAATAAAAAGTTTAAGTTTTATAAGCACAAATGCTCACCTTGCTCTGTTCTGTGATGCGCATTCGTGACGTCATGTAATACGCAATTACGTTGAAAAGGTCACGCTTCTATGAAGAGTCTAAAATTTCTGTCTAAACACACCCAGGATACGCACACGAAATGGGCATTTTAAACGATAAACTGACACAAAGACATTTGAATATGTGTGTATGGTCCTCCTTCCGCACATCTGTAAACACTGACTCGTCAATAGGGGTGTAACGGTACGCAAAAATCACGGTTCGGTACGTACCTCGGTTTTAAAGTCACGGTTCGGTTAATTTTCGGTACAGTAAGGGAAAGAAATGCAAAACATTAAACTGCTGGTTGTTTAATATAAACTTTTTTTAACAATTTGTTTACACTTTTTTAAACACACTTTTTAATAAAATATAACGTTAGGCTAATAAATAAAAAAGATATAAAATAAAAAAAGAATAAGAAATAAAATACTGCTGCAAAGTTCTCCACTAATAAAATACTCTCAAACCAATATTGGCCGTGACACTAACGTTAGCTAGCGAGAGGCTGGGCTAAAGCGAGCGTGCCGTGTATGTGGTGATCTTTATTTATGCGATATTTATGTCCGAGTCCGACCCGAGAGTTAAAGTCCCAAAAAATGTTCTCATACTAATGACACATGTACGTTTGTTTGTGTGGAAAGCCCGCTTTTAACAGAAAGGCATTTGGAAATGTCCACAGATGAGCGCATCAGCGCTCTTAACACAGGCGCGCTTGCACGTGTTTTGTTGTCACAGCAACATAAACAATATTCCGCACACAGGAAGACAGATGTTATGGTAATATTTTACATGTATTTGAATCACAAAAACGATTAATCAGATTTAATCAGTGCAACGCGGAGACTTCCGACACTTAATATGTTCGTGTGGAAACTCGGTATTGACGTATATTCCGCACACAAAACTAGCCTAATTTACGTGAAAGATTGCATTCGGTGCACATGTGAACCGTACCGAAAGTCCTGTACCGAAACGGTCCGGTACGAATACATGTACCGTTACACCCCTACTCGTCAAGCGTGACCTTTTCTGCGTAATTGCGTATTACGTGACGTCACGAACGCGCATCACAGAACAGAGCAAGGCGAGCGTTTGTGCTTATAAAACTTAAACTTTTTTATTTATTTTTGAAATGACGATGGTTTCGCTAGATAAGACCCGTATTCATCGTCTGGTGTCGTTTAAAGCCCGTTGAAGCGGCGCTGACACGGTCATCTGGACCTTGAACCGTTTGGGGCCCATTGACGTCCATTGTATGGAGAAATGTTTTTTTTTAAAAACTTAATTTCTTTTCGACTGAAGAAAGAAAGACATGGACATCTTGGATGACATCGGGGTGAGTAAATTATCAGCAAAAGTTTTTTTAAAGTGAACTAATCCTTTAATCGTGATGTTAAAAATATGAAGACAAGAGCAAGCTCGCAAAGGTTATTTTTAAAATGTTTTGAAAAAGTTTCTTCTGCTCACCAAAGTTGCATTTATTTGAGATAAAAATACAGTAAAAACAGTAATATTGCAAAATATTATTACAATTTAAAATAATTATTTTATATTTTCATTCATTTTAAACTGTAATTTATTCCTGTGATTTCACAAAAAATCACTATCTTTCCATAGATCATGACACTAAAAGGTATTTATTAACAAATATCTTAGTCTCACCAAGGCTTTATTAGAATACAGTAAAAATAGCAATATTCTGAAATATAATTTCAATTTAAAATAGCCATTTTCTATTTGAATATATATATTTTAATGTAATTTATTCCTGTGATCAAAGCTGAATTTTCAGCATCATTACTCTAATCTTCAGTGTCACATGATCCTTTAGAAATCATTCTGATATGATGGTTTGATCAAGTTTTCATGTTGAAAACAGTTAATATTTTTGCAGAAACCATGATAAAAAAATATCATAATTCTTAAATGAATAGACAATTCAAAAGCACAGCATTTTTTTTAAATATAAATCTTTTGTAACATAATAAATGTCTTTAATGCATCTTTGTATTAATTTCTATTTCTATTGATTTGAATCTTATTGAGCCCAAACGTGTGTATCCCTCACCACAGGAGTAGAAGACTGCGGGCCATCCCAGAGTGTGGCAGATGAGGCCAGTGAGAGGAAGGGCCACGAAGGCACCGAAGTTCGACCCTGCGCCGGAGAACGTCATGAGACGAGCCCTCTCTAGCGGAGGAGCCCAGCGGGACCACATCGCCATCATAGCAGGAAACGTCACACCCTAGACACAAGAACACCACACACACACACACACACTCTCAAACACAGATACATATTTGTGACCCTGGACCACAAAACCAGTCACATGGAGCAATTTTATAAAATTGAGATTTATACATCACATGAAAGCTGAATAAATACGCTTTCAGTTGATGTATGGTTTGATAGGATAGGACAATATTTGGTGGCCGAGATACAACTATTGAAAATCTGGAATCCGAGGATGCAAAAAAATCGAAACATTGAGAAAATCTCCTTTAAAGTTGTGCATTTATGTTCACGATTGTGCTGCATTCACTCACAAAAATACATGTTTTATATATTTACGGTAGGAAATTAAAAATATATCTTCATGGAACATGATCATTACTTAATATCCTAATGATTTTTGGCATAAAAGAAAATAATAATTTCGATAATTTTGACTCACAATGTATTGTTAGATATTGCGATTATGGGTCACATTTTACACACTCTCCATTTGAATCATGGGTAACACTTTACAATAAGGTTTATTAGTTAACTACCCTAACATGAACTAAGAATGAACTATACTTCTACAGCATTTATTAATCTTAGCTAATATTAATTTCAACCTTTACTAATACATTATTAAAATCACAGGTTGCACCACATACCCACTCAAACACAGATGCATACAGTTAAAACTCGAAAAATTCGATTATCGTGCAAAAAGTTCATTTATTTCAGTAATTCAACTTAAAAGGTGAAACTAATATATTATATAGACTCATTACATGCAAAGTGAGATATTTCAAGCCTTTATTTGTTATAATTTTGATGATTATGGCTTACAGCTTATGAAACCCCAAATTCAAAATTAGAATATTGTGAAAAGGTTTTCATAAACTGTAAGCCATAATCATCACAATTATAACAAATAAAGGCTTGAAATATCTCACTTTGCATGTAATGAGTCTATATAATATATTAGTTTTACCTTTTAAGTTGAATTACTGAAATAAATGAACTTTTGCACCATATTCGAATTTTTCGAGTTTCACCTGTAATTTACACACTCTCCATTTGAATCATGGGTAACACTTTACAATAATGTTCTTTAGTTAACTACCCTAGTTAACATGAACTAGGAATGAACAATACTTCTACAGCATTTATTAATCTTAGCTAATATTAATATCAACATTTACTAATACATTATTAAAATCAATTGTTAACATTAGTTAATGCACTGTGAACTAACATGAACAGCTGTATTTTTATTGACTAACAACCAAAGATTGCAGTAACACATGTATTGATCAATGTTAGTTCATGTTAGTTAATGCATTAATGAACCTTATTGTAAAGTGTTACCTAAGTATCAGTGTGGAGGATTTCTGGTCACTAAAAACGTCCCTAACCTCCCCGAATCCCTCGAGCGCACGCAGGGCGAACAGCCACTTGGCCCCGAGCTGAGCCGACAGTGGAGTGAGGAGAGTGAGGACGGCCGTTCCCAGAACACCACCACCGAGGAAGAGGCTTCCTCCGAAACGGCCCGACAGGTATCCTCCCGGGACCTGAGTGAACAGGTATCCAAAGAAGAACGCACCAAGCAGCATTCCCTGAGTTTCGGGACTCCATGGGTATCTTGGAATCTTGGGAAAGAAAATTAAAGAGTAAGAAATATGACAAGAACATAAAATTTATTAGTGCTGGGCAAAGATGAATCTAGATTAATCGCATCCAAAATAAAAGTTTGTGTTTCCATAATATATGTGTGTTTGTGTACTGTGTATAATTATTTTGTATATGTAAATACACACACATGCTTGTATATATTTAAGAAATATTTGCATTTATATACTGTGTATATATTTATATATAATTTATATTATATATAAATAATATAATTAATTCAGTATAATATATTTTGGATGCGATTAATCGCGATTAATCTTTGCCCAGCACTAAAATTTGCATATACAGGTGAAACTCGAAAAATTTAAATATCGTGCAAAAGTTCATTTATTTCAGTAATTCAACTTAAAAGGTGAAACTAATATATTATATAGACTCATTACATGCAAAGTGAGATATTTCAAGCCTTTATTTGTTATAATGTTGATGATTATGGCTTACAGCTTATGAAAACCTTGCTTTTATCAATAATTGAATCAATTATCATTGAAGTTTTCACATTTTTAGGTTTTTCTATGAGTACTGAAGCATTCCTCGCATTCCATTCATTCCTAATGGGGTCAAATTGACCCGCGAGGGAAGGATTTGTTACTTTTTAAAATTTCAACCACAAAACTTCCATAGATATATACACTAGATGTCGCCTTGGGGTTCTAAGCATGCGTCAAAACCGCCGCCATCTTGGAACAGGGGTCTCTTGTCATAGGAAGTAGCTAGGTAACGCTGCTATCTCCGCCTGTACTTCGAATTCATGGATGATGCCGGACTTTTTTTGCTGCGTATGGATGTTCACACGAACGAAATATGAACTGGGAAGTTTTAATTTTCTCTGGACTCAATGATAAATACATGTCTGACCGTTGGAACGAACCAAAAAAAAACTAGAAAATCGCATTCATGACGATTTATGGTGATTTTATTTTCCGTTAGACCTTTGCCTACACTGATGCATTAAAGAGGAGGGGCTTCCCTGTTCCATGATGGCGGCTCTATTGACGCATTCGTTTCAATGAACTGCGTAGCCAAGGCGAAATCTAGTGTATATATATCTATGCAAAACTCCTATAATCAAAATGGCCCGAGGGAAGGATCTTACCAACCCCAAACTTTTGAACGGAAGTGTATAAAGACAAATCCATGACACATGTTCAGGTTCAGAGCATGAAAAGCTGCGTGCGGTTTATTCTTACCCCTGGCTGATCTGAGCTTTGGCTGTTGTTGTCAAGTGTATGGGAGGGTCCTGGACACTCGTTTGATACATTGCTATTGGATGACGGCTGGTCATTGGTTCCGTTTACCATAGCAACCATGGCAACGCTGAGATTTACACGCAGACCATAAACCACAGCAAAGCCAAAGAACATCATAGCAGCCAGATTGCATCGTACTGAGCAGCATTTGGGAGGCACTGTCACACATACAAACACATTCTGAAATGTCAAATCATTATATATTTCAAAAATATTTATAAAGATTATAGTCACTTAGTACACTACTTTTCATAAGTTTGGAGTCAGTTAGATTTTTTTTCTTTTTGAAAGAAAATATTTAGTGCTGTAAAATCAATTAATCGCATCTAACAAAAGTTTGAGTTCATATAATATGTGTGTGTGTGTGTATATATATATATAATATATATATATATATATATATATGTATAAACACACACACACACACACACACACAAATTTAATCAATATAAATATAAAAATATACAGGCCACACACACATATATTAAATAAAACTGTTTTCAACATGGATAAAACAATGGCGAAAGAAAATAGGAATAAATTACATTTTAAAATAGATCAAATAGAAAACAGCTATTTAAAATTGTAATAATATTTCACAATATTACTGTATTTTGGATCAAATAAATTTGAAAAGCATTGAAAGTCTCACTGACGCCACACTTTTGAACAGTGGTATTTGTGTGACAAGACCTATGAAGCTCATTAAAAACACAGCACAACTTTTCATGCAGATTTTTAACGAACTGCAAAAGATCAAATCGCAGACTAACCTGTGTTTTTTTCCACTTCTCTTTCTAAAAGTGGCGCAGTGTCACTGTCCTGGTCGTCTGCGCTCGAGTTAATGGAGTATCCGCGGTTTAGCGCCATGATCGCAGTGGTTAAGGTGGAGGTTTTGAGCTGAACTTGAGCTAGTTGAAGTATGACATCCACAAATCCTGAAACAAAAAGACATTTGGGTCATTCCAACCAGTGTCAACTCAACCAGAGGTCCCCGGCTGATGTATTTGATCCTCTGGTAAAGGAAATATGTCACAGATGTTTATTTACTGAGTAATTCACAGTTATGTAGATGGTCATAATGATTATTTAGGGCTGTAAACGATTAATCGCATCCAAAATAAAAGTTTGTGTTTACATAATATATGTGTGTATTGTGTATAATTATTTTGTATATATAAATACACACACATGCATGTATATATTTGAGAAATATTTGCATTTATATATTGCATATATATATATATTATTTTTTTTCATATATTTTATTGGAAACAGCATTCAAACAATATTTGCCACGTAATACAGTACAAGTCTCAATTTTATATTTTCAGAATAAACAATTCTTCAAAACCAAAGGCATATATATTTGTATATAATTTATATTATATATAAACAGAACAATTTTATCTATAGTACTATTTTACTATTTTAATCATACACAATACACACACACATATATTATGTAAACACAAACTTTTATTTTGGATGGGATTAATCGTTTATAGCCAAATTACCAGGGGGGTAAAAAATAACTTTAGAAAGATGGAAGCATCATTATTTAATTTTTACACAGAGATTGATAGGTTTATTAGTTAAATCTGTTGACTTTATCAAGCTCTGTTGCATTATATGCCAACTGTGAAAGTTCAGAAATGGGAAAAAGCACTTATTGTTTGTTGCCCCAAATTTGCACGCCTGTAACTCAAGAAGTATTAAAGATATCTTAATATCCTTTTAGATTCTGGTTCTTCTTAACACACATTTCTTTTGGCATCTTCATTTTAAAGACCATAAATTATTCAATCCCAGAGATATGGAGATAATTCTAAACTAAAGTCAGTTTTACTCTTAATATTTTGGACTTTCATCACTATTTGTGTTTGTCTATCTTTATAAAAAAATATTACAATAAAAAATTTGAGCCAGGGAAGTTTCTGAAATTTGGTTGATTTGACATGACCCATTTCAGATAATGCAACTGATCTCATTTGTGGTGTCAAAATCCATTAACCTTAAACAATTTCTTCATCAAAAACAACAACAATCGTGGGCTCAGTGTGTGTCTGATGCTGTATTTACTATTCTGTTTCCTATTCCATATATTTCTGTCTAATAATATATCTCCACATTAGTGTTTGAAATCATCAGTCCATTCACTGTGGGCTGTTCCTTTTCTGCTGGACCATCCATCATGATCAATATACATTTTTTAAATCTTCCTGTCATCATTCATTATGCAAATGTGTGTCTCAGTTTTCTTTGATTCTTTTATACGAATTCCAATACAATGTTCTTCCTTCGTGACCTTTTGGGTTCATAGATTCCTTTCAAATACAATTACATCTTTAGCATTGTTTTTTTTTTTTCATCCTGTTTTTTTTCTCTCCAGATCTGTTCTATAGTCGTTAATATTATTTATTGCAATTCAGGTCATATGTTATATCATTGCATATATGTAAGCAGCATCTCCACATTCTCCTTTCAATCTAATGTCATTAAATACTATTGCTCAAATTAATCAGGAAGCTCTTCATTTTAAAAGGTCTAATAGTATTTTAATAGTTTTTGGTTTAAAAAAAGAGAGAGAAATACTCACTCAGATGTGGACTGCATCTATTGTGAAGCCCAAAAACTTGTGTAGCAAATTGTGCAAGCATTATAGAAACTGTAAAATATCATATCATATAGGTTTAAACTCCCATAATCTCTAGTGTAGAACTTGAGCACATGACAGCATCTGAGCATAACATATGACCAACACAAAGGTTAATATAATAGATCAGCTGACATGTTGTGAATAAACATCAGCCACAACTTCTCTATGTCATAGCATCAGTGATACAGGTGGCATTATTTGCCTCCTCTTTACTTGACTCAGCATAAATATTAAAAAGTGAAAAAAATATCAGCGAAATGTAAAAACATATGATATATATAGTATTATAGTTTATATGTAGCCTATGTATGTGTGTGTTTGTACACACACACACACACGTATGCAAAGGGTTGTATATTAATTTATATATTACGTTATTTATACAAATACAAAGTATCCTATGACATATAGAGCACTTTTAATTTATACTTACCATTATGTTTCCCAAACAAATGTAAGATTCTGGACAAACGCTGGATGTCTTATAAAGGAGATGATTCGTTTACGGGCCCTCCATAACCTTACAAACCGTTTACTTTTTTTTCTATAAGTACTAAATGTTTAAAATAGCGGGAAACATTAATGCTGACCGGTGTGGATATGTTGCATTTCGAGAAAATCACAGATCTGTTTTTGTCTTACGTGTTGATCACGTGATCTCGAGACTTCCTGATCTGGAAAACATCATAATCTAAAAACGCTCTGGATCGACTGACTGTGTTTGTGTCTATAGACAGGTTTTATCCTATGGTTTATTAGTCTAATATCTTTCTTAAACAGCATTTGTTGGAAGTGAGCGGTGTGTTTTCGTCTGTCATGTGATTGAGGAACAGAAAGTAAGTACACAGTGGCTTAAACTGATAATTTTTAAGCATTTATTAACGCAATTCATATATAAGATACCCATTCCTAGCTTCAGCAAAATCGAGGCTTCCGGTTGTATATTCACACATATTAAAGAAATGAAATGATATCGAGTTATTCACTTCCTTGTTTAGTGCTTTCTCTTCCTGTAAGCGTGTTATAAATGTGTTGAATCTTCAGACTGAGATTGAAGAATGAGGTTCTCTATGGAGCTTCGCCTCGTCGCTGTTTCGGTGTGTGTGTCGCTGCTGTGCGGCTCATCGTGCGGATCTAATGCCTCTGCTCCTCTGGTCATATGGCACGGCATGGGTGAGACACATCACATCACAACATCACATCCAGATCAATCAAACCTGCTGGTCCCACTAGTCTATAATAGGCCTGAGTCATTGAATAACGGGAATCATTAGGGTAATGTAGAGTGTCACTCCACAAAAAGGCCTTTGTGTACATAGAGTAACTTAGCAACTAAAAACTGACCAACTTTTTTATATAGGCAATTTATATATAAATTTGAAAATATAATAATTTGTCAAATCGATGAATCGTATCTAATCTGAAAGGTGTAAATATATAATATGTGATAACAGTTATCACAGTTTCCCCTAAGATATTAAGCAGCACAACTTTTTTTCAAAATTGATAATAACAATGAATGTTTCATGGGCAGCAAATCAGCATAAGAATGATTTCTGAAGGATCATGTGACACTGAAGACTGGAGTAATGATGCTGAAAAGTTAGATTTGATGACAGGAATAAATTACATTAAAAATATACAGGTAAAACTCGACCAATTCGAATATCGTGCAAAAGTTCATTTATTTTGCTGCATTGAGGCAGTAATTCATGCAAAAGAGGCCCAAACCAAGTACTGAGTACATATGCATGATTATACTGTTCAGAGGGCCGACATTTCTGTATTTAAAATCCTTTTTTTTTATTGATTTCATGTAATATTCAAATTTTCTGAGATTTTGAATTTCGGGTTTTCATAAGCTGTAAGCCATAATCATCAAAATGATAACAAATAAAGGCTTGTAATATCTCACTTTGCATGTAATGAGTCTATATAATATATTAGTTTCACCTTATATAAATTAACTTTTGCACAATATTCAAATTTCTCGAGTTTCACCTGTATATTCAAATAGAAAATGGCTATTTAAAAATGAAATGATATTTCATAATATTACTATTTTTACTGTATTCTAATAAAGCCTGGGTGAGAATAAGATATTTGTTATTCTAATAAATACCTTTTAGTGTCATGATCTATGGAAAAAGGCAATTTTTTTGTGTGAACTGACCTAAACACACACATTACCTACTGCGTTTACTATAAAGATAACTAGATAATTGGTAATTATCAGTGTGATTTGCAGGAGACAGTTGTTGCAATCCACTGAGCATGGGTGCGATGAAGAAGATGGTGGAACAGGAAGTCCCAGGAATTTATGTGCTTTCCCTGATGATTGGCAAGTCTGTTCTACAGGTAAAGCAACCTCCATTCTTGTCATTGCCGTAGTTGATTCGAATAAAAGTGTCTGATTTTGTTTCGTTGTTTCCCAGGACACTGAAAATGGCTTCTTCATGGATGTCAACGAGCAGGTGTCTTTCGTTTGTGATCAGCTGTCCCAGGACCCTAAACTGAAGGGAGGCTACAATGCAATGGGCTTCTCCCAAGGGTCACAGTTTCTGTGAGTGGTTATTACACAAATATATTCATGCAAAGGGTTATCGGAAGTGTAATCGTGCTGTTTACCTCTCCGTCTTTCGTAAGGCGAGCAGTTGCTCAGCGCTGTCCTGATCCCCCGATGAAGAACCTGATCTCGGTCGGTGGGCAGCATCAAGGTAATGTGACGGATGTGCTCTGCTCACGCTGTGGTGATTTACTTTCTGAAAAAACAACAATTACTTCCTAAAAGTGGTTAGCCGTTTACAGGAACAATGTGGCATAACTACCTTGTTTTGATTATGTTGCTTCAAGATATGCAACTGTTTTAAATAATGGAGTTGGAATAAAGTTACATGGAATATAATATTTGCAGTCACAATCTATTACAACATTTAAAATTATACACACTACTGTTAAAAATGTTGGGGTCAGTAAGAGGTTTTTGAAAGTCTTTTATGTGCTCACCAAGACTAATAGTAAAAAAAACAACTAATATTGTAAAATTATTGCGGTTTAAAATGAATATTGTTCTATTTTAATATATTGTAAACTGTAATTTATTCCTGTGATCAAAGCTGAATTTTCAGCATCATTACTCCAGTCTTCAGTGTCACATGATCCTTCAGAAATAATTCTAATTTGCTGCTCAAGAAATATCAATGTTGAAAACAGCTGGGCTGCTTCACATTTTTGTGGAAACCGTGATACATTTTTCAGTATTTTTTGATGAATATAAAGTTCAAATGAGTCAAAACCGCTTTTTTTTAAATCCTGTTTTCGTTTGACATGTGGTTCTCTCTTCCTCTTTTCTGTAAATCACAGGGGTATTTGGTCTCCCTCGATGTCCTGGTGAAAGCTCTCATATCTGTGACTGGATTCGCAAGAAGCTGAACTCAGGAGCCTACACTGATGCGATTCAAAAACAGTGTGTGCTTGCTTATGGGCTTCTCAACAGACCAGTTCATGTTATTCTAAACTGATTATTGTCTATTTACACGAACTCCGCCCACCAATGTCAAAATTACAAAAGAAGTCCAGCTTCTATGATTGCAATCAATATGATAATATACACTGAATATGTTGTTATACTGTTTTATAATATACTACAATACACTGAGGTGCAAATACTATCTGCCACTATTTGCACTTTGTACAAATATCATCTAACTAGTGTTTGCACTTTGTGCAAAGAAAATACGTTTTTTTGCTATTTACACTTATAATTTTTATGTGATTGTCTAGTCAAGCATATTGATTGTGGTTTTATGTTAGCTTGGTGCAGGCACAGTACTGGCACGATCCCCTCAATGATGACTTGTATAAAAAGTACAGTCTCTTCCTTGCTGACATCAATCAGGAGCGCGTAAGTCTGAGGATAATGGAGCAATTACTATAAAATAGATATATTTGTCTGTGTGGTGTAAATGATTGATATTTCTGTCAGGTGGTGAACGAGACCTACAAGAAGAATCTCATGTCTCTGAATAAGTTTGTCATGGTCAAGTTCCTGCAGGACACTATGGTCGATCCCGTGGATTCTGAGGTACATCAACAGTTTATTTAAAATCTCTCTTTTATTATTGAATTAAAATCTCTTACTAACTGAATTTTCGTCATTAGTGGTTTGGTTTCTATAAAGCTGGTCAAGGTAAAGAGCTGGAAACGCTGCAAGAAAGTGCAATATATACAGAGGTAAACGTGCTTGTCTTTGTTTCTCTCTCATTAATTATCTACATTTAACCCACATTTTGTATTTTATTTTTAAATACTTTATATCCTGCGTAATATTGCTATTTAGTATTTATGTATTACTTTGATACTCTGTTGCCACATTTCCTGTTCAATTGAACCTGATGGGAGAAACGAAGCTTTGAAAACTTTGATTCAATTGAATCAACTCCTTCGCAAAATGAATCAAACGCCGCACGCTGGTAACTCCTGCTGGTCAAACAGTGTAAATGCAACGACAATGCAAGACATGCATAAAAAACATCTTTTACACCCATTGCAAATTTATTATTGAAAGTGTAATCTATTAAATGCACTCAACAAGTAATCTAATACCATTGAATACGAAGTGTCTGTATGTATTATTTTATTACATTGTAGGACTTGTTTTATGGAGAGCTTGATTAAAGGATAAGTCCTATTTAACACCTTGAGTCTATATTGTAGTTTGTTTTGGATGAACAAGAGTGGTGGACAACATTTTTTTGACAATGGTTCCTCTCTCGAGTTTTTGACTATAAAAGAATTGGCCATGGACCCATTTAACATTGGAGTCAATGGGCATGTCCGAAAATGTCATTAAAACAACATTTAACATTATTATTTTTCAAAACTGTGCAACTCACCGAGTGATTATAGTGATGTTAGTTGATGTTCCAGAACCAAAAAGTGTTGCGAAATACAGTTTCTGTCGTGTTTTATTTGTCATTTTGTAAAATCCCATTGTTGAAAAAATAGTTCCACTATAGCAAAATAAACGGATTGGAATCATATATTGCGACGATATATTGTTTATAATCCTCAACGAACACCACTAATCACTCGGTGAGTTTAACAGTTTTGTAAACGAACATTATTGGCTATTTTAATGACATTTTCGAGCATGCCCATTGACTCCAATGTTAAATGGGTCCATGGCCAATTCTTTTATAGTCAAAAACTCGAGAGAGGAACCATTGTCAAAAAAATGTTGTCCACCACTCTTGTTCATCCAAAACAAACTACAATATAGACTCAAGGTCTTAAATACCGGAATTATCCTTTAACGCTATTAAATATTTTAAATGATACATTTATAAAACAAATAAAATCAACAGGGATCATCGCCCCAACTTGAAATCACGTGACTTTGCTCGCTACTACTAATTATTGAACGAAACAGATGATTCGTAAAGGTTTCGAAGCTTCATAAATCATATATCCATATTAAGTGAATATATATATATATATATAAGGATTTGTCTACCATTATTTTGTACCGTCAGGATCGCCTGGGGTTGGCAGAGATGGATTCTGCAGGAAAGCTTGTGTTCCTCGCCAGTGATGGAGATCACCTACAGTTCACCCGAGAGTGGTTTAATGAGCATTTACTTCCCTACATACGCTAAACACACGGTGACGCGCTTTTATTCCCAATGAGAGAGTTTATGCACACTGTTAGTCTTACACTATGTTTTATATACGAATTAAACCAGTCTTGTTTTGTTGCACTGATCTGATTTTTATTTGACTGATTCAATAATGAAAAAAAAAACCTTCTTAATGAAATATTCTTTAAATTGTTTACTATTTTTCAGTTAATTTTTCTCACGCAATAAAACATTGAATCTTACGAACCCAGTTTCCCATGTATTGATTTACTACTAATCACATAAAGTGTGTGCCACTACCATTACTAACTATGTGAAGAAGATTAATATTAAACTGCATCAAACATGCTTGAGAGGCTTGTTGAGCTCATAGACATGTATAAAGGCTAGATGGCTCAAGGCGGAGTCAGCTGTGTCGTCGCTTGGCGGCCATCTTAAGTCAGGAGACTGCGCTGCTGCTCCCTGCTGCTGTGGACGGAAGGTGAGTGACAAATGCTCGTAACTTGCTGAATTCTTGACGGATTTACAAACGGTTTGGTTTATTACAAACCTTATTAACGTGGCTATGATTTGTGCTGATACCGATGTTTGGCTATATTTTTTCACAAGTATGCAGTTAAATAGCCGCATCCCTGACGTTTATGACACACCAAGCCGTTTGAAAATCGGTTGAAAATTGAGCAAAATATAGTTATTTCAGCACTACATGCACAATAGACTTTAATGTTATAACTGGACGAGCGGACCTGTCTTAAGATGGCCGCCGTGTGACGTCGTCGGGTCCCATTGGCTCTCAGCGCCGGTAAGCCATCTAGCCTTTATACATGTCTATGGTTGAGCTGCTCAGACAGAGAAAGGTTTCTGATTGGATAAAACAGGACACGTGTTTAAGTGCCTCTGTTAGGTAAGAACATTGGCATTTTTGTAACATTTTTGATCAGTTTAATGCATCTTTATCAAACATACGCTACCTGGTCAGAAAAATATATACATTTTTTTAAACTACGCCATGCATTCATTTGTGGCTGTTTGCAATACAATTCAACACGAGATCACCTTTTTACAACAAGTTATCTGCCGATTATTTCCAATGAAGTAAATCAAAGACACAAAAAAAAGTAATGTTTTTTATTGCAACAGTTTTAATGATGTTTGTTCTCCAGTACTATTTCTCAGAGCAAAAAGACAAATGATACAAAAGAAATTCCATAGGCTACACATGACCTCAATATTATGGAAAGTAAAGATTAAGAGGTTTGGAATTAAGGTCTAAACTAGTTAAAGCATGTGATGAGAGCAAGAGGTGGGACACGACTCATGTAAAGCCATATCAAGACACGGACCGTACCATGAGCATCCGAACATTAGGCTGTGTGTGTGTGTCTTTTCTGCCTCCGCTCCAGTGTGTGCCAAAAACACTCCAGACATCAAAACGCTTTCCATCACAAACCATGGAATGTTGATTTATTTACATTACAGGGAATGTTGCATGTGCTCTGGAATACAAGATGAAATAAAGAGGGAAATGGAGAATTTCTAAAGCAACTATAGTTTTTCAATGACACGATTGGAATAATAACTGTGATTCTGCAAGTTGCTCGAGATGCCAATTCACCCTCTAAAAAAAAGATTTGACAGATCTTCAATTCTATTTATCCATTGGATTATTAAATTTAATAAAATTTACAGTAAATGTCTGTGTTAGTGGTCGGAAGAGGGACATTTGTGTGCTTCATATCTGAATTGCATATGTCAAACAGAAAACGCAGTGACCCTCCCCCCAATACTTGCCCCCTGACCAGAAATGAAAAAAAAAAAAAAAAATCAAAAATACAAAACACAATTATGATAAAATGACTTGATTCCTCTTGTTGGCCATTCATGTGTTATTTTATATGGCTGCAAAACAAAAACAAAACATGAAAACACCCCAAATGTTGGCAATTGATTTCAAGTCTAATGTTTTAATCAATGGAATAGAGGAGAATGATGCCCTGCCATTGACTGAGCGAGTGTTTCTGGTAAGCAAGCAGTCGTGTCACTAGCTGAAGGAAGATGTGATTGCCGCTGTGATTGGCTGATGGGAGAGTTGACCTGGTTGGCATTCCATTCTACTTTGTAGTTTAAGCTCATTGGTCAGTCAGGTAGGACACTGCAATGGGGGCGGGCTCTCAGGTTTGGTCCTTTATCCGGCAATCTCGGTTGCTGTGGTGACCAGCTTGCTGCCATCCCATATGGTTTTGAACTGTTCAGGGACTGGGATCTCAGTCTTGAAAGAAAATGGAGAGAAACATAAAAAGTAGCGCTGTCAGTCGACTAATTAATCGCACATTTTTATCCTAACATTACATTTTTTAAATATATTTTTATATTGTAATAATTTCACTAAAGACGATTTATTTTCAATATTTTGAGTGAAGTGAACTTAAAGGTAGGGTAGGTCAGAATTGTCTAAAAAAACGTATTCAAATTTGTTTAAACTGTCTTTATATACCAATACATAATTAAAATGCAAGTACTCTGAAATAGAGAGTATAAAAAACTGAGTGACTCTAGTGTATTTAATCTTCAATAAACACAGCTCATTAATTCCATTCACTCCCACCTAAAAACGGGTGCGCGACTGCGTGCACGTGGGCAGAGCCAGTAATAGCGGCGGTAGTCATGGCGACGGAGAGTGACAGTCACGCAAGCCAATCACTTGTTTCGTCCCGGTAGGAATTAATGAGCTGTGTTTTTTGAAGATTAAATACACTATAGTCATTCAATTTTTATACTCTCTTTTTCAAAGTACTTACATTTTAATTATGTATTGGTATATAAAGACAGTTTAAGCCAATTTGAAAACAAGTTCTTTAGACAATTCTTACCTACACAACCTTTAAGTGAACTGTGCCTTTAATATAGCAGTCGGGCCGGTTAATATTTTTACTTGGTTGTTTTTGATCCATGCAACCTTGTAAACAGTGCTTTAATCAATTTCTGTATATTTCCTACCCAAATATTACTGTAAGACAAACCTAAAAATCTTACAAGCAAATCACATGTAAAACAACACAGCACAGTAACTGTATAAATGAAATACAGATTAATAGCAAGTCAGTGATTTTCTTTTTCTTTTGTTCTTAGATTAACATCAGACACACACTGCATCAGGTTTATTAGGCTGCAGTCACTTTAAGCCCTAACACACACATTTGATTTTCTCCCAACTCTTGATGTTCATTTAAAAGGCTATGTTTACACGGAAATGATCTGAAGAGAAAACGCAAAAGTGGCGTTTTTTTATTCTGCGTTTAGACGAGCGTTACGGGAGCGAAATCTGTGTGCATTTGGTGATGCAAAAGTGTGTGAAATTCAATGTAGTGTGCACTCCAGGCGGCAATGTGAAGCACTGCCACACAACTACACCAAGTCCACGCGCCTGCGTACAACCTTCCTTCTACTTCTCTCCCTAGTAGACTTTTGCGGTTTTACCCTTTAGACGGGAACGCGACGGTGGAGTGTTTTTAAGATTTCCACTCGGTTTCACTTTTTTGCGTTTTTAAGCCCCAAAAATGCCGTCGCCGTCTAAACTAAAGGCAAAAAATATTTTTACATTTTCACCCGCGAGCGTTCTCGTGTAAACAGGGCCTAAGACTTTAACTTGTTTAAAGCTGGGTGTTGTTGCCTTATGACTGTGCTTATGAGGATTCTCACAATTTTGTGCGTTTTTGTCTGTTCAAGCGCGATGAGACGCGAAAGAGAACTCAAATCGGCACTGGCATGCTGACGGTGAGGTGGCTTTATGAGTGTCGGATGTGCGTTTCACAGAGAACCGCTTCACAAACAGCACACCTGTACAGAATTGCCACCTTATCGCGTTTGAATGGTTTAAAAGCACTTGAACGAATGAGAGCATGATCATATATCGTTACACTAGCCAAAGGATGCCAGGAAAAATCAATGTTACGCTATACATTTTTAACACAAACTAAAAACATAAATCACAAAAATGAAAGTGATTTTTTTAACAGCTCTAGTGTCAGGAAAGGTTAATAATTCATAAACAAATTCATATCTTCGCTTACATATTCTCCATCTTTGTTGGGCACCAGCACGTTCATCTCTGAGCTCTTAGCGCTGATGATTTCACATGCCAGAGAGTCTTTGCTCAGGTACACATGGCAGCCGTCGGTCTTGTTGATGGAGATGGTTGGCACTTTACCCATAACCTGGAAATCAAGAGAAGAACAATGACTCAAAGAGCAGATGCAAAACAGGAGTGCTAAGAAAAGAAAAAAGGCAATGCTACTACTTTCAATTACAAGATAATGTAGATGTTTCAGGGAATTACTTTTAAGAGCATTTTAATTAAAGGTGAAACACTGCAACAACACTGTGGATACTCTGCATTCAAGTACATGTATAGAGAGAGGAGAGTAATAAAGCACAGCATACACACCTGGACCTTAACATCCCTGCAGTTGATCACCTCAATAATTCCCACAACATCGTCAAAGACAAGACCCATTTTCTTACAGTTATCTGCAGAGAAAACAACACATCTAAACTTTCTACTTTTTAATTTGTTAACATTAGTCACCACATGAACTAACAGTGAACTTCTACAGCATTTATTAATCTTAGTTAATCCTAAACCGAATATTTACTAATACATTTTTAAAATCAAACATTGTATGTGTTAACATTAGTTAATGCACTGTGAACTAACATGAACAAACATTTTTAATAACTAAAAATCTGTCATCATTTAGCTGTACAACTTGAGGGTGAGTAGATGACAATTTTAATTTTTGGGTGCACTATCCTTTATTGTTAGTTAATAAAAGTGTTTGTTCATGTTGATGCATTATCTAATGTTAACAAATGTAAACTGGTACAATGGAGGAACTGCTGGTAGTGTGTACAGACCTACAATAATGGAGTTGATCTTCCCCTTCACCTGTAAAGTGCTGTTGTTGCACTTAAAGGCATAAACCACCTGTTTGAGTTCTGTGTCACTGATCACAAGGCCCTGGGCACCTTCCTGGTTTTCCTATAGGCAAAAAGCCAAAGAGAGGATCGCATACAAAGTTAAATGAACTGGCCAAACAGTGTCATGTCAGTGTAATGTCAGCACGAACACATCTTTTTTTTGCATCTTTTTGTATAAACAGCCGAGTGTGAGATGGAAAATACCTGTTCAAAATGGCATTTCCAAAAATAGTCTCGGCTGCATACACAGACTATAACAGGCTTACTGACTCACTCACCACTTTCCATTTCTTGCCGTCCAGCTCCAGCACTGGGGGAAGAGTGCGGGCCGGGCTGGCAGCTGCCGTGGGCCGAGAAGCGAAGGGTTTGGGCCCAGTAGGCAAAGGACCGGTTTGGGTTTTGAGCGCAGGGTTCTTGTGGGTCTTCTTGTCATCAGAGACATGCTTCAGTCCTTACAGGGAGTTGAAAGACATAGGGGTATTAAAGACAAATCTTCAATAAATTCGTTATAAATTAAAAATATTAATACATACTATAAAAGTATCTCAACGATACTAAAACAAATAATTTACGAGGGACATTTGACTTGTGTTTTTACTGATCACTCGTAAACTGTTGACAATTTTTTATTGCAATGATTGTATGGGCAGGGATGGGAACAGTATATACTAAACTAGACTAGAGGTTTATCGCATTTCATGGAAAGGGAGCACAATTGCGTACAGAAAGGCCTTAACTGCTAGATCTGCTTATTTTTTGACCCTCTTAAAAGAAAACAAATACAACCCTAGGTATTTATTTGACACAGTGGCTAAATTAACGAGAAATAACGCTTCAACTCCAGACGTTTCCAAACAGCACAGCAGGAATGACTTTATGAACTTCTTTACTTGCAAGATTGATCATTTTAGAGATAAAATTATAACCATGCAACTGTCTACAACAGTATCGCACCAGACACTGCATTGTAGTGTCGAGGAAAAATCCCATTAATTCGTTACTATAGGAGAGGAAGAATCGTCTAAACTCTTCAAATCATCTTAATCAAAACCATGCATGTTAGACCCTTTATCCAACTAAGCTACTGAAAGAGATGCTTCCAGAGGTCCTCTTCGTGAAATCATTAATTTATCTTTGTCATTAGGATTGGAATTTCTGACTTGGATGACTAATAATTTCCTACTTAATTCTGAAAAAAAACAAAAAACGGATTTGAATTATTGGACACAAAACCTCTACACATAGTAACCTAGAATACTGTCTAACACTTGATGGATGTTCTGTCAAGTCTTCGTCGTGAGTAAGGAACCTAGGTGTGCTTTTTAATACCAATCTTTCATTTGAAAACCATGATTCTATATCGGAATTAGAATAGTTGATAGACCCCATTGACTTCCAGTATTTTTTTTTTCCTACTATGAAAGTCAGTGAGGTCCATCAACTGTCTGATTTTAATTTTTAAGTGAACTATTCCTTTAAAGGTTGGGTAGGTAAGAATTGTCTAAAGATCTTTTTTTCAAATTGGCTTAAACTGTCTTTATATACAATACATAATTAAAATGTAAGTACTTTGAAAAGAGAGTATAAAAATTTAGTGACTATAGTGTATTTAATCTTCAAAAAACACAGCTCATTAATTCCTACCGGGACGAAACAAGTGATTGGCTTGCGCGACTGTCACTCTCCGTCGCCATGACTACCGCCGCTATTACTGGCTCTGCCCACGTACCCGTTTTTAGGTGGGAGTGAATGGAATTAATGAGCTGTGTTTATTAAAGATTAAATACACTAGAGTCACTCAGTTTTTTATACTCTCTATTTCAGAGTACTTGCATTTTAATTATGTATTGGTATATAAAGACAGTTTAAACAAATTTGAATAAAAGTTTTTTTTTTAGACAATTCTGACCTACCCTATCTTTAAGTGTCACTTCATGGCAAAAAGGTTGCCGTCCCCTGCCCTAGTGCCTCACGGACGTGAACAAACGAGGGCCACAGGACCGTACCGTTAAGAACAAGCCCTAACTTTGCCCTTTATGCTGTGAAGGCTGCAATGACCTTTTCACATACACTGATGCTCCCATTACAGTGCATCAAGTGGAACAATCTACATCATTTCCAATCAATCAAAAGGACGTTTTAATAATTTAGCGATGATCCTTCCATCATTTCAACTGCAATAAATGTGCCACTGAATGTTTTGTGGCTCTACTGGAGCCACTTTAGTACCACATCAAGCCAGGGATCCATGTAATACCTTTAGTAATATCAGATCCCTTGTTGAGAGAGGCGAAGAGAGCATTGCGAGAGACTGCTCCAGACTCTCCACCTGAAGACTTGTCACCGAAGTCCATGGGGGGTGGAGGAGGGCCGGGGGGAGGCGGAGCCGGAGCGCCACCAGAGGCCGAAGCTACGGGACCCTGTAAAACAAAAGCAGTTAAACTTTTTATTCTGAATCAAGTGGGACAAACTGAACACATGAGAATGAGACTCACAGTCTTGCTCCAGCTCAGTCCAGTGGTGTGGTGCTGCTTGATGTAGGCCTGCAGCCCGCTCCAAATGGACACATAGGCATTGACCCAATCCACATGCATCTTATCTCTGAAAATAAGACAATAAAGCAGGTGGGAAAATGACCGATGTGCCATTTAGCTTCTGTACAAGTCTCTTCACACCACAGACAGACACATACTTCTCCTTGTAATCCTTGAGCACACGGTTGGTGTAAAACATGGCTGCGTCCTGCATGTCCTTCACAAAGGGGCCTGGCTTTGGGGCCTGAAAATAAAAAAATTCAGAGTTGCAAATTTACTTGCATTCAACTAGTGACAAAAAGAGCATATCAATATTTTTAATCATTTTGCATAATAACATTTCTTTGAAATGACTTTGATACCACTGCATAACATCCTTGAAAAACCGTATCATCGCTGTCAGGCGGAAAACTTGTATCACCATATTTCATATTTATGTATTTGAGGAGCAGAGAAGAGCATCTTAGTCTGGCATTTGTAGTCAAGTCATAGTTAATAGTGTTTTTAATAGCCTGTGTGAAGCACTTCATCTTTTATAACATGAGATTTTGGCCAAATTACAGAAAAAACTGAGTGCCCACATAGCTACAATAAACCTTATAACCCGTAAGTTGATGAAAAAATGTAATGCGATGCACTTAGATGCAGAAATTCTAATGATGGATAAAACATGCGTGTCTGATATTTGCAGATCGAAAACCTTGTAACTGCATTTGAGCTTGATATTGGTGAAATGTTAATAATATAATGACACATGCAAGTGTCTGGCCATATATAAAGCCACAATATCAACTTTAACACAGTGTTTAATTATGCATACAGTGTTTTTTCCCCATTTCCTGGAAAGCAGCGGTTTTGGGCATATGAGATTTCCGCATGACAGTGACGATAAGCAAAGTATGCCAGCCTAACCCAGATATTTGTATATGTAGTCACAGCAGGAAATGTTCACACTTGAGGAGGAGGAAATTGATTTGTCCAATAACTGATTCAATTACAAACAGAAACGACACACGGACAGCACCAGACTTACCATAGCGACCCAGCCGAGGGCGGGAACGCTCTCGCTGACCGCAGAGAGGTGGTTGAAGAGAGGAGAGGAGCGGTTCTTCTCTCTGAACGCCTGCACCTCCGTGATCACTTTAGACACGGGCGCCAGCAGAGGGGCCAGGGCGGCCTATAGAGGAAAAGATGCACAGACAGATGACAAGATGTTGCAAAAATAGATGTGAAAGATTTAAAAGCTTGGCATCAGCGAGAATTAAAGAAATTAAACTGACCATTAAGCAAGGATGCATTAATTTGATCAAAAGTGACAGTGAAGACATTTATTATGTAAATAAAAGCTGTTCTTTTCACTTTTTTATTCATCAAAGAGTACTTAAAATGTTTCAGTCCATAAAAATATATATCAACACAACTGTTTTCCACATTGATAATAATCATAAATGTCTATCGAGCAGCAAATAATCATATTATCATGATTTCTGAAGGATCATGTGACACTGAAGACTGGAGTAATGATGCTAAAAATTCAGCTTTGATCATCTGAATAATTAAAATATATTCAAATAGAATTTTTTTTAGAAATTTAGATGGGTCACTGGTTTTAATGTATGTTGATCAATTAAAAGGAGCCTTACAACATTCAAACATACAACATTATTTCCTATTTTATCTTATTTTAAAATGTAACATCATACTTACATCCGAAGGTTTCTGAGAGCGGGAGGCAGTGACCAGAAGCTGTCGTTGACAGGAAAAGGCCTGCTTCATCATCTCAGCCTGTGACACAGAACAAAGGATAAGGAACATTGCGTGGACTCTTTATCAATGTGTGCCAGTGTTCAGGAACTACGATGACAGTGCAGGATTACATACGTGCTTCTGAACGTCTCCCCCGATCTTCTGACTGAGGGCAGCGTACTGAGCCACAGGGCCAGAGATCAAACCGTCATAGGCTTCAACATACGCCGACACCGCTGGAGAGAAGAGAAACAAGAGCAAAATTACACCATGTTCTAACAAGACTTTCAGCAACAAGCACTTTGTCTGTTCATGACATTGCCACAATGGTGGAGTTTCACTTAAGCCCAAAGTATCCTTCAGTATGACGTCATTTTCAGTCACAAAAGAGGCTTTGAGGCCTCCTAATGATCAGGAGGGTCCACGCCCAATTTTTGTGTTTGTGCGGATGTTCAACATACAATTCTGAGAAAATGTAGATTGAAATGTTTTTTGATGTTTGTTCAAACGGTTAGAAGAGTAATAGTACATCCATCTTCAACGAGCTGCATTATTGGAGGTGATACTTTGAAGTTTAATACTTAAGGTCACATTTCTAACTCCAAGTGCACACTTGCTGAGCGGCAGTGATTATCTTCAGACAGAACTGGTTTACATTAGGCTCTTCTTACCTCCAGATCCAGCAGCAGGGCCGCTTACTCCACCTCCACCCGCAGACATGGACTCCAGACGGCCCACCGCCACCTCCAAACGCTGCACTAGACCCGACAGCTCTGCCATACCTGAGGAGAGAGAGAGATTTATTTATAATCCTTTATATTGTATAGTGTTTTAAATGCTTTGGCAATGTGAAGATTTCTTTCACCAAGCTATTTGAGTGAGTGAGTGAGTGAGTGAGTGAGTGAGTGAGTGAGTGAGTGAGTGAGTGAGTGAGTGAGTGAGTGAGTGAGTGAGTGAGAAAGAGAGTGAGTGAGTGAGAAAGAGTGAGTGAGTGAGAAAGAGTGAGTGAGTGAGAAAGAGTGAGTGAGTGAGAAAGAGTGAGTGAGTGAGAAAGAGTGAGTGAGTGAGAAAGAGAGTGAGTGAGAAAGAGAGTGAGTGAGAAAGAAAGAGAGTGAGTGAGTGAGTGAGTGAGTGAGTGAGTGAGTGAGTGAGTGAGTGAGTGAGTGAGTGAGTGAGTGAGTGAGTGAGTGAGTGAGTGAGTGAGTGAGTGAGTGAGTGAGTGAGTGAGTGAGTGAGTGAGTGAGAGAGAAAGAGAGTGAGTGAGTGAGTGAGTGAGTGAGTGAGTGAGTGAGTGAGTGAGTGAGAAAGAGTGTGTGAGTGAGTGAGTGAGTGAGTGTGTGTGTACGTATGTGAGCAAGCGAGTGTGTGTGTGTGAGTGAGAAAGAGAGAGTGAGTGAGTGAGTGAGTGAGAAAGAGTGTGAGTGAGTGAGTGAGTGAGTGATTGAGTGTGTGTGTACGTATGTGAGCAAGCGAGTGTGTGTGTACGTATGTGAGCAAGCGAGTGTGTGTGTGAGTGAGAAAGAGAGAGAGAGTGAGTGAGTGAGTGAGTGAGTGTGTACGTATGCGAGCAAGCAAGTGTGTGTGTGAGTGAGAAAGAGAGAGTGAGTGAGTGAGTGAGTGTGTGTGTACGTATGTGAGCAAGCGAGTGAGTGTGTGTGTACGTATGTGAGCAAGCGAGTGTGTGTGTGAGTGAGAAAGAGAGAGTGAGTGAGTGAGTGAGAAAGAGTGTGAGTGAGTGAGTGAGTGAGTGTGTACGTATGTGAGCAAGCGAGTGTGTGTGTGAGTGAGAAAGAGAGAGTGAGTGAGAAAGAGTGAGTGAGTGAAAGAGTGAGTGAGTGAGTGAGTGAGTGAGTGAGTGAGTGAGTGAGTGAGTGAGTGAGTGAGTGAGTGAGTGAGTGAGTGAGTGAGTGAGTGAGTGAGTGAGTGAAATGGAACAGAACAAATGAAAATGGAAAAATTGTTTCTTCTGTGAAACGGATGATAAATCATAATCACAAAATAATAAACAGGGCTGGGACTTGGGACCGTCGGTTGTTGATTGGATGAAGGCAGATCTGAATGAAAGCTTGCAGTTGATTACAAGAAAGGGTGGGGTTTAAGTGGACACCAGAAGATCAAGGTTCGATTTTGAACTTTCGTGATTAACCATCTGACTGTGTTATTTGATCAAATTGTGTCGTTTAAATTTCAATCACATTCTGCAAAAAAAAAATATATATATATATATAAACATTTATGGAGCACACAAGGATAGTCAAAGGTCTTCCTTCATGCAAATTAAAAAAAAAAAAAAAGTGTATTAGGCTTACAATGTAAATGCCATTAATGATTTTTGTTTTGTGCATTATTCACGACAATTTATCATCAGCAAAAAATTAATGATTGTGGCAGGCCAGTTAATTTAATTTTTTTAAACATGTACGGATGCATTGCTCACAATAAGAAAGTGGTGTGAATTTTCATTTCATGCCAATTTTCAAGACTCTTCTTGTATTCTGACTTCAGCATTTCATTTATTCTCATTTATAGTAAAATCAACAAAAACAACACCAGTGGCAGAGCACATAAAAAGTGAACAATGTGCCGAGCCTGGAGAGAACGCAGGACGTGCCATAACATGCTGTCCCGCAAGAATGCAACAGGAAGAAAAAAAATCAGCAATTTAAAGAAAAAATTTAGCCAAACCTCAAGATACAAAAAAAAAAGAAAAAAAAAGGAGGAAGTAGATCTTGTTTGCCTTCTCAGGGCAACTTTCAAAAGGGCAAGTCCCTCTTTACTGCCCCTTCACACACACACACACACACACTGAACAGGTAACATTACGTAACAGAAACCTGATACACAAATCTGGCTCACTGACTCACTCCTGAATGCTCTTCTGGGAAACGCACAGGTATCCATATATGAGCACCTGCTTCTAATGAGCATGCACCAAATCCCGAGGGAAATCTTGTAACTCCGTCAGGAATCACACATTTCCCCCAAGACTGCATTACAGCTGTAATACTAAACTATTAAAGGTGAGCAAGTTCATGTCTGATACATTAAATGGCCCTAGTATATAAAATACAATACGAAAAAAAGAAGAAAAAAAAAGGAGTAAGATTTGAGTAAGTTAGTCAACATTACTCTTAGAATAATAACAGATTTTACTGTGGCTGTTTCCAGGCAAGTGGAATTAAAAAAACATTTAAATCACAGAAGTACATTCACCTTCGAGGAAACGTGCAAAGCAGAATTTCAACTTTTGCCAAATATAATAAAGATAGTGATTATGGCATAAGTCAACGACCAGACTGGAGTCAAACTAGAGTCAAATTTTCTTTTTCTACACTTTTTTTCTCTCTGTACACATTGTAAGAAAATATTTACATACAAATTAGAGTAGTCAAATTTCATTTCCTCGGGCTCAGGTAAACAATTCCAGACCAATTCCTAGTGTCCTCGCCCTACAATCCAGACTGAGGAGAAGCCAGCGATTATTGCAGAAATTGTAACATACAGAATATGAGGGTAATTATTTAGAGATGATCTTAACTTCTTATAAAATCACAGTTTGAAATTAACTTTGACAGGCTACTAAATTTTTTAAGTTACCAGCCTTTCAGAACTTTTACAAGCCAAAACAAAAAAATCAGAAATAAAAAATATAAGAAGTGATCTGGTTTATTAAATCATTATTAAATTAAATTAAAGTGATAGTTCACCAAAAACAGTTGATGACACTGACTTCTATAGTATAGGCTATGGAAGTTAATGGTTACAAACATTCTTCAAAATATCTTTCTTTGTGTTCAGCAGAACAAACAAAAAACTCAGGTTTGAAACAACTTGTGTGTGAGTAAATTATGAACTATTCCTTTATTTCAAACCCAGCTTATAATGGTTAAGACCAGCAAATCAATAGTTTCTGTGCTTCAATACAGAAGCATTACATCACACTTGCTTTACATTCTGTAGGAAACACCCTAAAGGTAAACATATCAAAACAAGATAAGAAAAATACAGTAAATGTTGTATACATATGGGTGTAAGCAGCTCTTCTGGACATAAAAACAGGTCATTTATGCTTCAGGACTAGTAAAACTAGGCCATATCACATCCATTCTCGGCACAGCACCGGATGAAATGTGCCATTTATTAAACATACATTATTACACACACGACACGACCAATAGTCTACTGGGTTTTATTGGCAAGCAATCAAGCCATTAATATGATTGCAATAGGACACGAAGCAAGAGACAAGCCAAGAGATTTGATGTGATTTGATTTGACTGAATAATCAGGCCAGCCGGCACAACACGGTCGCGCGCTCAGTCAGACAACACTGAGCGATTGTTTATAGAAAATAATATAAGACGGAAACAATTTAGCGATCGCGACGAGTTTGTGTTCATATTTCCTGCCCTTTACACCCGCCCCACTTCCTACATTTGCGCTGTAGCGATTTTCGGTGTTCTTTTGAGTCGGATCTTTTCAGTGAATCAGTTGAACCGAGTCTAAAAAAAATGTATTAAACTGAATCAACTGTCAAACGGTTTTCTATTCAACATCTCACCAACTACTACTACACCCGAGAATAATGAATGATCTGTGACACACACGGTGAACAAGGATTTGACTTGATGCAGGTGAATACTAGAAATGTTACAAATAAAACGTATGTTTACACCTTGATTGACCATTTTCACATTTCCGAGTTTCTCAGAAGCGGAAGTAGTCATATTGGGGTAAACTTCTTATAACAGAGGTGAATAAGAGACTACATTGTTTCGTGTTCCCATTTGCTCAAATAGCAAAATAAAAATTCCCCAAAAGAGGAAGAAAATAAATAGTCAGAAGGGAGAAAGATGTTAATTTTAATGTCTCTGCCACAGCCGCTGTATGTATTAGAATCAGATTGCATCTAATTTGATGCAAAGGTAATATAATATGAAGAATAAAATGAACGTAAGTTTTTTTTAAAGATTGAAAATATAAGAAACTGCAGGATTTACGATGCTGATGACCGTTAAAACGCATCAGTCTGAACTATCCATACATTTGAAAAGCGTTTTATTGGAACACTATGACGTAATAATGACGCAAAAGAATCGCTGAGTTCTGTTCGAAAGAACCGATTCGCACAGAGATGAGTCGGACTTCCCATCATCACTGAGCTCTGCAAGATCAGGAACTTTTCCAACCGACGCATGTATACTGCAGTTAAGAAATCTGCACACGTGCAAATTTATGATAAATAGCGTTTTATTTATAAGGCCCAATGCCACTGTGCGAGGATGTATCGCTTTTGAGAGCATTATGCGCGAGCGATGCCCGTTTCAGTTGTCATGATTTGCGCAGAGACGATTTCCGCCGGCAAGTCGCTTAACACGGATATCTAATCAATTAGACAATGCATTCAGCCTTTTCTCCTTACCTTTAATGTCTGAGAAATGTTGCAGTGGTGCTGGCTTTAATCTTTGATGTTGAATGGGTGTGTTAGGGCTCCCCGTCTGCGTTGTCTTCCTGTATGAGCGTGTTGAAGTTCCCAGCTGTCACCGCGCGCCGTTTCCGCCCAAACTCCACCAACAGATCCACTTCCTTATAAGGACAAAGGAGAGAGAGAGAGAACGAGTGTGTTATAAAGTGATGAAAAAGAGTAAAACAGGAACAGGAAGACTTTAAGACTGAGTACGAATATCAATTGTGTTTGATTGATTTAACTCAATTTAGGTAATTATATGTAGCATTAATAAAAGGAATTCCCTCAGTCTACCATGTAAGACATAATTATGTAATAACGAAAGTGCTATTTTCTTAGTTTTTCCTCTTGCTAACTGGCTGGTTTGAAGCAGTCTATGGTTGATTAGACTTTTTTATTTATTTATTTTTTTACAGTCTATGGTTTGAAGTCTTGGTCAAAATTATTTGTGGAGCTGGAGAGGAAGAGACATTAGAGATTCAGTATTGTTGCCAAAACAGGAAGTGTGGATGTCACAATCATGATCTGCACAAACTCTGCATGGACCGAACAAGTGCCTGCTTTGACTTGTAATAAATACAGTTTTCACTAGTAGGCTCTGTGTGCTTTAAACCAACACACGGGCATTGCCAACACTAATTTCCGAAGTTATAGCACCATTTTAGTCACTATTTTACAGTGTCATTGTTATGGATGTTACATATAGTAGTAAAAAGCTAAGCATAATGACAAACGAAGGACTTTAAAATGCAGTGCATCTTATTTTTCCTCATTATATACACAAAATAGTTAATCTCAAAATAAAAATCTGTCAGTAAATAACCACTTATTAAAAAAAAAAAAATTTTTTTAGATCTCCCAAAAAACATTGAATGATAGAAATTAGGTGTTCATTCACTAAGAATCACAATAATTAAAAACAAAAATATAGGCATATAGAATCTAATTTGGTTTCTGGCGAGTTTAAGCTCCACTTGAAGCCGTAAACATGTGATTTAGTTTACAAGAAATTGTGTAGAATTATGAGATGAAGGACAGGAATGAAGTATAACAAAAAAAAAGACAGCTGTAAATATATATTTTTTAATTTACTCCAGTTGAATTAGAACAAGTCACATGAAACAGGGAATTCTTCACTAAAAACAACAACAAAAAAAGCATGGATTAAAAAAAAAATTCTTCATTTTCCCCATGCACTCCTCTGCAACTCAGACATGTAGGGTGGAAAATTAATAATAAAAAAACAAAAAAACAAGTTCGCACACATCGTCAAAATAACATTCAACCTTTTCATAATAAACCATCAAGTATAACATTGGACCTGAAAAGATTCTTGGCTGAACTGGAACTATTTTAAAACCAAATGATGATTTCTGATCTACCAGAAATCCAAAAAGAGTAAAATGCAGTACTAATGCAAGCCAAGTGTAACAAAACATGATTTATTATTTGGCGGCCGTTCCGGTTTGAGTAAATCAGACCCCATCCGGTCATATTCATCCTCAAAACCAGAGGGGGTGAGAGACTGGCTCCAGTGCAACATCCAATACGATTTCCAGTGTACGATATTCCTCCTCAAAGAAAAGAAACCCTTGACAAACATGGCTATTATGCAGCAGACGTCACTTTTGCTGGTGTTTAAAGGGGCAAGACTGCAGAGTAGCACACGCACGTCTCCATTTAATACATGCAAACCATGAACAAAAAACATCTTGGCTTCTCATGCAGTCATACATGGCACTGCTGTGTGCCTTAGGAGGACTCACTCTGCATTATTAACAAAAGTAAAAATATACAAATTATTAGACATGCCAGGCAGTGCTTGGATGTGACAGGCTGCCTGTCATATCAGGAAGCTTGGTAGGAAGGGGACAGTGAGGCAGGCTCAGTTATCCGCGGTGAGATGAGACATTCTGGAGGGGAAAAGTTCCTCAGGAAGCTACTTTGAAATGCTCAACCCTCTCGGCTAGTGCATACACCTCTGCAGTGAAGCAGGAACATTCGCATTGTCTTTTGAGGTGCATGGCTCTACAGATCTGAGCATTTCGGGTTTAAATACATTTTCATTTTGGCTCAGACTGGGCTGCGATTCAACCCGAGGATGCAGAGGTCATTCCTGAACGTCCCTCCCGAATTAAAGTCGTGACGCGTGGGGTGAACGATACGAGAGGTTTGGTCTGTGTGCTAAAGCAGCTCCTCTTTTAGTTTTTTGGGTTTATGAGGACCTTGGCCGTTACGCAGAGATCCGTTTTGGGGCGGCAGGAGTTTTCCACGCTCCCGATCGGACCACGGGACGCCGGCCTGGCCGTCGTCGCTCTCCAGGTCGGAGTCAGAGTGCATGAGCGCGGAGGATGAGGGAGCGGGAACGGACTTCAAGCGACCTGGAGGAATCAGTCGAGGACAGGATGAAGCATCTTAGCATCACAGGGTTAAAATAAACTAGGGCTGTCAATTTAACACATTAATTTAATATAAAATAACATTCATTTAAAATAAAAATATATATAAAGTGAATAAAATATATAAAAAAAGCATTTATAAACCATTATTAATACTGTTCCAAATATATTGAACTAGGGCTGTCAATTTAACATAAAATAATTTATTAATTTAAAATAAAATAAAAAATGTATAAAGTGAATAAAATATAAAAAAGCATTTATAAACCATTATTAATAATGTTCCAAATATATTGAACTAGGGCTGCATTATTATTATTATTATTATTATTAAAAACTGTTGCTTGATGTTTTGTACAAACTGCAATAATTCTTTTTAAGGTTATTTGATGAATAGAAAGTTCAAAAGAACAGCATTTATTTGAAATAGAAATCTTTTGTAACGTTATTATGTATTTACTGTCAGTTTTGATCAATTTAATGCATCCTTACTGAATAAAAATATCATTATAAAATTATAAAATTATAAAAAATAAAAAAATCTTACTGCCCCTAAATCTTTTGAATGGTAAGGTATATTCAATTCTTCTGTCTTTGGGAAAACATTTTTAAATAACTCATTAATTACGTAATTTATTCATTTAAATCATTTAATTACCAGGTCTTGGTAACTGTAATTCCAGAGCCTCTTGTTCATCCCCATCCAGCATTTTATAGCGGCTCTTTCGTCTCCCTTTGCTCTTCCGTCTGCTCGAGACACCAAGAACACTTTTAATAAACACTAGCAATAAACTCCAAATCAAGACTCTAATAAACAGATTATCATTGGTCTAACCCTTACCTTCGACAGCAGCACACAATACCCCATATTACAGTCGCTATGCCAACCACAGTCATGAATGATGCAATCGTCACATATAATACACTCCATTCTGAAAGAAAACAAACACGCCATTAAACTACATGTAACTTTGTTCAACTTTCTTTAGTGTGTAATGTTGCTGTGTGAGCATGAAAAATGTTGGCAAAGTTGCAAAGAAACGCTTCAACTGTAGTCTTGAGTCACAATATTTCTAATTTAAATAATTCCCGCCCAAGCTAAATAAAGGGGCGGGGCCTGGTTGAGTTGGTTAGTAGTGTGTTGAAACTGGTGGTTATGTTAAGAGGCGGGACATTTCTCAAACACGCTCAAAGCAGTTGACCAATCACAACACACTGATCCAGCCTACCAATGAGAGCACATTAAGCTTTTCAGGAGGGGCTTCATAGACACAGGAACTAAACAGAGTGTTACTGACTGACTGGGAAGAGAGATAGATATGTGAAAAATAATGTTTTTTGAAAGTTCAAGCATGAAAACGTATTCTAGTAGAGCCGAAAAATACAATCAAAGGCATAATAGATCCTCTTTAAAGCAGCTTCCCTCAACAATTTTTAGTGTGCCCTCACCACAGTTGCTCACAGCATCCCCAAAATAAGTACTGAATAAATTCTCCATCCAGAACGGGTGGCACACGCAACGTCTGGTGAAGGAGTCGCACTCCCCGTGACTGGAGCAGTTCAGCTGGCAGACTGCGGAAAACCAGCCGGTTAATACAAGACCACTGCTACAATAAAAACACGGGTTAAAGGGCGTTTAATATGAATACTCACTAACTGTGTCCACTCGCCGGGCCCTAAAGATAAGGAATTCGTTTTTTTGCTTGCGAAATTTGTTGCGTAGTTCCATAGCGACACTGTGGCCAGTCAATGGAGGTCGTCCAGGACCTCCAGACACCAGAAATACCAGGCGGGTGCTGTAAAGTACACAAGTAATCATCATATATCAAATAAAACAGCTTTTATAAAACTTCTGATATGACTGGAACGTGTGTGTGAGCATTATTTTAAACATTTACTTCAAAAGTACTATAGAGTGCTGCAGGGATGACATATTCGGTTACACGTTAGCATTTTAGCACTTCCGGTTCCATTCATAGTTATCTACCGTATTTTCCAGACTAGAAGTCACACTTTTTTTTCATAGTTTGTCTGGTCCTGCGACTTATAGTCAGGTGCGACTTATATATCAAAATGAATTCATACTGACAGAGATGAACCAAGAGAAAACATTATCGTCTACAGCCGCGAGAGGGCGCTCTAGTTAGAGGAGTTGTTCAGAAACGACAACGAGGAAGAATTCAATAGATTCAGTGTTGAGGAATGAGATCGGGAGCTTGGTGAACTTGCTGACCGGTAACTTGTAGGACTCGCTGGCTAATGTTAATTTAGCCTATTCAGCCTCAGGTATATGTTCTTTATGGTATTGTGTCGCTGAATAACTGTTAATGTGTTACGCTAACATACCGGACAACTATTCAGCCGGTTGTTAGTGTGTTGTTGTGTAGTTGAATAACTTGCCTTTCCAGATTAAATGTCTGTTCTTGGTCTTGGATTTTGTGAAATAAATTTCTAAATAAATGCGACATAGTCCAGTGCGACTTATATATGTTTTTTTCCTCTTCATGACGCATTTTTTGACCGATGCGACTTATAGTCCGGAAAATACGGTATACACCGATGCCTCATTATTGGCTGTTTCTATGGGCCGCTGTACGTGTGGAACGGGCAAAGCCATGAACATTCGAGAGCAAGTTGACTGAGCATCTGCAAATAAGTTATACTTATGTAATATGTATGAACATCTAAATCGGCAATAGACTACAGCACATGATTTTGCTAAACTAACACAATACAAGACGAAGGCGTCAGCTAACACAACATTAAAAGTTACCATAGTAAATGTAAAAACATAGTAAAAACCTAGAATATACATATAAAAAACAAACATATTCTCACCAGTGAAAGGTTATCCTATTTCTTCGGGAATTTAAATCTCTGAAATCTCTGCAAACTATTATAACTCGAACTTTCTGGGGAAATGTTTTCACACAAAGACTGAAAGAGTTGTCAGGTGACGTTGAAGCTGTGACTGCAGTGTCGTTTTTTTATAGCCTATATTTAGCTTTGCACTTCTGCTGACTGAATTTATGCTTCAAAATTCATAAAATGTGTGTTAATTTGCAAGAATCATAAACTTTTGTTGATCACAAAGCTTATTTTCTGCAATAATCCAAAAGCCAATGGAAAATTGGGTTTTTGTGGAAGGAACCAGGGTGATGGTGATGACCTACAAAAATACGTAATCACTGCAGCGCTCTATTCTATTCATGTGACAACAAAGTTCATCTGTGGTTTCTTTACAGTACCATGAAGTATTTTAATCAGATCAGTGGAGATGAGGCGTTAACTTTAGCGCTGCCTATGAAGACTTAACTTGCGCTAAGCCGGACTTTACCTGTGCTCATTGAAGGCGCTAATCTCTCGCACAATGATGTCACTGTCCAAGACTCCCAGAAGGACGCCAACCTGCCTGATGAACATATCCTTCTGTCTGCGGGACACCTTATCCACAGGAACGTCTAGGATCAGCTCCACCAAGTCTCGCGCATAAACATCTGAGGAAGAACGAGAGAATTATAGTATAATTTAATATAGGGCTGTAAACGATTAATCGCAACCAAAATAAAAGTTTGTTTACATAATAAAAGTGCGTGTACTGTGTATAATTATTTTGTATATATGTAAACACACGTGCATGTATATATTTAAGAAAAATTTGTTATTTATATATAAAATATTTATATATAATATAAATTATATATAAATCTATATACATGCAAATATTTCTTAAATATATACAAGCATGTGTGTGTATTTATATATACAAAATAATTATACACAGTACATGCACTTTTATTATGTAAACAAACTTTTATTTTGGTTGCGATTAATCGTTTACAGCCCTAATTTAATATATTTTACTTAAAAGGGTTCTTTTATGCTTTTTTTTTTTACAAGTTCAACTTTTTTTAGTGTCACTGTGTAATGTTGCTGTTTGAGAATGAAAAATGTCTGCAAAGTTGCAAAACACAAAGTCCCTCCAGCTGGAGTTATTCTCTATATCAGTGTCACTGTTTCTGAACTCCTGAAACGCCTCTATTGTAGTCTTGAGTTTCTTCCGGGAACGAACACGTCACAATATTCCTCATTTCAAGGGGACCTGTTATGCAAAATTCACTTTCATAAGGTGTTTGAACACATGTGTATCCACAGTGTGTGTAAACAACCAGCCTATAATGGTAAAAATCCGGAGTTTTTTTTATTATACGTTTTTAGTGTCACTGTGTAATGTTGCTGTTTGAGAATGAAAAATGTCTGCAAAGTTGCAAAGCACAAAGTCCCTCAAATGATGGGATATTTTGAGTTGAAACTTCAAAAACACATTCTGGGGACATTAGAGACTTATATTACATCTTGTGAAAAGGGGCGGGGCCTGGTTGAGTTAGTTTTGAAACTGGCGGTTATGGTAAGGGGCGGGACATTTCCCAAACACGCTTGAAGCGCTCGACCAATCACAACACACTGATCCAGCTGACCAATCAGAGCACAGTGTGCTTATCAGAAGGAGGGGCTTCATAGAGACAGGAACTAAACAGAGCGTTACTGACAGACTGGGAAGAGAGGAGCTGCAACAATGTCAGAGATGTGGAAATATAAGGTGATTTATGAACATTCAAACATGAAAATCAATTCTAGTAGAGGCCACAAACAAAATCAAGACTTTGAATGCTCAAACCGCAATATTGCACACTAAAAAAAGTTGAAAATAAAAAAGCATAATAGAACCTCTTTAATACAATGCTATTAAAAATGTCAAGCATACAGACCTGGTCGAACCTCTACAGTGCCTTTGTCAGCATGGGTCTTTCCCTTACTGTCAGTTACAGTCAAGGTGAAACTGTACTTCCCTTCCACCAGATTACCAATAAAAAGCACTGCCTGGTGGTCAGAGTTATTCAGGACATCCTGGAAGAGAAAAACAATCGTTTGCTGGTCCTGATTAATGCCTCCTCAATCTTTGAGGAACACATTCTTTAAGGAACTGAACCAAATTAACCGGTTTCCCTTGTTTTGTCACAACCTATTCTTGAATATTCAACAGAGTCATGAATGTGAATGCGAGTAAGAATCTCGCTTTATAAACAGTACTGACCCCTGCAGCCGGGCTTGTGTCTTCACGGGTCCAGAGGTAGCTGATGCTGCCCTTATCATCTGATGATCGAGAACCATCCAGAACTGCTGTACGCACGGGAAGAGTGATCGGAGGACTGGACAGCACTTTGGCAACAGGCGGCTGATCATCCTCTGATTTGAACAAGGCGAAAGCAAAATTATTTCTGATATGACAGACAGACCACAATAGACCAAACTAAAAGTTTAACGCCAACATAAAACGTTTCTTGGGTTTAATTAAGGACGCACACCTTCTCGGACGATGACAGAGACGGTGTCAGAATTCTCCAGCATCCTTTCATCCGTCACCGTCAACATGAAAATGTACTCGCCCTCCTGCAGACCCGTCACCACAGCAACCGCAGTGTCCGCATTTTCAATTTTCACCCCTTCCGGACCCCTGTGACACCATCAAGAAATATAAGCCATGAGTCTACAACTAAAATAACTACATTACTACCCTGTGCATTTGAAAAGTAAGACATTTGATACAGAAAGTAGGGATGTTAATCAATTAAAAATGTATTAAACATATGCAGATTAATTGATCAAATTAATAAATAATATTTTCTTCATAATATTTGCTGAACAGCTCCCAAATCAAGATCATTTAAAGACATCACACTACTGAAGTAGATGAGTAAACCATTGAATAGTCAATGTTTTTTTTGTTATATATATTTTTTTGTATATACGTATTGTTTGTAATACATTCACACTACTCAAAAATAATTTGGGGTCTGACATTTTTAAAATGTTTTTAAAAGGTATTTAATTGCTCATGAAATCTGCATTTATTTGATCAAAAATACAGCAGAAACTGTACAAATATTTCACAATATTACTATTTAAAATAACCATTTTCTACTTTATTATATTTTAAAATGTAATTTATTCCTGTGATGCAAAGCTGAATTTTCAGCATCATTACTCCAGTCTTCAGTGTCACATGATCCTTCAGAAATCATTCTCATATGATGCTTTGCTGCATTCGTTGAGCTGCTTAAAATATTCGTGGAAACAGTGATGCATTTGTTTCAGGATTCTTTGATGAATAGAAAGTCCAAAAGCATTTATTTGAAACCGAAATCTTTTATAACATTATAAGTCTTTACTGTCACTTTTGATCAATTTAATGCATCCATGCTGAATAAAAGTATGTCTTCCAAAAATACTTTACTGACCCCACATTTTTAATGTTGTATGTTAAATTGGCCTTAACAAAATGAATCCAGTCCATAAAATTAGACTGTACATTTTGTACAAAGAACATTTTAATTATTACGAATTATAAATACACATAAAAATGAACGCGGGAAGAGTGATCGTGTGTAACTGACGTGTTCTTTGTCCAGTGGTACGTGGCAATCTTTTGGTCGTCGGTGCTCTTGCTGCCGTCCAGCGTGGTGCGATCGACAGGCAGCGTCAGCTCCTTATCCGGACCAGCATCCGCTACAGGGGGCTTGTTATTCTCTGGGGGGATTTCACATAGAGATCAAGCACAAACAGAAGCTTCAAATGTAGATTTACAAGTTAAGTATGAATCATTGTGGCCTGTATTGAAAAAGATACCTGGCTGGACAATGACAGTGACCTGAGCCGTGTCTTGCTGGCCAGACGAGTCAGTGACGGTCAGCTGAAAGGTGTAGTCACCCTCCTGCATGGCAGAAAGCTGCAGAGTGGGCGTCCTCACACCCTATGGAGAACAAAACACAAGACTGCTCACTAATGCACTTATCAAATGAAAAATAATCAGCATAAACTGCATTCAAAATATAGATGCACGATTCTGGATAAATTGAGAATCTTTTTTTTTTAAATAGAGATCACGATTCTGAACAAACAACTAAACAAAATAACATGTCATTTATTAGAGGTTCTGACAAAATGTTAATTGCAGCAGTCTAGTTAAAAAATATCTAATTATTTTGAATTAATGATTCAATGACTCACTCTTAAAGACTTGGGCTGTGTGTGAAATCGCCCCATACCCTTAAACAGGGCACCATTTGAGGGGACAGCAATTTGTAGTGGTGACCGAAACCATCGTGGATGTTATCGATTGCACTCATTCAATCCCACAATGCACCGCAATAACGAGTGTACAACCAATGTACTGTACGCTCAAAGGCTAGAGAATACCCATAATGCAATGTGAGGGTCACGCCGAATGAATTACCACGTCTCGCCAGAAGATGGCGCCGCAGCTGAATCATCCATCCGTCTATTTTCCAAACCGCAGGTGCAATATGCTGCTGACGTATTCCCGGTAGAATCTCAGCCAGCGTCTTTACTTCCGCATAGTGCATTCTATAGTGAAGTGTACTGGCGGCAAAACTTTAATAAAATTAATTTTCTCAGAAACGGAGACAACGATTTTAGAAACCGATTCGCTAGTCGGATTTTGCATGATATGAGAGAATAGTTGTCTATGTAACTCGAAATATATAATTTAAAGCCATTCTCTTTCTTACTCTTAGGTGTGACGGCTAACTGCCTCACAATATTGTTAACATCATTCACGTTAACCGCTGGAAGTTCTTGTAAACAGCGAGTGTAATTTGCCATTATCTCCACCTAATGCAAAAACGGCTTCCGACGCAGCACCGGATGTAACTGGGCGGACAAAACGCGGAAGCGATCGTGCATAGAGCCTATGAGGGTAGTTCAAGATAAATGTTTTCATTTCTACTGGAGCTGCCAGTTTGCTAAGTTTCAAATGATTACTAAACGGCAAACACAAACTATGCAAAACCGCCAGCCCTTCCGGCGCACTCACTCACTCGTTTTCATTCACTCCTTCAACCGGACTATATTAGTGGACTAATGTAGCGAATAAGCAATAGAGGGCAATTTCGAACACAGGTTTGCACAACTGCATGAACAAATCTCTTGAGTGAATGATTCAAAGAGCTTTTTTTAACAGTCACTTGTCGCCACCTACTGGTGTAACCATGTACTGATACAATCTTTATTTGAAGTATTAAGTTACTTTCAAAAGGTGATTTACTCTATTTTGATCGCTACTGTAGACATCTGTTTTTATATACGAACTATCAACCTTTACCCCAGTGCTTCTGTGATCATTTAATTTATTGGAACAGAAATAATGATACTGTGTGGTTGAAAACACTGTTTGTGAAGCTGTTTCATATCTATACATGACAACTGCTCTCTCTGGGTCAGAACACAGATCTGAATGTTTGCTGTGATCGTACTTGTCAAAGGTTTAATAGACAAAGCTGAATTTCTGATCTTTTAACGATTAATCATGCAGATGTACTGCGTGAAATGGCATTGTGTTTCTCATGTACCTGCATCTCCACCACCTTGCCCTTGCTCTCAGGGCTGAGTGACCACTCATAGGACAGATTCTCATGGTCGTCAGTGCTTTGGTTGCCGTACAGTGTGATATAGTTGTGTGGCAGTGTGATCACTTGGTTGGGTCCAGCATTCGCTGTAGGCTTGTAGTCCGTGGCCTTGTTGACTAACAACATAGCTTGGGTTGAATTCTGAGCTCCATCCGAGTCAGTCACCGTGAGTCTGTTAAAGAAAAAATATGATATAGTATAACAACCTTTTTTATTTGTTGTTTATTTTCAGAGATGGGAAGTAACAAAGTACAAATACTTCGTCACTGTACTGAAGTAGATTTTTCTGATATTTTTACTGTTATTTTTGTGACTACTTTTTACTTTTACTCCTTACATTTTTAACACGAATATCTGTACTTTCTACTCCTTACATTTTACAAAATTGGCTCGTTACTTTAATTTAAAATAATTTCAGTGGAGTTACCGTTATTATTTTTTGCATCATCAATACCGAATTAAATCTAATTGGATAGGAAGTTATGTTGCACTTGACGCACCACTACAAGACGACTCGACGGCATTCATTCACGGCAAAGCATTGCGGCTCGATGGCGGTAACATAAGCACATAGTAGTATGGACGGCGACATTATTGAAAAAGAAGAAAACGGAGATCCCAGAGACTCGGCAGACAAGCAAAGACATGTTTAGTAATTCATATTTTATCCTTTATTTTCTTTCCAGAAGCCATATTTGAGCACACACACACACACACACACACACACACACACACACACACACACACACACACACACACACACACACACGCACGCATGTGTATATTCCTTTAAATGTTATGGGGAAGATTAAAAAAACAGATACTGGATCTGTGAATTCTCACAGAATCACAATTGAATTACTATCTTGCTACTCAGTCATAATCTTATTAACCTGGAGTCTCTGTCACAATAATCATATATGTGATGTTTTAAGCCTATTGCCAGACATCCCTTTAAAATGTAGGCAATGGCATATAAAGACCCTTTTCCCCATATCCACTTTCAGCTTGCACTCTAGTAACATTTGTGCAGTCCAGGTAGCTTTGCAAAAAACATGGTTGTCATTTGCAAGGCTACTTTTACTTTTTATACTTTAAGTAAATTTCCAAGCCTGTACTTTGTTACTTTTACTTGAGTAAAGAAGTTAAATCAGTACTTCTATTTTTACCAGAGTATTTTTTAACACAAGTATCTGTACTTCTACTTGAGTACGCAAAGTGAGTACTTTTTTTGCCATCTCTGTTTATTTTTGAGTGTCTACATAGTATGCCAGAGGACTGGTTTGCCGGGTTTTGCAGTGGTTATCTGCTGAACATGCCGTAATACAGGGTATGAACAAGATAATGGATATATGACATACCTGAAGGTGTAATTACCAGGAACCAGGTTTGTGAGGGTGAGAACAGCAGTATCAGCGGAGGCCTTTTCTTCTCTGAGCGGCCCCTTCACCTCCTCCCAATGCCATGACACCACTTTATCATCATCAGTACTCACTGACAAACACAAGACATCACAAATGTTTCAAAAGACATGCTTGGCCACCGCAGAGAACATCATATTTAAAGATATTTAGCAATGTTTTAAAAGTAGGGCTGCATGATGTTTAATAATCTTTCACAATATTGCGTTTACTGTAAATTAAATGCAACCTTGGTGAGCATAAATTCCTTTTTTTTCAAAAACAAAATATTTTAGTGATCCCAAATTTTTTTAAAGGTTCAATTCAACTCATACATTTATTTGTATAGCGCTTTTCACAATACACATCATTTCAAAGCTTTTATTTATATATGAGTTATGTATTTCAGAAATGTACAAATACAAATCACAGTTGGCTAAAAAAATATATTAATTTAAACAATGTAATAATTTAAGGCAGCAACAATGAGCTCAAATGTTTCAAAAGACATTCTTGGCCACCGCAGAGAACATCATATTTAAAGATATTTAGCAATGTGTTAAAAGTAGGGCTGCACGATGTTTAATAATCTTTCATAATATTGTTTTTACTGTAAATTGAATCAATTAAATGCAACCTTGGTGAGCATAACAAACTTTTTTTCAAAAACAAAATATTTTACTGATTCCAATTTTTTTTTAAAGGTTCCATTCAAATTCATACATTTATTTGTATAGCGCTTTTTCAAAGCAGCTTTACATAAAAAGAATGAGTTATGTATTTCAGAAATGTACAAATACAAATCACAGTTGGCTAAAAAAATATATTAATTTAAACAATGTAATAATTTAAGGCAGCAACAATGAGCTCATTGAAGTAATGAATACTTGTTTGTTAACAAATGACTATGCCATATAGATAGTGTTAGCATTGGTGCATGTTGATTTAGAGTTTGCGTAATTTAAAGTCCTCGCAGGAGTTGGCGGTGAAAGGTAGAGTACTTTTTTTATTTTTTAATAATGCAAGTAATATAACATTTTATTATGGCTCATAGAACAGTAAAAACTGGTTTAGGGAAAGCAAAAAGAGAAGTGATACACACGTTGACCGTCAATCACAGTGGAGCTTGTAGGCAAGGAGATTTCCTGGTACTTTGGAGAAACTACAGCAACAGGCGGCTTGTTCACTCGTGGCTCTGTAGAAGCAAGAAACGCAGGACTTATACAGGCTGACCCAACAAAACTCTGAAAAACTGATTCCAGGACACAATTTATCAGGTACATCAATACTAAAGTTACCTGGTTTGACAGTAACGTTGACGTATCCCTCCCCATGAGCACCGTCACCATCCACGACCACCTCAAACTCATAGAGACCCACTGTCAGCTAAGAGAAACATTTGAAATATTAGGAAAGTTTAGAATATTTTTATTCTGCAGGACACTAGCTCTTCAGGAGCAGTATTTGACAACCCAGGTCTAAAAGGTTTGATTTATAAATATTAGGGCTGGGGGAATTAACCGGTCAATCTTTGCGATTAATTTGAGATGTTTAACGCATAAAAAAAACAAAAAACGACGTAATTGACGCAGCACTTTTTTTATTGCCTCGTTTTAATGACTTTCGGTTGCGGCTGCTATTGTGAGTGTGCCGAACCAAGTCACCCTGTCATGATGGAGAAGGATGGCGTTTTAGGAGGAATGTTTGCACTTAAACAGTTGCCTGAAGGTTGACCAAACAAATATGCTGTGTACAATTAGCAAAGCAGAATTCAAATAGGCCTACCATAGAAGCTGGATGCACCGAATTATCGGCCGAAAATGGCATTTTTGGTTTTTGGCTGAAAGAGAAAAAAGGCTGAAAATATAAGCCGAAAATATGCCGCCCCGCCCCTCCGTGTCCGGCGATCAGGTTTCACGAGCGGGTCTTTTCCACTCCGTGTGTGTGTGTGTGTTCTGCTCTGTCGTTCACGGCCTAAACGCTCCAATCATGTACCGATCCCGCACTGGAAAAGCAAAGTCCACTCAAATAACGTGAAATTTCTTAGTAGTAGACTTCTGTTTGCAATAGCACTACTGAGCTGGTATAGCCATGCTGGGCAACGATGGTAAAATGACCTGCTCTGATCACATGCTCTGGTAATAATAGCTTTGTAGGACTATACTTTATTTTGATAATTAGTAAAAAAAAAAAAAAAAAAAAAAAATCTGTTAAATCCGAGTATGTTGAATAGAACTGAATGAAGAATAATATGTTGATATATTGATGTTTAATATTATTTGAATATAGGGCTATTTTCTGTTCCTTTTTTTCTGTTTAGTTTAATTAGGTGATTCTACATTTAAATATTGATAATTACAAGCTTGGGGGAAATGCGATTAATCGCAATTAATTACAGCAAATTGTGCAATTAATTCGTTTTTTTTTATTTTTTTTTTATTGATTCCCAGCCCTAATATGTATAGATATAAAAATGTAGGCCAGAGTTGTCCAATCCTGCTCCTGAAGAGCTCCTGTAAACAAAGAACGCTTTTATTTACCTTACTGAGCTTAAGCGTCTTGCTGTGTTTACCCTCCATTTCTCCACTATAGTCTTTTGGATGCGTCCTCAAACGCCAGTCATAGTTAGTTAGCCCCTAAAGGAATTAACAGAGAAATTATAACAAAGATAGAGGAGGAGCGCAAGACCGCAATGTCTTGTGTGGAGCAGCACCTGAAGGGGGATCCGGCACTACAAAAGCATTCAGCTCCACCTCACTGCGGGGTAAAGTGACCTCCACGTTCTTCCCAGCAGACACCACCAGCTCTCGCACTGAAACAATACGTCACAGATAAGTCTGCTGTGTAGCCTGGTTTTTCATTTCCTTTGAAAACCTCACAAGAAAGGTAATAAATACATACAGTACAACACAACACGTAATTATAGAGCAGTATGTCGTACCAGCTGGTGGTGTTGTTGTTGGGGTCACTGCATGTGTGTCAGACGTGGACTGTGGAGACGGATTACTGTTGTTTAACGCTGAATGATCTCCAGTGTCTGCATCCAGTGTTGAATTATGCTCAGATACTGAGGCCGCTTCATGTTCGGCACTGCCACTGGTGGACTGGATGGAGATCTCACCGGCTGTATGTGGAAGAGCTGCATCATGGGATGTGGTCAATGGCACTGTGGGGTGAACAGACAGGTCCTGTATGTCCTGTGAGGGTGAAAACATCAGTTAGTTCACAGAGATACGCTGCAAATCAAGAGTAAAAGTGCAAACTTTTATGCTTTAGGACAGTGGTGTTAAAATTTGATTGCAAATTTTTCCAAATAAACTCAACATTATAATGTACAGTATTAAAAAGTACATATTCGTTTTGAGACTTAATATTACATTTAACACTTATTCAATTATTTTCATTATTAAATAAAATGTTTAAATTAACTTTAAATTAACATTAGATGATGGCAAAGGTTATCTAAATGTAAAATATGGGAAATTATATAAAATGAAATGCGTATATGCTCCAAATAAAGAGTTGAAGTCCAAGATTTTATGCTTCAAGTGATGTTAAAATTCTAAATAACTTTTGAAAATTCCACAAGTCACCACAATATAATAATATACAGTGATCTAAATGTAAAAAATGGGAAATGAGCATGCACAATTAAATGTAACAAATACAATATAAATAGAATCAAAAGAAAATATATGATTTTTTCAAAATAAAAATAAAATAAAATCCCAAAGTGTAAATGCAACAAGTCACCACAACTTTATGAAGTACAGTATAAAAAAATAATATTCATTTTGAGATTTTCTATTACATTTAACAGTGTAAATTAATTAATTTATTATTTTTGAATATGAAATGAAATATTATTATTCATTATCAAATAAAATGAAATATCACATTAAATTAAATATAAAAAAAATAAATAATGATATCTTAAGATTAGGCAATGGTAATCTAAATGTAAAAAAATATGGGAAATGAGCATGCACAATTAAATGTCCATTAATCAGACAATATATGCTGCAAATCAACAGTTAGTGCAGAGATAGTGGGTCTCATTCACTAGCTCATGTAGAATAATCCAGATTCATCAATATTAGAACGAGGGTAACAGCAAGCGTACGCAACTTGCCAGTGGATATTTATAAAACATTTATTAGTAAGAACACTTGTATGCACTTATTAGTGAATGAGACCCACCACTGAACACGATCATATAATATGGCTTACACGCTCCGTCTCCCTGATTACTCTGACATCCTCAGCGTTGAAAACGTCCCTCTTACTGCGCATGCCCGTGTTCAGATGCTGAAGAAGCCCCAGAGATTCCACGTACGGCTGAGGGAGAGACCTGATGGCACAGCCCTTCGCTCGAGTGCAGGACAGCAACACGCAGCGCCCACCGAGGCTCCACACGGCACCGCAGGAGGGCTTCATACAGCACGATTCCCAGCATCGAGCCCCGAAATTATCCACTGCCAGTGGCTGCCAGCCCAGACCGATGACGCTGCTCCAGTGGATACCCAGGACACCACCCGTTACTGTGCACATGCTGCCCGAAGCCCCTGAGAGAGGGACATACCAGGCAAAAATACAGGTTGACCAGGAGAAAATTGAGAAAAAATACTAAATATGGCAAAGCTATGACAATAAAGGGGTCAATGTTTTACTGTTTGTACTGGGATATCAGAAAAAGAAATATCAGGATACCAATAATCTGATAAATACTTTTATGTTAGGGCCGATAAATGGCTAAATTTGTCAAATAAATAAATACATGTGTATGTGTATATATATATATATATATATATATATATATATATATATATATATATATATAAATTCCCAGGCTGATTTTAGTTACCACAAAATTATAATGCACAGATTAAATAAAAATAAAAAATAGATTAACAAATTAAATAATTATATGTGTATATATATATATATATATATATATATATATATATAACTAAATAAAATGACCATGTGGTCATCAAATATCCAATTTAGGATGATATGTATCCAAAAATGACATAAGAATAATAATAAAAAAACTATAATATTGTCTAATAACCAATATATGTCTGATAGTAAAATTCTAAATGATTTTGTCTAAATGAACTATCAACAAACAAGCAAATAAACAAATTATTTAATTGAATTAAATTCATCATTTAAATACCAAAAGTGACTTTAGTCACCACAACATTATAATGTACAGTATGAAAAAAATATTTGGATTGGCTATACATTTAAAGGTGTTATTAAATTATTTTCATTATTAAATATTAAATTAAAGAATACATTGAATTTTTTATTAAATTAAATGGAATACAAAATTAATTAAAACTATTATTTTATCATTTTATGTGAGCATAAGATATCAGCAAAGGTAATTTAAATCTGAAAAATAATAATATAATACAAATTATACCATGGTCTGGGTAAATACTCGATTCTGATTGGCTACAGGGTGTCAATTCAAAAGTGATGTAGGACATCTAGTAAAGGAGTTCTAAAACCGTTAGATTTCGATTGTAAAACTAATTAAAATATAAACTAATGTTGGTATAAGCGGGTTAATGCCCTTCGAGGTGTCCATTGTCAGGTATTAATGGACTCGCCGTCGTACATTAATACCTCACAATGGACACCTCGTCGGGCATCATTAACCCTTACATAATCAGCATGAACAATTAAATATATGCTAATATTGGCAGCAATGCAATTGGTTATTAGATTCAGAAAACAACATGTCTCTCAATTAAGCTCAACTGCAGAGCTCAGAACAATAGGCTACTGACACAGTCCATGCATGTAGACTCACATCGAGCCCTGATTCGATGGGAAATAACCCGTGCCGCTGCAAAACAAGGCTGTTTATCATACAGGTCACTAACACATCACACACACTTGTGTCTGCACTGACAAGTTCCAGGAAGTCAGAGTCCAGTTAGACATCCACCCCCTTCCCCAATCCCTTCATAGACACGGTTTTGTCTCTAGAGGCTGTTACCAAGACAACAGAGGGTCGTTAATTATGGGGTGGCAGTGAAACTTAAACTGCAGGACACAGTTGGAAGCCCCACCCGTGCAGTTTTTCTTTGGGGTGGGGGACTATAGGCCTGTTGTGCGGTTTACCCCCTTTGTGAACACGAACACAGGGTGTCCATTATGCTTCCCACTTTGTAATCCTCCAAATCAGTGCCATCACTCATCACCGCAACAAGTCACAAACATATACAGTGCTTAGCATAATGAACACACCCATGCTAAAGTTGACTTAAAAAATAATCTTTTGGAAATTGGTCTTAATGCCCTAATTTAAAAAAATAAGGAAACCTCCAACATTTTAGGACACCAATTTTCTTTGTGAATGAATAATGTATCGTAAATAAATAAATGTTCTTCCTTAAAATACAGGGTGCATAAGTCAGGACACCCCTATGCTAAACGCCCATAGAGTTGGCATGGGGTACTTTCCATAAGATCATCTCTCAATGCAAATCAAACCAGCTATTAGGCCAACTGAGATAAACCCATGCCAATCTCTAGGTATGGTGAACGGTGTGTGAGGATGTGCTGCTATTTTAATCCCAAAGGCCAAGGGAACTTTATCAGGATCATAGTATCCTGGATCCATGAAATAACTGGCCTTTAAAGGTCCCGTTTTTCCTGTGTTTTTGAAGCTTTGATTGCGTTTACAGTGTGCAATATAACGTGTTCATGTTTCGCGTGTAAAAAACAACAACTATTTTTCACAAAATGTACTTATCTGTACACCGCTGTTTTCACTGTCCTAAAAACGGGCTGATGACTTCCTTGTTCTATGAAGTCCCTCCTTCAGAAATACATAACGAGTTCTGATTGTGCCAGCCAACCACTGGCACAAGGCACAAGGAACCCTGTGCTGTGATTGGACAGCAGCTTAGCGCACGTTGCACGGAAAGGTCACGCCTCATACCATAGTGGAGATGCATGCGCTCAGTGTAAAATATTACCATAACATCAGTCTTCCTGTGTGCGGACATTTGTTTATGTAGCCGTGACAATGAAACACGTGCATAATGTGCGCGCGCCTGTGTTAAGAGCGTTTATTGCTCCGCGCGCTGATGCGTTCATCTGTTGACATTTTCGATTGCCTTCCTACAGTTGCTTAATAAAAGCGGGCTTTCCACACAAACAAACGTACAATTGTCATTAATATGAGGAAAAAATTGGATTTTAACTGCCGGTCTCGGGTCGGGCTTGGACATAAATATCTTTATGCCTGTCAGGTTCGGGTCGGGTTTGGTTACTGCTCTGTCGGACGCGGACAGAAAAATTTGTCCCGATCCGCACTCTAGTTAAGGCCCACACAGACCACAGGGTGAGCGCCCCCTGCTGGCCTCACTAACACCACTTCCAGCAGCAACCTGGTTTTCTCAGAAGGTCTCCCAACCAAGTACTAACCAGACTCAGTCCCGCTTAGCTTCAGTGGGCCACCAGTCTTGGGCTACAGGGTGATGTGGCTGCTGGCTAAGATATTAAGAATAGTCACGTGATCCACGTTCTCAGTCGTTTTAATGTGGACGGAGATCGTATTCGTTTTAATTCTCCATTTCTAAACTAAAACGCAGTAGTGTGGATGAGGCCTAACTGTACGTTCACACCGCCGGCGGTGAGAGCGTCAAATTGGCCGGAAGCCATTCATTTTCAATGAGAGCCGGCGGCGACTTCCGGCGAGGGCGGCGCGTCGTGGGCGGCGAGAAGAGTTGAAATTTGTCAACTTTATGGTAATAAGCTATGACGCGGTTCGGCGGCAACCAACCGGAATGTAGAAGTCCTCCGCCTGAGAGGATACCAGAGAACACAATCCTGTAAATTTTGGTTCCGACCACATTAGTTCCTAAGCAAAATATTTCTGTTGCGGGTTTCCCGTTATTGTACGACGTGTCCCTGTTTACAAACAGGCACATTAATAAAAAGAACGACGAATGGAAAAAGGTGTCTGAAATTGTTGGTGTTTTGTTACTTTCACATTTAAAAGATTTTAATAGGTTAACTTATACCCTACGTGTGGCCAGTATGGACAAAATATGATACTGATTTATGTTCAGTTCTTATTTGCTTTGCGGCTCCTTTAAATAAAGTTTTTAAAAAATCACGCATTCTAAAATCTACGTCAGAGCGCAAGAGAGTCCCCGAATCTCACGGCGTCGACGGCAGGTCGGCGAGATCGAATTTTGCCGCTCTCGCCGGCGGTGGTGTGAACGTACAGTAAGAGAACCGAACTACAAGTGTGAACACACCCTATATTATCCTGCAGTTCTTTAGCTGTGAGCAGCACACATCATTCTTCTTACGCCACTGAATTGGAGTTATTTCATCCAGAGATCACAGAAATGACTACAGGAGCCGCTCACCAGAGACTGAACAGAAGAAATACAGACAGCTCAGGTACAGCGAGGGAAACTGGACCGGCCATTTCCATCTGCGCATCCTCAGCTCCGCATTGAGCATCTTCTCACCAAGAGCACAGACCTTGGAAAGAAAAAAAAGATATCAAACTCGTACAGCGAGATTCATCGTACGTACGTTAAACAGAAGCCAAGACTACACAACAGACATTAGTTTAGCAATACCAGAGAATGTTTTTCATACCTTTCCCCAAAAACGATACAGAAACCCCAGCGATACAGGGAGGTAGATGATGTGAGCTGTGAGCAGACAGGTGAAGAGTCGTCCACACAAACCCGTCCTGGAGCCACAGCCGCATGGCAGCACAGCGCTGCGAATTCTGCTGACACATTCATATTAAACACACGGGACGAGAGATTTAGGGCAAAAATATGATCTCAGTATTGTTAAAAGCAACAAACTTTTATGTATCATAGTGTCCTAATCTAATGAATGCTTTTCCATTATTATTTTGATTCAGTAAATCAATACTTGATTTACTGAACACATTTATATATTTATATATATTTACTGAACACATTTATATATACATTTATGAATATATATATATATATATATATATATATATATATATATATATATATATATATATTCATAAAACTTGTATGTTAGGTGTGAAATTATCGATTTGACACCACTAATATTATTAATTAGGCGATTAATCGATTTGACAGTAGTAAAAATGTATATAAATTAAATATAGCCTAATACAAATAATTAATATAGCCTACAGTATAATATTAAATATATAATACATAAGTATATATAATAAAAAATAACACACTATAAAAAATATATATATATTCTCAAACATTGTTAAATTAAATATACATTTTTAATTTTAAATATCTAAAGCCAGGCTTATGCAGATGTCCCAACTTATGAGGATGTAAGAAACTGCATTCAACTATTTGTGGAGAAAATATGTCACTGAAAAATAAAACCAAAAGCTCAAATCTCAAAGACGTTTGGGTACATTACTTCACTAACAGGAATACATTCATATAAGCACTTCTTAAAATTACAAACAAACAATGTCTGGTTGTATCAGGGTGTGAAGGAATGGACAGAGATAGTTCACACACACCGACACACAAAATATTCTTCAGTCATTTAATCACCAGCATATTGTTTTCAACCTATACACTTTCAATCTTCTCTGAAACACAAAAGCAGATGGGTTGGCAGAATGACAGATTCAATCATCGTTCGGATTAAATACATTACAATGAAATTGAAAGGTGACAGAAGCAGTTTTTCCACTGAAGAATGACTATCCTACGCGGATTTAACAAAACATACAGGCGAATAAATGGCGGTTTTAAATGTTCCTTTAAACCATTGGGTATATTTATCAACATAAATTTCACTTTATGTATTTCAAAATAATTCCAAAGCACACTTGTTTTGATGTTATGATGGACAGGCAAGTCTAACTGTCAGACGCGCCGCAAACGCGATGATGTGACAGCATCGCGTCGCGTCGCGTTTGAGAAGACAGGTGTGTGTACAAGACGTGTTAAGATCCGGATTCCGGGCTGGCAAGCTGTCATTGCAGGCCTTCTTTGCGCCAACACAAATACAATTACAAGTAAACGGATTCATTAGGGGTAATTCATGCAGGTTTTATTTACCGTGTAAGCGCATGCTGAGTTTGCGATGTCATTTAACTGAGTGACCGGAAAATAAAGATGATAACATCTTAAAATAATCAAATTAATAATTTAATATATTGCACTAATCATCTTTACGGTTGCCATTATAATTAAAATGGATGTCAGTTAAAAATCGTAATGCGTTTTTAATACACTAACGTTATTTACAAGTTGGAAACGCTCACATTGCGCACTGATGCATATAGCTAAATGTATAACTGTAACCCGCAAAAACGTCACGTTTAGCCGACATTGTGTATTTTGCTTCTTTTTATGCAAGACTGGTTGAAGCTTGCGCGTATAAGGCAGTTTTTGGTGATTACCAGTGGACAGGTTGCTAACAGCTGTTTAGTGTTAGTTACCACTAACTCACGAACGAGCCAACATCATCACGCGACTCTGTTTTTATCGATATATTGTGTCAAAATATGTCACTCACCTGCTCAATGTCAGTCAGATTACTGTGGCGCAAAATGACATTAGACCCTTACAGCAGGACCTGTTTTCATCTCGATCTGGGTCAGTAATCTCTCACACACTCACTCACACGGACGGAAACAGACGCGCGCTCACGGCGAACCGTCGCATTTCCGCCCCGCACACCGAGTCATCATTTTAAAACGTTAGAATTCGATCACAAAACAGAACTTTAGTGGAAGTTATCAATATATAAAGTGATCAATAGAGTTTTAAAAATACAATTTATTTAGCAAATTATAACGCAATGATGATGCCACTCACAAACATGGCCGAACACATTCCCCGAAACGTCACTTCCGATTTTAATTCTCGATCCAATCATATATATAATATCAGATTTATATTTGTATATGTAATAGTTAATGTTAAAACGTATATTGAACAATATTTTCTGACATATGAAAACTTAATTCCTTTTAAAAGCATTTTATTGTTTTCGTTTGTTTAGTTTTTTTCATGTGTGTCTCTTTTATCATAGACAGTATATAAGAGTCTTTTATGGACTTTTTTTTTTCCAGATATCATTTCACCACACCAGAGAGCGCTGTTTATCTTTCTTGCTGGCCTTTAGCTCTCTCTCACATTAAAAAACTGACTGTCTCCGGTTTCCTTATCTGTCCCTATTTAATGTAAACGCAAGGCGGGGGAATGCAAGCTCACGCACATACAGTAGCCTACTATTCAACGATTTGGACTGGTGTGGGTTAAATTAGCTTTGTAGGGAAATATAAATGTTATATGTATGACACAAAAATGCTATACACAAACAGAAATTAATATTATTATGTTTTTTTCCAAGCAATGAGCCAGAGAAAAAGCAGGGCCCTCGTGAGTTGGAGAATGAGCGTGCGTGCAAACCTGTAATCTAGGCAAAGGGTGGCTTTTGAAAAACAGCAGACATCACACTACATAATTCACATATTTTACTTGTGTTATAGTTTTGTGTTTTCCATAGTTCTTTCAAGCTCTATAGCTAAATCAGACATATCCTGGAAGTATAGCCAGGAAGTTGACAGAACGCTGCATGTCCTGGGGAAACATCTGGGGCTTTAGACATGAATGAGTCGGGAGGGTGGGTATAGATGTTATCAATGATGTCATGTTTGCTCTCTTCTGAAGATTTACAGCCCGTTGGTATCTAGGCGCTTTGAAGAACTGATACAACATCATCAAGGTCAGAGGTCACAACAGGTCTGTCTTTCAAACAGACCTAATATCAGTAACAAGCCATCTGTGTATTCAACAGGTTTCTCCAGTGCATTGATCTGTTTTGTGCACTTGCAGCTTAAATTTCCATGTCACTTGTTGTGGCACGACGACCTCAGATCAGCAAGGGAGGGAATACACTTGGTTCTTGTGTAGATATGCATACTGTGCACTGGCCATACAGCTCATGTGTGAAATGCCATTGTAAACTGTGTGGCAGGATATTTGCATATGACTGGAGCAGGAGATTAGGAGCATGTCCGGTGCGGGGCTGAGTATTGTGTTTGACCAGCGAGGCTCACTCCTCACTGCGACAATGACTTTAGGAAAGCAGGTTTTACAGATGACATATTAGTAATTGTTTACCTCAAAAAGAAGAATCATATTTAGAAAACTATCTGAAACTGAGGCCAATGAGCAAGATACAGATCTTTCAGGACATCATGGTTCAGATATCTGCCACTGAGATGAATGGGAATGCTATAATAGAGCTTGGTTTACAGAGCCTGGCTGTTAACTGTGATTTTTTACGGATTATTAAAAAATAATGTACAACACCTTTAATAATCAGTCATTCCCAGCTAACAAAAAAATATGTTCTAAGAACATGTCGATAACTTATCTTGTTTATCCGAGCGTTAACATTCCAAACAATTATGAGAATGTTACTTTGGAATGTTCTCTGAACGTTTTGAAACAAGTAATACTTGAAAAACATTGACCGTCCAACTCAAATGTTTAGTTTAATCCAACTAAATGTGTAAATAACCCTTTGCTAACATTTTGAGAATGTTATTAAAGACCAGATCATTTCTATCAAACATATTTTTCCAACAACATTTGTCAGTCACAAACATATTTTAGACAAGATGAACATAAAAATTCAGAGAGATCAATAAACTAAACTCAATCTCAAATGCTGTTGATTAATAATAATAATGTTTAAATTACATGAAAAAATAGGTGTGTAAAAACTACATTTATTTTGTTTAACTTAGTTCAGACATTTTGCTTTAATAAAAAAATGTAATAATACAAAATAATGAAAAGTCAGTATATCTGGTGTTTGTGTGAGGATGTTAATGTGATGAATGATGACAGTTTATGTAGAATACATTAGCATTTTGTTTTATGATATGTCTAATCTGTGAATGTGGATGGTTGATCATGACTATAGAAACTGAAAAACTCCTCTGTTGAGTCAATCAGAGCTAGATCAGTTCAATTCACATTTATTTATAACCTTTTTTTCTTTCTTTTTTTTACTTGTCTGTTGAAACTAGTCCTAACTATACAGTTATCTAATAGTAAAACATTGGGTTACACTTTATTTTAAGGCGTCATTGTTAGTGTAATTATATATTTAAGTACTGAGTAATATTAAGCAGCTACATGTACTTACTATAGGGTTAGGGTGATTAGGAGGGTTAGTTGGATGTAATTATGCATAATTTACTGTTATTGCTACACGTAACATATATGTAACAACACTGTAAAATAAAGTGTTACCAAACACTGCAGTCATTATTTATGTGGTATCCGCAACGTCTTTCTTTAGAGGAATTCAGAGACACGTTCTCCCAGACATCTCAATGGCAAAAAGAGTCCAGTAAACATGAAATAAGTGAAGCTGCTTCTCTTGAAAACATGACAGCAATGATGGCTAATGACACGGATGCTTAAGTCACTCAGACTTTAACTTTACTGCTTACAACCTAATGGTATTTTAAGCATTTGGTTGATAGAGATCAGTCACATGTAGCCTATACGAGACCAGCCTGTTCTCCCGCAAATGCGTCTCTATCGTGCAATTTATACTCGAAAATGAGTTTTTACGTGGATATGATACGCAGTTTTGCGCGTGCATATGATACGCACTTTATTGCGTGATATACACACGCACCCCACACCACCCTAAACCTACCCATGTGCTATCCATGCGTAGCCTATACTATGCACGTAAAACTCATTTTCGCGTATATATTACACGTTAAACACACTGCGTGCTATAAAGACGCATTTGGTGTGATCGGGTTGACGAGACATAACTTTCAGACTTATATAAAATCATCCCAAACTTAAATATGCATAATAAAAAAGTGTCCAGTCATAATCATTAATGCTCTTGAATTTGATGTCTAGCATTTCGTAATCATTTATGGAATATCAAGATGGGAGACTGGTTTGTCTGAATTGTTTTTCTTTGTGGTTGGATTGATTGTGTGATGATGAACACGGACCGGAGCGTGAGGTCATAAAAAACAATTCAGCGCGACACAGCCCGAGGTGTACATGATTACTGGAGAACATGAGGCATTAAACTGGCTCATTACTTCAGGGGTTTGACATTTAATGTGAAAACATGCTACTTTACCGGTTTCAGACTCACATTACAAACCTGCACTTGTCAGTAATGAAACAGCAATGTGCCATCACACACAAATAATTAAAAACATGACAAAACAAATATATAACACGTGAATGGACGCAGTGGATATTCACTTGGGTGTACTATGTGCAAGTGACAAATTGTGTACCAAAAAATCAAATGTGGTGATGTGAGTAGAACATCTAGTGAAATCCTCAATGTAAACTATGCATAAGTAGTGCAACGATTAATCGCGATTAATCACATCCAAAATAAAAGTTTTGTGTTTACATAATAATTATGTGGGTAAGCCTACTGTGTAAAATGATTTTGTATGTACACACACACACACACACACACACACACACACACACACACACACACACACACACACACACACACACACACACACGCATGCACACGTGCACACACACACAGGCACACGCGCACGCACGCACACGCACACACACACACACACACTCTATAATAACAATAACAAATATTTATTGAATATATAGGCTACATGCATGTGTATATTGAATAAAAAAAATATTTATATATATAATATAAATTATATATAAATATATATTTACAGTATATACATGCAAATATTTATTTTACACAGTACCCACATATTTATGATGTAAACACAAAACTTTCATTTTGGATGCGATTAATCGTTGCCCAGCACTAACACTACACTGAATAATGAAAGTTTGTTTATGTGCATCTGTGTGTGTTTAAGAGCACAGAGTGCCTTGTGTCACATGATACGCAGGTGTGATATTACAGCAGGAGAGGGGAATTGTGGGTGGGACTCCGCCAGACAGCAAAAGGACACCCAGTTTCAAAGAACACAGCACTGTTTTAAAGATCACTCTTCAGCGGATGGATGGATGCAGATCATGCTAAAACTTGTTTAGGTTATGAAACAAGATTGAGTTTGCAGAAAAATGATCTCAAACTGTCTTTCAACATATTCTAGATTGGCTAGATTGGATCAAATCGTTTAGCTGGGAGGTGGAATGTTTTTGGTCTTTATAATAAAAGGCCCTCCGGCTTTAAAAAAAACAACACACACATTTTAATTCAGTTGATATTTTCCTCCTTGTTTATAGGCCTGAATGTGCACTGCTGAGAAACACATCACACAGTTGTACTGAAAAACTGAATGTTGTGATACGACTGAATGAGTATGAGAGTGTTGGGAATATTTGCATATGCCATATTTGTGGTAAAAGTAATGTGTATGTAATGTTTTGTGATTTGTGTGACCTCAATTGAATGTGTGCAAGGTTATGTACACAACAGAAAGGGTAAGAATGCTGGTGTGTGTGTGTGTGTGTGTGTGTGTGTGTGTGTGTGTGTGTGTGTGTGTGTGTGTGTGTGTGTGTGTGTGTGTGTGTGTGTGTGTGTGTGTGTGAGGAATGAACGTGTCCTAGGCGTGGTAAATGTCTCAGTTGCGTTGGCACATTCCTCGGCGGGCCGCACCCTTTCTCACACCCTCCCTTACCTGAGTGGTTGCTAAGGTAAACCAAATACAGACACACACTGACAAGATTATAAACTTTCAGAATCAATCATAAAGTCATAAACCCTAGGAAGAGAACATAAAACTGTTCACACAAAAAAATAAAAATCATCTTCAAAGAATTTGAACAAAACTTCCCCATACCGGGGTAAAAGTTTGCCAGAATGAGAATGTTTTAAAGTGTGTAGGCCTATGTCAGGTTAATTTTTTTTTTTGATATATTAAATAAGGTTTAGATGTCTGAGTGAAAATGTAATTATCATTAAAATTATTATTGTAACTGCCCTACAATAAGCTTTATAGCCATTTCTGTCAAGATCATATTTTTAAAACGCAGCTGAGCTGTGACGTCATACAAGGGAGACGAGCCAACAAAGTTATATTCAAGTATGGAGAGTTTTGAGTCTGAGGAGATCCACAATCCCTCAAACCTACGATGGCCCACAGCCATACAATTTTGAGCCTCCCAGGCGGGAGACAGATGAGGAGCCAAACAGAAATTTACATAATTCCTATCGAAGAAACATAAATATCTGGTGTGAAGAAGAGAACCAGTGGAGAGTTGGTCAGGTGTCTGGTAAGTATAGGCATAACTTAGAGGTGGGACGGAACATGTGTTCGTATTGAACCGAAACGGTGCGGGCGTCACGGTTCGGTGCATGAATATACACGGAGAATACACGGTATAAAAATAAATAAAACTTGCGTGCAAATTAATTAATGCGGAACTACTGTTATACGCGGGTTATTTAGGGACACCTAATCTGTAACTCCGCCTTAGGGTTTAATAAAAAGGATTTAATTGATCAGTGGAGTTATTTTAAGGGTAGAAAGAAGGTAAATAAGAGGTTAGTGATAAGATGCTTTTTTTTCTGGCCCACACTCCAGCACAGTAGGTGGCGGATATGCACCTTAAATGCCGGCTTTTCAAGGTGGGGCAAAATCCTCTACTTTCTACACCCCTGCACCATGTACACTTCCATGCATGTGAACTATGCACTTACTCATACAAACAAATTGCAATAAAGCGACCGAGCGGGTCCCCAGCGTCTACAGGCTACTGAGGTGAGTACACGGGAGAACACAGGCTCTACACGGAGGTTGTAAAACCTAGCGAATGTGTTGGGTGTTGCCCAGCCCGCAGCTCATCACATGTCTGCTAGCGAGGCACCGTGCCCAGGAGGAAGCAACACTCACCCCCAGGGGGCATGGCTGATCTTGGGTTGGTATGCCAAGACTATGGCGACCACTATCCAGAGGGCCAGCCCCTGCCTGGAGACGGAATAAAATACAAAAAATTAAATACAAAATACAAACACACAAGTCGATTGTCGAGTTCACACGTAGGTAACTAAACCTATGCCCGTGAACTCGACAATCGACTACTTTGGACTTCGACCGAAAACAGGAACTAAATACAGGTATGTGCGCTGACTGGAATAACATCATTTTATTCATATCTTTCACATCTACTGCAGTCAGATTCACTCGTGTTCAGGGATCACTCAACATGGCTGGGCACTTGTATGACACATCAAAGATGTTAAGAGGCTAAAAGCAGGTTTAAAACTTGCCCCATTGAAGTCAATAGGGTGCAAATTTTAAAAAGAGGATAACAAGGTGTAGGCAACACCGATTTTTGTCGTTGTTCTCTGTATTGACAGCACTCCAAATTTACAAAAAAATGAGCTCAATGTTAAAATTGACCGGAGTTCTCCTTTAACAGCGTGAACCACCCCGAGTCTTGAACGTTCGGGACACTGTGGAGGCCTACCCTTGAGCCTGACACTCTCAGCGGCCTGGGAAAGCATATCAGTCAGCTCTGGGTCAGACTCGGGCAACGCTACTCTCTGTGAAGGGGGCAACGCAGCCGAATCTTCATCCCCGGAGGACATTAGCTCACCCTCCGATGCAGATCTTGGTCCGCCGGACCCCCGAATGAAACGCTAGGTCCCTCATGGGAAGGACCAGACCTCACCTGGAAGCTCCACAGCTTGCGATGCGCTGGAGAATAGGGAGGCCTACGGAGATTGGCTCGGCGGGTAAGCCCCCCACTGTGATCCTCAGGTCACCCCGTGTATTCACTGAAGTAGTGTCACAGTGTCTGGTTTGTGTATTCCTGGTGTCCACTAGAGGTCCTCTTCCCCACGGTGTCATCCACATTATGAACTGCATTCCCCACAATCCTTGTCTGTACCAATCACTGTTCATTGCACTCAGCTGTTCCCCGTCATCATTGTTCCCAGCTGTTCGCTGTTTCATGGTTAGTTCTGTGTGTATATATCCCTGGTTGTTTCAGTGTTTGTCACAGAGTCCTTGTCTATTAGTATAATAATAAAAAAAATCAACATATGTCAAAGCAATGGTTGAAATAAGTTCAGCACGGTTTTCATTTAAAAAATAATTTATTCTCTTGTGTTGTTTAAATAACAAATATTTTTGGGTTCACATTTACAAAATATTGCTGGCAATAAATACTGACTCAACATACTCTCTCCAAGAGCTAAAAGACAACAAATGTGCCGTCACATTACATCAGATAAAATTACAAGCATTGTAAATCAGCACACATCACACTTGCTTCTCATTAAATATTTGTGTTAATAATGAATACATTTATTAATAAATAATTATGTTGTATTTGTGTTAGTTCTCATTCTGATACTAACAAATGCTAATACATCATCCTCAGCACATGGTCAGTTAAATAAGGCATAAATATGGCATTCTTTAAATAAGGTGTAAACAAGTGTTGTAACAGGATGTCTTAGTGTTTCCTCAGTTATCTCAACAATAAATATCACTTATATCAGATATCACAATATCACTTAATAAATCAATATCACAGTAAGCTCAATGATGTAAAGTGATATGTTACAATTCCCTTACTAAAAATAACATCAGTAATATTGAGGTTCACTGCTAGGCTATATTTGTTTAATATAAAACCTTACAGCATCAAATGTTGACTATTGCTTTCTACATTTAATACAGTCATTTTATTTCATAAAGACAAGTAGTTTCCACATAATTTCTGATTTCTAAATTCATGTTATTAATGGACATCATTGCATGTGCAATACTAACATATACACACACAAACAAAAATCACAAATCAAATCGCAAGTTTAAAAACAATCTATAAATAAAGTTGCATGAAGACCATGAAAAAGTGCAAGTTTTCTTAAATAAATAAAAATGTGCCATTTGCCACTTATACATTCACAGTGTAACTCTGTGAGCGTTTTCGTAATAATCTCCGAAACCACATCCAATAGAGGCCGATCATTACAAGCCAGTAGCACACATAAGCTGCAGATCCATAAATCAAAAACTTGATCTCCTCTTTTTTTTCATCTGTTGTCCAGTTCACATTGCATTCCCTGTAGATGGTGTACGCCAGGCCTGCTAACAAGATGGCTGCCCACAGTGAAAGGGGTGCCAGGGGAATATAGTTCCCCACCATCTTACGACGACCCGATGTCCCCCAGCTGCTTTTATTTATGGTGAAAAGGGCAAAGTATTTGGCGGGCAGGAGGCTGGTCATGTAGAGGGCAGAGTATAAGGACATAAAGAGCATCACTGCATTTTGTCGTAGGATGCAGACATAGGCTGCCTTTATCAGACCAATCAACTGGATGCAGCACAAAACCCACAAAATGTCCCATAGAGTGCGTGTCCAGAAGAGCTTGATAATGGTGGCAGTGACAAAAAAAGGAAAGATGCCAGAGACAATGGATTCGTAGGTCATCCACAGGTGATGCTTGTGCCACCACATAGCATTGTAGAGCCATTCACGAAAGTAGGATTTGGTCCAACGCGTCTGCTGATTGAGCCAGCGCAGAAACTGGGCGGGAGTCTCGGTGTGGCACTTAGCACGGGCAGTATACCTTAACAAAAACTCACAGTTAAAACATGTCTGGTTGAAATTAAATACAGTTTACAAGTATTTGACATGAAAAGAATGTTATGCTCATTATAGAGGATGATCACTTAGCAATTTTACTTCTAAATCATCAATCGGTCTTTGTCAGACACGTGGGTTTGTTGTGTGTGGCGTCACCGCGCCGCCATTTTTGAGGTATCGCTACTGACTGTGAGCATTGAAGAGATTACAAGAGTAGAGATAACAAGTAAATAACTCGCAAAACTGGAGAAGCACAAGAAAACTGAGAAAAGGCCGTACCGCAATAAACTCGATAAATATGGCAGGTACCGTTATTTGGAGAAATTGTCATCCATTCAGAACATAGATTTATATATGAGCATATATATATATTCATATATATTCATATACTGCAGTGAGTTGGAGTGCTGATCCCGCATTGCTTTCCTCATCCTCATACTTGAATATTGTCAACTATCTTGTTAATGGTATAAGCGCATATACCAGTGAACAATTTAAAAACTATAAATCTCTTTAAGTCCGGTGAACCGGAAGTTGCAACCGACTTTATCTCAGTGTTGTGACGTATTTCTGAGAAAAACGGAATACTAAATGAGGAAAAATAGTGGGCGTGGCTTCTTTTTCCAACTAGCACCTGATTGGATCTAGAAAAGTAGGTGTTTTATTCAGCCTATCTACTGTCAGTTGGAGGGGCGTGGTTACGGATGTTAAGCGGACACCAAAACCATCAAACCTACGTCATCAGGGAAGGTCCTCCAATGCAGAGGAGAGGGGCATTTTCAAATTTTGATTAAAGATTACGAAGCCAAAAAATGTTTTTGTGTGGATTGACTTGCATGGATGAATTGTTCACCACAAAACGATCAATTTAGGCAAACAAAGTAAATATGGTCAATTTTGATATCATGTGGACTTTAAAGCCCACGGACATTTCACCAACGGTACATTCCCACCGAAGGACACAGTAGTAACAGCAAAGATAGGTTTGCTGTATTGATGATGATGATAATGTCATGTTAAGGATGGTTTAGTTTGAAAAAAGAATGAAAAACACAATTCTCCAACAACAGAATACCCCAGCATCGATACCTTACAAATGGCGGATACGCCCATAATGCACTTTGTGTATCACGAGTGTGACGTCACCTGACAAAGACCGATGGTGAATCATATTTGGCCAAACAGTATTCTTACTTTGTAGCATAGCCCATGCTTAGCATTCGATTGGTGAGATGGCGGTCATCCCCAAAAGTGCAGTGTGTGCCGAGAAACTTCTGGTTGTACCAGGACTCCAGAAACTGCTGGAGGAGGTCATTCCTATAAAGACCTGAAGCCAAGATAATCAAACGCAGTTATTCATACAGACAAAATATTAATATTACTAGATCAGATGAGAATACCAATACAGTTTAAATCACTGTTTCTCTGTGCTCTGAGTGAACCAAAGATAGTTTAAATACTTATTTTAAAAAATATATATATATATTTTTTATTCATGCTACACTCTTAAAAATAAAAGTTCCAAAAGGACGCTGGATGTTGACGTCAAACCGACTTTCATTTCCAACCAAAATGCAACCAAGATCATCCACTGACTGACATTACTACTTTCTACTCAAAGACTTTGACAGAAATGTAGTGGAGTAAAAAGTACGACATTTGTCTTTCAAATGCAGTGAAGTTAAAGTAAAATTTTCTAGAAAAAAAAAATACTCAAGTAAATTACAGATTCTCAAGTAAATGTACTTTACCGCCTGTCACTGCCTGCCGTTTTTAAAATAACCACTTTTTTCTTATTGTGAAGAAAATAAATAATCTAAAGAACCTTTTCCACTATGAATAACCTTTTGTGGAATGGAAAGGTTGAGTGAATATTCAATGAGGAAAACTCATTCCAAGAAGGACTTGATTTTATCCATCTTGAATTGATTCGATAAAAAAAAAAAAAAAAAAAAAAAATATATATATATATATATATATATATATATATGTTAAAGCCTATACCGAAATGAAACCGAATGTTATAGTTTTCTAAACCAATGCCTAAATAGCAATTTGGCTTTTAATATTATCCAATAGCCTGTCCAATAATGCAATAATGACATCTGCAGAAAAGGAGTGTTGTTTCAGAGGCTGCACAACAAGTTATTGTATTCAATGTTGTGATTATGAAGACAAACTTTTTTAATTTGAAATTAGCAGATTTAGAACATTTTAGCAGATTTCTTTTTGCCGTAAAGCAATCCGTTACATCGCGAGACCTGATATCACGCGACACTTCCCGACTCCGCGTCCTGCGGGCCGCCGGCTCAAAGTTGCAAGTGTGTTTTTTACGCTCACATGCGATAGGGGGGTGCGAAACGACCACCATTCAACCAGAAAAGAGTAATATAACCATTCCAATGACTCCGAAGCTGTTTGGTTAAGGTAAAAAAAGCTGCACAGTTCACATTTAAAAGGTTCTGTATTACATACCTAAAGGGCCACTGATACAGGAGACACAGTCAAAGAAGGACTGGCAGGACCTCTCAATGTTGAACGCCACCCAGTAGCGCAGGCTGCTCATGAAGCTGATATAGGAGTCTTTAAGATTGAGGATCATCACGTCGCCTCCCACGGCACCGTATTTCTGGTTACTCTCCAGAACCTTGCAGAGCTCCACTGTGGCCAGAGGGTCTAATTTTGTGTCCGAGTCACATACCTGATTACAAATAGTAGAATATGAATAAAATGGAAGAGTGGTGAAGTATTTCTTACCCCATAATTCAATGCTCAATTTGTTCTTAACATAAATGCTTGTAAATATCACTAACCTGTATATAATCCACAGAGGATCCTAGTGCCTTGAATGCTGTTTACATCACTTCCCTCTTTCCTCCCCATTTTTGCATGATGCAAACACACTTCTTGGTCCTAATGAGTTCTTCAACCTCCAAGCGCTGGGGGTCTTCAAACATCACCCCATCATTTCCTTCTGTACCATCAGCTCCGGCCGCATTGTTAGCTTGGCCAGTGGGGTTCCAAGAGTGGTAGTTGTTTTGCCACACATAACAGCCAGGATCCTGGTCTGCAAAGACCTCCCGGAACATCTCCATCATGTAGCGGTCGTCTTCAGAGTTTCCGTCCACCACCATGATAATGCGTAGCAGCTCAGTTGGGTATTGCAGAGCCCGTACTGACAGAAGGCACTCATGGAGATAGGCAGGGTCCTCCTGATAGGCTGATATAGTAAAGCCAATGGATTTGGTGTAAGAACAAGGGTTACGTCTTGCATGCATGCGCCGATGCTCCACAAAGGCAAAAAAGCTCTGAATTAGGATGTGGAGGCCTAGCAGCAGTCCATAGAAACCAAATGAGATGATGTTATATGGAGATTTAGCAATCGCAAAACCATAAATGAACGCCCATAACATCACCCCAAGGACCAGGAGAGCAAAAAGAAATGTGAGAATGGCTCGGATCAGAGAGCCCAAACGCCTTAATGCTGGCTTGATGTCCATTTTATTAGCAAATTGCTAGAAATAATGGAAAAAAGAAAAGTATGAAAAAAAGATTTACTTTTGAAGGAAAAACACTATTTTAGTAATCACCATCATCAAAACTGGTACTGACAAACATCAGGTAAAGATAATTTTCTTTTTTAAATTACACTTAATATAATGTGTAAAATTACACGTATAATAAATAGTATAGAATTAAAATCAATAAGTTGTTTTTAACATACCTCTTATTCGGTCTCCCAGGTTTCTTCACCCTTTCCTTAACCTGCTCTCCTCTAGATCTGACTGTTATATACTCAGCACCTCATAGCATGCCTCACTCACAGGACTGCCATCCATGTGACTCACACACAATATACGTCACAACTCGGTTCTCTTCCTATTGCGCAACAAAGACAAACGATGGAACTCAGCATCATTAAAAGAACAGTACAACTGGACATCATCAGCGTAGAAGTGATATGATACATCCTTGAAACAACCGATAATTTGACCTAGTGGCAAAATGTACAGTAAAAACAAAATAGGACCCAAAACAGACCCTTGTGCCACTCCGCAGGACAAATTGGACACATCAGACTGTACATTGTTTACAGCCACTTTAAAGGTTCTGTCATGAATATAGGAAGAGAACCACTGAAGACAGATCCTGATAATCCCATCTCATTATGAAGCCGATTGATCAGTATACTGTGATGTATTTCTTACATAATACTTATGTATTACTACTGTATTAATGCATTACTTAAGTATTAATACATAATACCTAATACTTATGAATTATGTATAACCTGCTCTCCTAGATCTGATATACTCAGGACCTCATGCCTCACTCACGGGACTTCCATCCATGTGACTCACACGCAATATACGTCACAACTCGGTTCTCTTCTTATTGCATTTACTGTTGCGTATTTTTGACAGTATTCACTGGAAGAGGGCATGGTCATCACTCAAAAAAAATATTTAACCCCAAAAGTTAAAACTTATGTAAAGTAAGTAAGTAAGTAAAATTTATTTATAAAGCACTTTTCACAGATAAAATCACAAAGTGCTGTACAAGAGAATAGATAAAACAAACAATATAAAATATACATATGTAAAATGAAAGTGACACTAGTGAAAACCCATCAACCAAAAGCCTTCATGAACAAACATGTTTTCAGATCCTTTTTAAAAGAGACACCAGAGTCTGCCAGACGCATGGACGAGGAGAGGGCGTTCCACAGTCTGGGAGCAACAGACTGGAAAGACAGATCCCCTCGGGTCTTACAACGAGTCTTATGCCGCGTTTCCACCGCGGGAACTTTCCCCAGGAACTAGGAACTTTGGGGTGGTACTCGTGTGTTTACACCGCAGGAATCAGGGTCTAAATAAAGTTCCGGGTAAATATTTCCCCCTCCGAAAGTCCCTGCTCGCGAGGTAGTACTTTTTCAAAGTTCAGGAACTTTCGGGGGTGGGACTTGTGCGCTGAACGTGCTGATTGGTTGTGTTCACGCCGCATTCTATTTTAACCGGCATTTTTAAAAATCTATTGCGGTTCGTGGCTTCATGCATTAAGAGTCGTCTGTCTGCAAATACGGAATTTAATAAAAAAAAACAAAAAAATCCAGCTGGAACGACGACGAGGTTGAGGCTTTATTAAGCGTATTTGTGTAACAGGAAATTTTCTGCGCGTTCGTCCCAGCCATCTCACATTCAATGTCCGCAATACATCACAAACACAACTGCAGCACAGTTTGAATCTCCTCCATACTTATTATAAATGTGGCGCTCAAAACTGATTACTGTGCGTCGCAGACTGGGAGGAGCAGTCGCGCGCAGTTTATAATCTTCCCGGTACTTTAGACCGCGGTGTAAACGCAGAAAGCAACCGGTCTGGGGCAAAAAAAGTTCCTGGGAAAAAAGTTCCTGGGACAAATTGTTCCGGGTAATTTCGGTGGAAACACGGCAAGCAGGTTCTGGCCAGAGGACCGAAGAGTGCGGCCAGAGGAATACGGCTTCAAAAGGTCCAGGATGAACTGTGGGGCCTGACCAGTTAAGGCTCTGAAAGTGAGCACTAAAATTTTAAAATCAATCCTGAAGTTCACAGGGAGCCAATGGAGAGCCGACAAGACTGGAGTGATGTGAGACCTTCGAGGGGCACCTGTTAAAAGTCTAGCAGCAGAATTATGAACAATTTGCAATTTGTTCAGAGCAGACTTATTCATACAGGTATAAACAGAGTCACAGTAGTCGAGTCTTGTTGATATAAAAGCGTGAATTATAATTTCCAGATCCTTTTTGGACAACATTTTACGAATTTTAGAGATGTTCCTAAGATGATTAAAAGCAATTTTGGACGAGCTGTTTTGAGTGTGTCTCCAAAGACATGGCCTGGTCAAACACAACCCCCAGTTTCTGATGCTGGATTTGACAGAGGAGCCCAGAGAGCCAAGGTGCTGTTGGATCAGCCGGATCTTATGGTCTGGAGCAAAAATCAGCGTTTCAGTCTTGTTCGAATTTATCTGCAAGTAGTTAGTGGCCAGCCAGTCTTTAATGGAAGACACACACTCTAGGAACAAAGACAAACGATGGAACTCAGCATCATTAAAAGAGCAGTACAACTGGACATCGTCAGCGTAGAAGTGATATGATACATCCTTGAAACAACCGTTAATTTGACCTAGTGGCAAAATGTACAGTAAAAACCAAACAGGACCCAAAACAGACCCTTGTGCCACTCCGCAGGACAAATTGGACACATCAGACTGTACATTGTTTACAGCCACTTTAAAGGTTCTGTCATGAATATAGGAAGAGAACCACTGAAGACAGATCCTGATAATCCCATCTCATTATGAAGCCGATTGATCAGTATACTGTGATGTATTTCTTACATAATACTTATGTATTACTACTGTATTAATGTATCAATACTTAAGTATTAATCTAACCTGCTTAACCTGGATAACCTGCTCTCCTCTAGATCTGATATACTCAGGACCTCATGCCTCACTCACGGGACTTCCATCCATGTGACTCACACGCAATATACGTCACAACTCGGTTATCTTCTTATTGCATTTACTGTTGGGTATTTTTGACAGTATTCACTGGAAGAGGGCATGGTCATCACTCAAAAAAAATATTTAACCCCAAAAGTTAAAACTTAGCCTATGTATTTCTTACATAATACGTATGTATTACTAATGTATTAATACTTAAGTATTAATACATAATACTTAATACATAAAACTTATGTATTATGTATAACCTGCTCTCCTCTAGATCTGACTGTTATATACTCAGGACCTCATAGCCTCACTCACAGCACTTCCATCCTTGTGACCTTACACGCAATATACGTCACAACTCGTTTCTCTCGGGTATTTTTGACAGTATTCACTGGAAGAGGGCATGGTCATCACTCAAAAAAATATTTAACCCCAAAAGTTAAAACTTATGTATTTCAGTTATGTCAATTTTCCATCCAATTTAATCACATAAATCCAACGTAAAAGTTTACATTTTATTTAAGCTTCACCATCATGTTCAGTTGACGTGAATTCATTAAATAATTGTTATGTGAACTGATGAACTGTGATTTAAGATTACGCATTTCAAATGAATTGTTCTTTTACTTGAAGAGGTGTGCATAAGACTGACATGACACCTTCATAATCATTAAATGACACATGTCATGAATATGAAAGAGGATTTTATGCATGTTTATGACAACTGTCATAAGTGTTATTCTCTCGATTATGACATTTATAATGCAAATATGACATATTTGAGATATTTTTGATATGACAACTTGACATAAACCAATAAATTATAACCTGTCAGTGTCTTGGTATGACAACTTGATATTACCAAGACAGCATAACCTGTCATAAATATGTCATAAACATGACATAGCAGATTAATGATCAAACTTAAAGGGGTGGTGAAATGTTTTTGTTGTTGTTGTTGATACTTTATTGATCCTTTGTAGGAAATTATATTGTCATGGCAGCTTTAACACGCAGAAAAACAACAACAACACCACATTTAACAGAACAGATTGCTTCTAACCAATCTACAGTTAAACAACAAATAATAGTAATAATAATAATAATAATACCTATATAGAATATTCAGTAACAAAAATTAATAGAGAATATTCAGTAACATGTGAATATTCATAACACATTAAACATTCTGATGGCCGCTGGTACAAAGGACTTCCTGGTACGTTCAGACTTGCACTTTGGTGCAATCAATCTATGGCTGAAGGTGCTCTTGTTGATCACCCCAAGAGCATGGATTGGATGTGAGGAATTGTCCATGATTGATTTTAGCTTAGAGAGTATTCTTTTCTCAGCCAGGTGCTGGATCATATCAAATTCAGTCTATATTTCTTTATCAATTTGTTGACTCGATTTAGATCTCCCACGCGAGCACCGTCTCCCCAGCACACCACAGCAAAGAACAGAGCACTTGCCACCACTGTCTGATAGACGTTGCACAGTAGAGGACGGCAGATGTTAAATGACCTCAGCCTTCTTAGAAAATAAAGTCGGCTTTGACCCTTCTTATACACTGTCTCCATGTGGCTCTTCCAGTCCAGCTTATCATCAAGCTGTACACCGAGATATCTGTGACTGGAGACCATCTCCACTTCACTGCCCTGGATGGCGATTGGGATTAACGGTGTCTTCTTCCTCCTCCTAAAATCCACAAACAAATGTCATTTTCACAAGATGTAAAATAAGTCACTGATGTCCCCAGAGTGTGTGTGTGAATTTTTAGCACAAAATACCCCACAGATATTTTTATATAGCATGTTAAAGTTGTCACTTTTTGAGGGTTTCCAAAAACGCACCGTTTTGTGCCTGGCCCTTTAAATGCAAATGAGCTGCTGCAGAGGGCGGGGTTTCAAGTTAGCAGCTGCGATTACCTCACGCAGACGCACACTAAAATGACAGAAACTGTTCTGCCTTTAATGTTAAACTGGAGTCAGACAAAGATGGAGAGACTCAAGAACATGTAGAAGCAACAGGACGTCTCTGAATAGTTAGTTGATGAATTTATGTTGCTGATGTGGAGTTAACTTTACTCAATTAGCATATTCTGTCATGGTAATCTATAAATCGCTCCTATAGGAACTGTTGTGAGATGCACACAGAGTGACTTTCTATTGCATGTGAAAAGATGGATGCTAAAGTTGGAGCTGACTCACAAATGTACTCGACTACAAGAACTCTTCTCAACATGGACTGTGTGTTCCCGGGGGCGGGGCTTATGTACATTTTAGGGTTGGTGATGTCACTAAACCCGGAGGAATGTCGTGTAGTCCCTTTGGGGATTGGAGTGGGAAGTCCGGATCATTTTACTGACTCGGATCTTAGAATCTCGTTCAGCAAAATGAACGAATCTTTTTTCGAGTAATTTCAGTCATTTCTGCATAATATAATTAAAATGTCATGTTAAATAGCCCAACTTAGGAAAATGTTGATTACATTCGAAAAGTTGGGTGACGGTCCAACTTAAGTTCAGGCTATTAATTCACCTAATTAATTCAATTAAATATCTGTTAATTCACCTCACCTCCTAATCCACGGCGTTCTTTCTTTTGTAACTTCAAATTTATCACATCTACTCTGTTCCCGCCTCTCGTTAACTGGTAGATTATACTTTTGCCGTATCCGGTCGGCAAAACAGCAAAAACGTCCTTCTTGCAAATGAGCGATTCGAGCGCCGTCTTCTGTTCCTCTTTTAGAGAAAAAGGCAAGTCTAAATCTTTCATTGTTGCGCCCAAAGCCGTTTCAAACAACTGGTGTTCATCCACAGCCATCCTGCAATGTTTACTAATGACTAATGTCATCTCGCCTCTGGCCCGCTGTGGCGAGCAGGACGAGGTCGAGAGACGTGAGGGAGCGGCGCGAGACCGGTGGCGTGATTAATGATGAACGACACCTGCGCGACGCACTGGTCTCGTATCTCTCACGGAGGAGCGGAAGCATAAAAGGAGGAGCGACGACAGTGAAGAGGGAGAGAGGAACAGGCCTGATTTTAGGTTGTGTTTTATTTCTGTTTTGTGTGGCCAGCAGTCGTCCGCGAGGGCTTACTTTCATAGCTTTAGGGTAGTCCAAGTGTAGCGCATAGGACAGCCCAAACAAGAGGGAAAGTGCTTGAGGTAGGTTCTGGAGAATGTCCATTACAATACCTTCTTCAAGGATGATGGCAGTAGACACTGGGTCAAGATTGAGATGATTTGGAGAGAGAGGCGCATCTTCACTCCCTAAAATCAGGCCTGTTCCTCTCTCCCTCTTCACTGTCGTCGCTCCTCCTTTTATGCTTCCGCTCCCCCGTGAGAGATACGAGACCGGTATCTTGACAAAATTGACAATTTTTCAACAAATGTCAAAGCAATTGTTGAAATAAGTTCAGTACGGTTTCCTTTAAAAAATAATTTATTCTCTTGTGTTGTTTAAATAACAAATCTTTTTGGAAATATTGCTGGCAATAAATACTGACTCTTCATACTTGGAGAGACCAAGAGCTAAAAGACAACAAATGTGCCGTCACATTACATCAGATAGAATTACAAGCATTGTAAATATGTAAAAAAAAAAAAAAGGTGTAAACAAGTGTTGTAACAGGATGTTTTCTCAGTTATCTCAACAATAAATATCACTTATATCAGATATCACAATATCACTTAATAAATCAATATCACAGTAAGCTCAATGATGTAAAGTGATATGTTACAATTCCCTTACTAAAAATAACATCAGTAATATTGAGGTTCACTGTTAGGCTATATTTGCTTAATATAAAACCTTACAGCATCAAATGTTGACTATTGCTTTCTACACATTTAATACAGACATTTTATTTCATAAAGACAAGTAGTTTCCACATAATTTCATGTTAATTCATGTTATTAATGGACATCATAGCATGTGCAATACTAACATATACACACACACACAAAATCACAAATCAAATCGCAAGTTTAAAAACAATCTATAAATAAAGTTGCATGAAGACCATGAAAAAGTGCAAGTTTTCTTAAATAAATAAAAATGTGCCATTTTTTGTGCCATTTGCCACTTATACATTCACAGTGTAACTCTGTGAGCGTTTTCGTAATAATCTCCGAAACCAAATCCAATAGAGGCCGATCATTACAAGCCAGTAGCACACATAAGCTGCAGATCCATAAATCAAAAACTTGATCTCCTCTTTTTTTTCATCTGTTTTCCAGTTCACATTGCATTCCCTGTAGATGGTGTACGCCAGGCCTGCTAACAAGATGGCTGCCCACAGTGAAAGGGGTGCCAGGGGAATATAGTTCCCCACCATCTTACGACGACCCGATGTCCCCCAGCTGCTTTTATTTATGGTGAAAAGGGCAAAGTATTTGGCGGGCAGGAGGCTGGTCATGTAGAGGGCAGAGTATAAGGACATAAAGAGCATCACTGCATTTTGTCGTAGGATGCAGACATAGGCTGCCTTTATCAGACCAATCAACTGGATGCAGCACAAAACCCACAAAATGTCCCATAGAGTGCGTGTCCAGAAGAGCTTGATAATGGTGGCAGTGACAAAAAAAGGAAAGATGCCAGAGACAATGGATTCGTAGGTCATCCACAGGTGATGCTTGTGCCACCACATAGCATTGTAGAGCCATTCACGAAAGTAGGATTTGGTCCAACGCGTCTGCTGATTGAGCCAGCGCAGAAACTGGGCGGGAGTCTCGGTGTGGCACTTAGCACGGGCAGTATACCTTAACAAAAACTCACCGTTAAAACATGTCTGGTTGAAATTAAAAATACAGTTTACAAGTATTTGACATGAAAAGAATGTTATGCTCATTATAGAGGATGATCACTTAGCCATTTTACTTCTAAATCATCAATCGGTCTTTGTCAGACACGTGGGTTTGTTGTGTGTGGCGTCACCGCGCCGCCATTTTTGAGGTATCGCTACTGACTGTGAGCATTGAAGAGATTACAAGAGTAGAGATAACAAGTAAATAACTCGCAAAACTGGAGAAATTGTCATCCATTCAGAACATAGATTCATATATATTCATATACTGCAGTGAGTTGGAGTGCTGATCCCGCATTGCTTTCCTCATCCTCATACTTGAATATTGTCAACTATCTTGTTTATGGTATAAGCGCATATACCAGTGAACAATTTAAAAACTATAAATCTCTTTAAGTCCGTGTGAACCGGAAGTTGCAACCGACTTTATCTCAGTGTTGTGACGTATTTCCGAGAGAAACGGGATACTAAATGAGGAAAAATAGTGGGCGTGGCTTTTTTCCAACTAGCACCTGATTGGATCTAGAAAAGTAGGTGTTTCATTCAGCCTGTCTACTGTCAGTTGGAGGGGCGTGGTTACGGATGTTAAGCGGACACCAAAACCATCAAACCTACGTCATCAGGGAAGGTCCTCCAATGCAGAGGCGAGGGGCATTTTCAGATTTTGATTAAAGATTACGAAGCCAAAAATTTTTTTGTGTGGATTGACTTGCATGGATGAATTTTTCACCACAAAACGATCAATTTAGGCAAACAAAGTAAATATGGTCAATTTTGATATCATGTGGACTTTAAAGCCCACGGACATTTCACCAACGGCTGTGTACAGGATTTATTTACATTCCCACCGAAGGACACAGTAGTAACAGCAAAGATAGGTTTGCTGTATTGATGATGATGATAATGTCATGTTAAGGATGGTTTAGTTTGAAAAAAGAATGAAAAACACAATTCTCCAACAACAGAATACCCCAGAATCGATACCTTACAAATGGCGGATACGCCTATAATGCACTTTGTGTTTCACGAGTGTGACGTCACCTGACAAAGACCGATGGTGAATCATATTTGGCCAAACAGTATACTTTGTAGCATAGCCAATGCTTAGCATTCGATTGGTGAGATGGCGGTCATCCCCAAAAGTGCAGTGGGTGCCGAGAAACTTCTGGTCGTACCAGGATTCCAGAAACTGCTGGAGGAGGTCATTCCTATAAAGACCTGAAGCCAAGATCATCAAACGCAGTTATTCATACAGACAAAATATTAATATTACTAGATCAGATGAGAATACCAATACAGTTTTAATCACTGTTTCTCTGTGCTCTGAGTGAACCAAAGATATTAAAAAAAATATATATATATATATATTTTATTCATGCTACACTCTTAAAAATAAAGGTCCCAAAAGGACGCTGGATGTTGACGTCAAACCAACTTTCATTTCCAACCAAAATGCAACCAAGATCATCCACTGACTGACGTTACTACTTTCTACTCAAAGACCTTGACAGAAATGTAGTGAAAAGTATGACATTTGTCTTTCAAATGTAGTGAAGTTAAAGTAAAAGTTTCTAGAAAAAAAATACTCAAGTAAATTACAGATTCTCAAAACGTGTACTTAAGTACAGTTCTCAAGTAAATGTCACTGCCTGCCGTTTTAAAAGAAGCATTTTTTTCTTATTGTGAAGAACATAAAGAACCTTTTCCACTATGAATAACCTTTTGTGGAATGGAAAGGTTGAGTGAATATTCAATGAGGAAAACTCATTCCAAGAAGGACTTGATTTTATCCATCTTGAATTGATTTGATTTAAAAAAAAAAAAAAATGTTATAGCCTATACTGAAATGAAACCGAATGTTATAGTTTTCTAAACCAATGCCTAAATAGCAATTTGGCTTTTAATATTATCCAATAGCCTGTCCAATAATGCAATAATGACATCTGCAGAAAAGGAGTGAACTTGTGCAGAGGCTGCACAAGTGTTATTGTATTCAATGTTTTGATTATGAAGACAAACTTTTTAATTTGAAATTAGCTGCACAGAAGACTCATTCAGTATAAGACCAAGAACATGCATTTATACATAGTATAGGGTCAATTTAGTTTCATATACACTTTTGGTCTAAAGCAGGGCTATGCAGTATATGCAGTATTTCTTCGCTGTATTGTCGCTTTTTGCTCGCAGGTTTCTCTGTAGAGCTCCCCCTACAGCTTCGGAGATGATATTTGAACACTGTCGAAAAACTCATTGGCGACTCTCAGATACCAGAGGCTAGTAGATCAACGGCATCACAGCAGACGGGACATTCTTTACAACGTCGTCTTCATTCGGGTTCGAACAGCGTGAGGGAGCGCAATAATGATACAATTTTTGCAGATTTCTTTTTGCCGTAAAGCAATCCGTTACATCGCGAGACCTGATATCACGCGATACTTCCCGACTCCGCGTCCTGCGGGCCGCCGGCTCAAAGTTGCAAGTGTGTTTTTTTCCGCTCACATGCGATAGGGGGGTGCGAAACGACCACCATTCAACCAGAAAAGAGTAATATAACCATTCCAATGACTCCGAAGCTGGGGTGCGTTTCCCGTACAACTATATAGCTCGCTGCTTAACTACCATAGTACGATGCATGATTGGAGAAATCAACTAGCTAGTCACGACTGTTTCCCGAAACCGTATGTCGCAAAGTATCGTTCAACCACGTTGGTTTATGACGTCTCGCACGTGGTGGACTAATAACTTATTTTAATTAATCTGTTTGAGATCGAATTAACGCTAGATTTTGTCATACAAGTTACAAACATAACATCTGAAGACCATTTCTAATTTTTCTCAGTTATTTTGCTTAATACCAAACTCAATATTTGGCTCGTTCTTACACAGTTGAGCACGTTTGCACATGCGCAGTCTTCAAAAACGGTGCTTTAAATCTCTTGACAAACTAAAAGACGTAAATTACATTTGTATGTATTCTAAATAAATAACACGGGTTGCACTGAATGTCAGCTTGCTTATTTTGCTAAAGATAAGGATTTATTCAGTCTACATCTCATGTTAACTAGAAACTATGCTTCTAAACACAGCTCGAGAGCTGTCGTTCCAACCACACAAGTTTGCGATGCTGTTTGCGAACGTTCGTTGGATGGTTTCGGGAAACACCAAATCGTTGAACTATGCTGATAACGACGGAACTTGCGACCATAGTTGGCTGACGATGCTTTCGGGAAACGCAATCCTGTTCGGTTAAGGTAAAAAAAGCTGCACAGTTCACATTTAAAAGGTTCTGTATTACATACCTAAAGGGCCACTGATACAGGAGACACAGTCAAAGAAGGACTGGCAGGACCTCTCAATGTTGAACGCCACCCAGTAGCGCAGGCTGCTCATGAAGCTGATATAGGAGTCTTTAAGATTAAGGATCATCACGTCGCCTCCCACGGCACCGTATTTCTGGTTACTCTCCAGAACCTTGCAGAGCTCCACTGTGGCCAGAGGGTCTAATTTTGTGTCCGAGTCACATACCTGATTACAAATAGTAGAATATGAATAAAATGGAAGAGTGGTGGAGTATTTCTTCTTACCCCAAAATTTGATGCTCAAGTTGTTCTTAATAACATAAATGCTTGTAAATATCACTAACCTGTATATAATCCACAGAGGATCCTAGTGCCTTGAATGCTGTATACATCACTTCCCTCTTTCCTCCCCATTTTTGCATGATGCAAACACACTTCTTGGTCCTAATGAGTTCTTCAACCTCCGAGCGCTGGGGGTCTTCAAACATCACCCCATCATTTCCTTCTGTACCATCAGCTTCGGCTGCATTGTTAGCTTGGCCAGTGGGGTTCCAAGAGTGGTAGTTGTTTTGCCACACATAACAGCCAGGATCCTGGTCAGCAAAGACCTCCCGGAACATCTCCATCATGTAGCGGTCGTCTTCAGAGTTTCCGTCCACCACCATGATAATGCGTAGCAGCTCAGTCGGGTATTGCAGAGCCCGTACTGACAGAAGGCACTCATGGAGATAGGCAGGGTCCTCCTGATAGGCTGATATAGTAAAGACAATGGATTTTGTGTAAGAACAAGGGTTACGACTTGCATGCATGCGCCGATGCTCCACAAAGGCAAAAAAGCTCTGAATTAGGATGTGGACGCCTAGCAGCAGTCCATAGAAACCAAATGAGATGATGTTATATGGAGATTTAGCTATCGCAAAACCATAAATGAACGCCCATAACATCACCCCAAGGACCAGGAGAGCAAAAAGAAATGTAAGAATGGCTCGGATCAGAGAGCCAAAACATCTTAATGCTGGCTTGATGTCCATTTTATTAGCAAATTGCTAGAAATAATGGAAAAAAAGAAAAGTATGAAAAAAAGATTTACTTCAAAATTGGGACAAACATCAGGTAAAGTAATGCGAATGCAATTTTCTTTTTTAAATTACACTTAATATAATGTGTAAAATTACACATAATAAATAGTATAGAATTAAAATCAAGAAGTTGTTTTTAACATACCTATTCGGACAAATCTTCACCCAGGTTTATTCACCCTTTCCTTAACCTGCTCTCCTCTAGATCTGACTGTTCACTCAGGACCTCAAACGTATAGGCTGTCTATAAGCATGCCTTACACAATATACGTCACAACTCAGTACTCTTCTTATTGCATACTGTTGGGTATGTGAGGCTTACAGAGGATGGACGATCATTCCAGATAATTTATTCAATTTTTTTTGCACTATTTCCCTTTTAGGTATGTATATATCAGTGGCGGGCCATGCAGTTCACACACCTATGCATTTCCTAGTCCAACCTGAATGAATAACTTTAGCATCCCCTTTTGATTTATAGTCTCATTTTAAAAAAAAAAGTGTAATATCTAGGTCACAAAATGCATTAGTTTCTTTCGAGACCTACAACGGTGAGTTTTCCCTCTTTGAGCCAGAAAACACCATAATATTGTTATTAACATATCACTGAGCCCACTTGAGCATAAACACAAGACACTTTATTTACCAACCACACACAGCAACTTATGTGATAATAAACCCAAAATATGTGAAACTATGACAGAATTTGGGTGTGTCAAGCGGCATGCGACAAAAATTGAGCAATTTCAACTTTAAGCAAATGAGAAGCGATTCTCGCCAGCGACAACCATTAGGAAAGAAGCCTTTCAGTGGAGCTCAGCTCCCGTCACCGTCTCGAGTGCAGTGAAGACAGAAGAGTTCGAGGGTGATTTCACTGTTTTATATGTTTTGACTGTAACTAACCACAAACACATGGATATAATAAAATGATGCATGGAAAAAAACTGTCCAAAAACTGTTAATTTAGCACTGCTGCAGAAAGTTGATGTTCCAGTTTCCTGCTTTATGTTTTCTGGGGGTAATCCATCAGCCAGAAACTGAAGCTTCCCCCGAGCGCCGCCATTCTGCATTCCATTGACTTTTGACATTGACATTGACATTTTGGTGTCACTTTGACAGCGAATAACTTTCGTTTAAAGACTCCATTTGTCCATTACTTATTTCTAAAGAAACACGACAATTTATAAAAGGCTCCATTACTTTGTATCTTACGTTATGGCGTAGAAGCAGTTTTTGTAAAAATAAAAATAACCACGCGACTCTGTCGCACAGTCGAGAAATTACCGTATAGACCGGCGGAGAAGCTCGCAAGCAATCGGGGGGACGTGGAGGCATAAAGTCAAGGGAGAAGCCCATAAAGAGTGATAAAGTTGCTCCTGCTGCTAGCTCATGGACAGCTAATGCTCACGCTCTGCGAGATTCGGAAGGGAATGATTCAGATTTCTCTCGGCACAGCTACTAGAAGACGGACAGCTGTCAGACAGGTTACTCACGTCACATCTACGTCGTCAAGCTCAGTTTGAGCCTGCGCAGTTCGCCCGGCCATCAGGAAGTGAGTGCTTCTAATTGACTTCACTTTTCTCCATTGAAACCTATGGGGTCGCTGTGTCCATCTTATATACTGTCTATGATGAGATCGCGCGAGCTTGGTTTTTGTTTACCGGTAACTTGTTGGACTCGCTGGCTTATGTTATTTAGCCTATTCAGCCTCCCAGGAATATGTTCTTTATGCTATTGTGTCGCTGAATAACTGTTAGTGTGTTATGTTAACATACCGGACACCTTCAGCCTGTTGTTCTGTGTGCTGTTGTGGAGCTGAATAACTTGCCTTTCCAGATTAAATGTCTGTTCTTGGTCTTGGATTTTGTGAAATAAATTTCTAAATAAACTTATATAGTCCACTGCGACTTATATATGTTTTTTTCCTCTTCATGATGCATTTTTTGACTGATGCGACTTATACTCTGAAAAATGACGTACCCATCTGATAGTACTTGTTAGAAGCAGTCAAACAGCAGGAGAGAACATCAGTCTGTGAGTGTTTACTTTTCTCAGTAGATTTTAACGCGGCTGGCGTGTTTTTTCAATTGTTTTCAATGCGCCACGCTTTTAAAACGGCATAAGTGTAACGAGGCGCTGAGTGTCTTTTTTACGCTGAAGCGCTCAACGTTTTTTACAGGTCGCCGAGAGTTGAAGAATGTTCAACTTTGGGTAAAACGCAGTGCTCATCACTGTCACTTTTTCTCCATCACAGTGGAGGGGGGGGCGGGACTAATACCACACCTGTCAGGACTCTGGTTTGATCTTCAGCCTTTCTGCTGTGTTTGTCTTGTGTCTTGATTGTCAGTTCACCTCACTCTACCATCACAGCTGAATCCCATTCTAATCAGTGCTCTCACTCTCATTACTCACACACCTGTTTCCCATTTCTGCACTGATTGCCGACTCAGACATAAAGGCATCGGGCGAAACGGACTCAGACATAAAGGCATCGGGCGAAACGGACTCAGACATAAAGGCATTGGGCGAAACGGACTCAGACATAAAGGCATCGGGCGAAACGGACTCAGACATAAAGGCATCGGGCGAAACGGACTCAGACATAAAGGCATCGGATGAAACGGACTCAGACATAAAGGCATCGGATGAAACGGACTCAGACATAAAGGCATCGGATGAAACGGACTCAGACATAAAGGCATCGGATGAAACGGACTCAGACATAAAGGCATCGGATGAAACGGACTCAGACATAAAGGCATCGGGCGAAACCGACTCAGACATAAAGGCATCGGGCGAAACGGACTCAGACATAAAGGCATAGGGCGAAACGGACTCAGACATAAAGGCATCGGGCGAAACGGACTCAGACATAAAGGCATCGGATGAAACGGACTCAGACATAAAGGCATCGGATGAAACGGACTCAGACATAAAGGCATCGGATGAAACGGACTCAGACATAAAGGCATCGGATGAAACGGACTCAGACATAAAGGCATCGGATGAAACGGACTCAGACATAAAGGCATCGGGCGAAACGGACTCAGACATAAAGGCATCGGGCGAAACGGACTCAGTCATAAAGGCATCGGGCGAAACGGACTCAGACATAAAGGCATAGGGCGAAACGGACTCAGACATAAAGGCATCGGATGAAACGGACTCAGACATAAAGGCATCGGATGAAACGGACTCAGACATAAAGGCATAGGGCGAAACGGACTCAGACATAAAGGCATCGGATGAAACGGACTCAGACATAAAGGCATCGGATGAAACGGACTCAGACATAAAGGCATCGGATGAAACGGACTCAGACATAAAGGCATAGGGCGAAACGGACTCAGACATAAAGGCATCGGATGAAACGGACTCAGTCATAAAGGCATCGGATGAAACGGACTCAGACATAAAGGCATCGGGCGAAACAGACTCAGTCATAAAGGCATCGGATGAAACGGACTCAGTCATAAAGGCATCGGGCGAAACGGACTCAGACATAAAGGCATCGGGCGAAACGGACTCAGACATAAAGGCATCGGATGAAACGGACTCAGACATAAAGGTATCGGATGAAACGGACTCAGAGGTCTGAGGCTGTTTCGTCTGATCCCTAATTGTACGAGACCTGACACCTGACATTGTTTTTCCTGAGACCTGAAGCTTTTCAGTCTGAGACGCGATGCCGTTTTGTCCAATGACTGAAGCCTTTTAGTCTGAGGCATGATGCCTTGTCTTCATATGGCTGAGGTCTGAGGATGTCCTAAAATGTACACCGTACATCTGATAGTACTTGTTAGAAGAAGCAGTCGAACAGCAGGAGAGAACATCAGTCTTAGGGCATGCCTCCACCCCTTCCAGTCAGGCGAGGGGTGTGTGTAAAAATGAAGTTAGTGGAGAGGACAACCGGTGTGGCAGTGTCCTCTGATCTGATCCAGGTCTGTCAGGGCCAATAGGCTGAGACCTGAATGACTAGAAAAAGATGTAATGAAATCAGCTTTGTTTACAGCGGACTGGCAATTCCAGAGACCAATAGGAAAAGAGAATATGCTAGAAGACACTGGAAATGTACGCAGGTTGTTAGGATTGTACCGCCTCCGACGTGTGACATTAGATTTACGTATGTTAGTAATAGTAGGGATTTGAAAACGCAGTGTAAGAGAGCTCACAAACAGAAAGATCAGCTGTCAGAAATCTTTGAAAGAAAGACCTTCCTATCAGAGCATGTTACACAGCTTCTTGTCCAGGCGCTTGTTCTATCCAGACTGGACTATTGTAATGCTCTCCTGGCTGGTCTTCCAGCTTGCTCTGTCAAACCTCTGCAACTGATCCAGAATCTGCAGCTAGAGTGGTCTTTAACGAGCCGAAGAGAGCACACGTCACTCCTCTCCTCACAAAATTGCACTGGTTGCCAGTTGCCGCTCGCATCAAATTCAAGTCACTGACGTTTGCCTACAGAACAACCACTGGCACTGCTCCCCTGTACCTAAACTCATTACTTCAGACTTATGTGCCATCCAGAAACTTGCGCTCTATTGTTCTCATTTGTAAGTCGCTTTGGATAAAAGCGTCTGCTAAATTAATAAATGTTAAAAAAAAAAGTGTGTGCGTGCGTGTGTGCATGTTCAATATAGAGTAGGCTAGGCCTATGTCCAAGTTGATGCTTTATATTTTTATCTGAATCATTGGAGTTATGCAAACAAGAGTTGTTCCCTAACAGATTTCAAAGTTTCTCTTTTCTTCTTCTTCTGTATTTTTTTCTTCTAAATGTTAATATTTTCATATTACTATAAATGCTTTCTTGACCTGTCAGTGATGGAATTGTTCAGTGTTGCAGTATCTTTTCAAGGAAACAAGAGGGTGTAGGCTATAATAAGAACGAAAAGCTACCCCTTCTCCTCATTAGATACGTTTTTCCGTAGAAATATAGGCTATACTTTTTTCTTGTTTAGTCAAATGTGACAACATGCCCCATAGGTGGGGTAGCCTACATTGTAACAGGACCATAAAACAGATTAAATGTTATCTGATCTAATAAAAAAATATACAAGACGATCTACAATTCTCAAAAAAATTAAATTATTAACGTTTTCATATAAAATAGTGGCATTTTTAAATAATTAAAAATAAACTAATTTTTGAGTTTGACAAACACACAGCAAAACACAACTATACAGCTAGTTTAAAACATAATAATTTCTGAACAATTCATAATTTCTGAACAATGACTGTCAGTCTTTATTCACCTTTTTTTCTCATGGTTTCTCTAAAAAAAAATATATAGAATATAATAGCATAGTTGTAAAAGGGGCACATTGTAACGCAGCAACTGCGCAACTGGGATTTTAGCCCGTCTTCTGCTGGTTAGATCAGCATTAAAGAATTATCTCATCTGTTAAATAACAGATAGTCTATACGATTAAAATAATATCAGATTTCTCATTTTAAATAAACACAACAAATAGAAATGAAAAATGTACATAAGTAAGAAATTTACTTTGGCTGTGGTTAAATAAATGTTCAGTGATATAATAATAATATAATAATAATAATGATACATTTTATTTATAGGCACATTTCATGGCACTCAAGGACACCTTACAAAATCCATAAAAGCAATGACATTAAACAATAAAACCAATACAGCAACAAACATTAAATCAAATAAAAGCCTGCCTAAACAGATACGAGATTTAAGATGAGATTAAAAGACCGAAAGACTAGAACTGTTGCAAACTTCTACAGGAAGTGAGTTCCATAATGGGGAGCCGCATAACTGTCACGGCTCCACCATCTGCACACTCCGCCCACGCTCCCCGGATTACTGATTCACCATACCTGTACCTCGTCACCTGCTCACTATCACATTCACTTCCACTTCACATCCTTGTCTGATCTCGTCTTTCCATGCACACATACGCTACCTCAACCCTTACCTGAACTACTTACCTGTGATCCTCGTCATCCGATTCCGTTCCACGAACCTTCTGCCATCTCCAGTGACTCTCTCCTGTGTTTGTCATCTAGCTCGTTCCAATCTCCATCTGTGAAGGGCAGTTCTGTTATTCATCAGCTAAGTTCCATTCATCTCATCCTCATTGTATTCAACTCACCATTTACATCTGCTGGCTTCCGTGCTTCTGTTCAAATTAACATCCGCAGCCATATCACCCTGTAGCCCAAGACCGGTTGCCCACTGAAGCTAAGCGGGGCTGAGCCTGGTTAGTACCTGGATGGGAGACTCCTGGGAAATCCAGGTTGCTGCTGGTAGAGGTGTTAGTGAGGCCAGCAGGGGGCGCTCACCCTGTGGTCTGTGTGGGACCTAGTCTCAGCCTCAGACGTCACGCCCACGGAACGTTGGCTAAACGTCTGATGCATATGGTACACTTAACTGGAAACACTTCAGGAATGTCGAAGTCGTCATCTGATTGGTTGAATTTTTTCGGATTTCCGGGGGGCGCGAGTGTCGCGTTTATTTTTGGTCCGCCGGGAAACAAAGCGCAGACGTGTGATTGCGGAAGAAAAACTGTTGTGTTTACATGAGTGACAATGAGCATTTATCAAGATCAGCTAAACGTAGAAAGTATGCGAGGTTCACGGCATAGACTCTTTAAGAGATGTCCAGGAGTTTTGTTTGAGGCACTTAGTGGAGACTTATTGCACGCCGGTCTGTTGTTGTGGGGACATTTCCACGCCCCCGAAACGTGACGCTGAACGAAACAAACTGTAATTGGTTGTTTGACATGACGGTCAAACGGCCTTTTGGGCGGGCCTTGGCCAAAGAAAGCTGCTATGAATTCCAGACCTTCAGCCGAAGGTCTGGCTACGCGAGACTATGTGGGACATAGAAATCCCAGGATGTCCTTCGTAAAAGAGTAGGGGTGTCCTGGCCAAAATATGCCCCTTGGCCTCTGTCCATCATGGCCTCCTAATCATCCCGATACACTGATTGGCTCTGTCTCCTCTCCACCGGTAAGCTGGTGTGTGGTGGGCGTTCTGGCGCAATATGGCTGCCGTCGCATCATCCAAGTGGATGCTGCACATTGGTGGTGGTTGAGGAGATTCCCTGCTTCTATGTAAAGCGCTTTGAGGTCTCAGAAAAAGCGCTATATAAATGTAACGAATTATTATTATCCGTTATATTTTACTCGCCTGTCTGCCTCATCACTATCCGTGACAATAACCAAAAGCTTTGTGACCCCATAGAAGTTGTGTGAGTGCGTGGAGGAACAAGTTTAAGTGCAGAAGCCATGGGGTCATGACATGGGGTTTTTTATTTTATTATTATGTTCCCTTAGGTGCAAATATAGTATTACTATAGTTTTTTTTACAAAAAACTTTTAAAATGTAGTGATTTATGACCTTTTCCCACCCTGTTTCTCATCCTCTGATTCAAACAGTCTGTTTTGGGGGTGTTTCCCCTTTAAGAGTTCAGTGTTAACGCCCACTGTTATGATTGGCTAACGTCAGTGCATGCATCAATTATTAACGCCCCCAGCCAGAACCTGTGCGGATTCAGCGTATTTAAAAAGTAGTTTAAAGTTTTAAACACATTACTTACAGTTTGCGTTGTCGTTGTTGAGCCCAGAATAGTCGGCACAGACTTATCTTTGAGCAACAGTTTTCTGGCAAAGCCAGCATCATTTTGGGATTTGTTCTCAAAACAGTCATCCTTTAAATGTATAGAACAGACGCTTAAACTAACACTGCCGTGACTGAGACGTCCGCAAAAAATAAAGTGCATCCATTTTCCCCTGACGACTGGATCTTTCGCAGCGTATTCAAAGATGTTGTTTGTCCACAGCCAGGAACAGCACATCTGCGGCATCGTAATTTCCCTGTACACAGACCCACTCGCTGTCCGTCGACTGAACACTTGTGAGGCGCACGGCGCGCGGGCGCGACAACGATACGAAATGAGCGTAGTTGTCTTGCGCTTAAAGCGTAGCTGTCTTGTTCTGGAGGCGTATGCAAACGCTGGTACGTCACTTCGTACCGTGACGTCACTTCTTACCATGAATCCAGAACGAGCTGTATTTAGAGCTTGATTAAATAAATGATTCGTTTATAATGGGGAGGACGTCTTAAGCTATGAAACTTGCAGGACATTTTAATGGTACAAAGACCTCTTATATACCAAAAGATCAAGGCAAATTTGGTTTCTCATGTCATGACCCCTTTAAAATGCGGGAAGGAGTATGAACAAGATCTACAAGATATGAAGGAGCTAATTTGTTAAGTGCTTTGTAAGTTAGTCAAATCTAAAAATTTACACGGAATTTAACTGGGAGCCAATGCAAATTTTGTAAAACGGGAGAAATATGTTCAAAAATGTACGTTTTGGTGGTGACTCGAGCTGCGGCATTTTGTACCAACTGTAATTTATGTAAAAATTTGGAAGGAAGCCCATAAAACAAGGCATTTTAACCTGATTTGACAGAGGAACAGAACAATTATTTATAACCACAAAATAAATATTTGATTTAGCGCACACACACACACATATATATTTATATACACACATGCAATATTTATTTTATCCAAAGCGACTTACAAATGAGAAACAATAGAAGCAATTAAACTAGCAGTAGGACAACAGTATGTAAGTGCTATGACCCTTCACAGTTCAATCCAACACTTTTTGGACACAACACAATTTATTTATTTATTTATTTATTTTTTAGAATAAAGTTAGAAGTTAGAATAGAGAAGGAAGTGTTAGTATTAATGGATCAAGTGCTGCCGAAGAAGATACGTCTTCAGCAGTTTCTTAAAAATGGCTACGGACTCAGCAGCTCTGGCTGAGTTCGGCAGATCATTCCACCAGCAGGGAACTGGTCATGGTGAAGGTCCGAGAGAGAGATTTCGTGCCTTTTTGAGATGGCACCACAAGACGCCGCTCGGTTGCAGAGCGCAAGTTTCTGGATGGCACATAAGTCTGAAGTAATGAGTTCAGGTACAAGGGATAAGTGCCAGTGGTTGTTCTGTAGGCAAACGTCAGTGACTTGAATTTGATGCGAGCGGCAACTGGCAACCAGTGCAATTTTGTGAGGAGAGGAGTGACGTGTGCTCTCTTCGGCTCGTTAAAGACCACTCTAGCTGCAGATTCTGGATCAGTTGCAGAGGTTTGACAGAGCAAGCTAGAAGACCAGCCAGGAGAGCATTACAATAGTCCAGTCTGGATAGAACACGCTCCTGAACAAGGAGTTGTGTAGCATGCTCTGATAGGAAGGGCCTGATCCTTTTATGTTGTACAAGGCAAATCTGCATGACCGGGCAGTGCTAGCAATGTGGTTTGTGAAATTCAATTGGTCATCAGTTATAACTCCAAGGTTCCTGGCTGATCTTGATGGAGTTATGGATGACGAGCCTAGCTGAATCAGTGGCTAGATGTTGGGTCTTAGACACCTCACCCCTCCACGACACCCTAAAGGACCTACCCGAGTGCCCAAATAATTGTCTTATACATTCACAGTGTAACTCTGTGAGCGGTTTCGTAATAATCTCCGAAACCACATCCAATAGAGGCCGATCATTACAAGCCAGTAGCACACATAAGCTGCAGATCCATATATCAAAAACTTGATCTCCTCTTTTTTTCCATCTGTTGTCCAGTTCACATTGCATTCCCTGTAGATGGTGTACCCCAGGCCTGATAACAAGATGGCTGCCCACAGTGAAAGGGGTGCCAGGGGAATATAGTTCCCCACCATCTTACGACGACCCGATGTCCCCCAGCTGCTTTTATTTATGGTGAAAAGGGCAAAGTATTTGGCGGGCAGGAGGCTGGTCATGTAGAGGGCAGAGTATAAGGACATAAAGAGCATCACTGCATTTTGTCGTAGGATGCAGACATAGGCTGCCTTTATCAGACCAATCAACTGGATGCAGCACAAAACCCACAAAATGTCCCATAGAGTGCGTGTCCAGAAGAGCTTGATAATGGTGGCAGTGACAAAAAAAGGAAAGATGCCAGAGACAATGGATTCGTAGGTCATCCACAGGTTATGCTTGTGCCACCACATAGCATTGTAGAGCCATTCACGAAAGTAGGATTTGGTCCAACGCGTCTGCTGATTGAGCCAGCGCAGAAACTGGCCGGGAGTCTCGGTGTGGCACTTAGCACGGGCAGTATACCTTAACAAAAACTCACCGTTAAAACATGTCTGGTTGAAATTAAAAATACAGTTTACAAGTATTTGACATGAAAAGAATGTTGTGCTCATTATAGAGGATGATCACTTCTAAATCATCAATGGTAAATCATATTTGGGCAAACAGTATACTTACTTTGTAGCATAGCCTATGCTTAGCATTCGATTGGTGAGATGGCGGTCATCCCCAAAAGTGCAGTGGGTGCCGAGAAACTTCTGGTTGTACCAGGATTCAAGAAACTGCTGGAGGAGGTCATTCCTATAAAGACCTGAAGCCAAGATCATCAAACGCAGTTATTCATACAGACAAAATATTTAAGGTGGGGTATGTGATTTGCAAAACGGCTGGCAGATTTAGAAAATACACAACTCAAATGGTCCTACCTTCTTTCCTTTGACTCCACCCATTCAAAGAACATGGACATGGATGGGGGGAGGGGGGATGGTACGACCGATTGATTGACGCACTTACTGTCCAATGATTCTAGGTGGTCTTGGAAATGATTGGATGGAGTTTTTCGAGTTCTGCCCGTTCCACAGATGATTAAATTGCTTAATTTTTATTTCAGTGCTTCTAACTCAGTGGCTGTAAGTAGGAATAGGATTTTAAGTGATTTTGAAAAAATGGCCAAAAAAGAGAATTACATACCCCACCTTTAATATTACTAGGTTAGATCAGATGAGTACTAATACCGTTTTAATCACTGTTTCTCTGTGCTCTGAGTGAACCAAAGATAGTTTAAATACTTTAAAAAACATATTTTATTCATGCTACACTCTTAAAAATAAAGGTCCCAAAAGGACGCTGGATGTTGACGTCAAACCGACTTTCATTTCCAACCAAAATGCAACCAAGATCATCCACTGACTGACATTACTACTTTCTACTCAAAGACTTTGACAGAAATGTAGTGAAAAGTACGACATTTGTCTTTCAAATGTAGTGAAGTTAAAGTAAAAAAGTTTATAGAAAAAATAATACTCAAGTAAAGTACAGATACTCAAAAAAGTACTCAGTATGGTACTCAAGTAAATGTACTTTACTGTCCACCTCTGCCTGTCAGTGAACAGTTTTTAAAATAACCACTTTTTTTCTTAGTGTGAAGAACATAAATAATCATTTCCACTATGAATAACCTTTTGTGGAATGGAAAGGTTCCATGGATTTCTTCATTTATTATTATTTATTTACCTTTATTTTTAACATTAGACAGTTCAGAAGTGAACATGCTGTTTGTAACACATTTCACTTTTGTAGTGTTTTTGAGTGGAATATTGAGTGAATATTCAATGAGGAAAACTCATTCTAAGAAGGACTTGATTTTATCCATCTTGAATTGATTCGATTGCAAAAAAATAAATAAAATAAATAAAAATGTTATAGCCTATACTGAAATGGAACCGAATGTTATAGTTTTCTAAAACAGTGTCTAAATAGCAATTTGGCTTTTAATATTATTCAGTAGCCTGTAGTAACATCCGCAGAAAAGGAGTGTTGTTTCAGAGGCAGCACAAGTTATTGTATTCAATGTTTTGATTATGAAGACAAACTTTTTTTATTTGAAATAAGCTGCACAGAAGACTCATTCAGTATATGACCAAGAACATGCATTCATAGTATAGGATCAATTTAGTTTCATATACACTTTTGGTTTAAAAGGTTCTGTATTACATACCTAAAGGGCCACTGATACAGGAGACACAGTCAAAGAAGGACTGGCAGGACCTCTCAATGTTAAACGCCACCCAGTAGCGCAGGCTGCTCATGAAGCTGATATAGGAGTCTTTAAGATTGAGGATCATCACGTCGCCTCCCACGGCACCGTATTTCTGGTTGCCCTCCAGAACCTTGCAGAGCTCCACTGTGGCCAGAGGGTCTAATTTTGTGTCCGAGTCACATACCTAATTACAAATAGTAAGGTAAGGTAAGGTAAGGTAAGGTAATTTATTTTTATACCATGGTCTGGGTGAATACTCGATTCTGATTGGCTGCAGGGTGTCCGTTAAAAAGTGATAGAGGACACCTAAATAAACTGTCAGGCGTAACCAAGGAAATTAAGTTATTGTTTGTAACTTGTAACTTTAGATTTCGATTGTAAAACTAATTAAAATATAAACTAATGTTTTAAAAATGTGTTATTTGGCAAGTGACCATGGTATAAGCGGGTTAATGCCCTTCGAGGTGTCCATTGTCAGGTTTTAATGGACTTCGGCAGAGGCAACCGTCCTCCGCTGCGCGTCGGCCGGTTCACACCTCGTCGTCGTCCATTAAAACCTGACAATGGACACCTCGTCGGGCATTAACCCTTACATAAAGTACAATTAAAAACAACGGTAACACTTTACAATAAGGTTCGTTAGTTAACATTAGTTAAAGGAGAACAATCTTAACATTGAGCTAATTTTGTTGTAAATTTGGAGTGCTGTCAATACAGAGAACAACGACAAAAATCAGTGTTGCCTACACCGTGTTATCCTCTTTTAAAAATTTGGACCCTATTGACTTCAATGGGGCAAGTTTTAAACCTGCTTTTAGCCTCTTAACATCCTTGATGTGTCATTACAAGTGCCCAGCCATGTTGAGTGATTCCTTCAGAGTGAACACGAGTGAATCTGACTGCAGTAGATGTGAAAGATATGGATAAAATGATGTTATATCAGCCAGCGCACATACCTGTATTTATGTCCTGTTTTCGGTCAAAGTCCAAAGTAGTCGATTGTCGAGTTCACGCGCGTGATCATAGGTAAACTTATGCGCGTGAACTCGACAATCGACTACTTTGGACTTTGACTGAAAACAGGAACTAAATACAGGTATGTGCGCTGACTGATATAACATCATTTTATTCATATCTTTCACATCTACTGCAGTCAGATTTGCTCGTGCTAAAAGCAGGTTTGAAACTTGCCCCATTGAAGTCAATAGGGTGCAAATTTTAAAAAGAGGATAACACGGTGTAGGCAACACCGATTTTTGTCATTGTTCTCTGTATTGACAGCACTCCATATTTACAACAAAATGAGCTCAATGTTAAAATTGACCGGAGTTCTCCTTTAACTACATTAGTTAACATGAACTAATAATGAATTGCACGTATACAGCATTTATTAATTTCAACATTTACTAATACTTTATTAAAATCTTGTGCACATTAGTTAATGCACTGTGAACTAACATGAACAGCTGTATTTCTATTAACTAACGTTAACAAAGATTAACAAATACAGTAACAAATGCATTGCTCATGGTTAGTTCATGTCAGTTAATACATTAACTAATGAACCTTATTGTAAAGTTACCAAAACAACGGGTAGTTGACCAATGTGCTGTACAATTTGTAGAAACATGCAATGAGCGAATGTATAGCGAATGTATATAACATTTATACAGTGTAATACATATATCTAACAACTCTCATAAAGCAAACAACCTACCAACATATCAGCAATTAGAGTTAGATAAAAAAGATGAGTTTTTAAAAGAGATACAAATAGTAAATGATTACAAATAGTAGAATATGAAGAAAATGGAAGAGTATTTCTTACATATTTGTTACTCTAAAATTCAATGCTCAAGTTGTTCTTAACATAAATGCTTGTAAATATCACTAACCTGTATATAATCCACAGAGGATCCTAGTGCCTTGAATGCTGTATACATCACTTCCCTCTTTCCTCCCCATTTTTGCATGATGCAAACACACTTCTTGGTCCTAATGAGTTCTTCAACCTCCGAGCGCTGGGGGTCTTCAAACATCACCCCATCATTTCCTTCTGTACCATCAGCTTCGGCTGCATTGTTAGCTTGGCCAGTGGGGTTCCAAGAGTGGTAGTTGTTTTGCCACACATAACAGCCAGGATCCTGGTCAGCAAAGACCTCCCGGAACATCTCCATCATGTAGCGGTCGTCTTCAGAGTTTCCGTCCACCACCATGATAATGCGTAGCAGCTCAGTTGGGTATTGCAGACCCCATACTGACAGAAGGCACTCATGGAGATAGGCAGGGTCCTCCTGATAGGCTGATATAGTAAAGCCAATGGATTTTGTGTAAGAGCAAGTGTTACGTCTTGCATGCATGCGCCGATGCTCCACAAAGGCAAAAAAGCTCTGAATTAGGATGTGGACGCCTAGCAGCAGTCCATAGAAACCAAATGAGATGATGTTATATGGAGATTTAGCTATAGCAAAACCATAAATGAACGCCCATAACATCACCCCAAGGACCAGGAGAGCAAAAAGAAATGTGAGAATGGCTCGGATCAGAGAGCCAAAACATCTTAATGTTGGCTTGATGTCCATTTTATTAGCAAATTGCTAGAAATAATGGAAAAAAAGAAAAGTTGGTACTGACAAACATCAGGTAAAGTAACGCGAATGCAATTTTCTTTTTCTTAATATAATGTGTAAAATTACACGTATAATAAATAGTATAGAATTAAAATCAATAAGTTGTTTTTAACATACCTCTTCGGACAAATCTTCACCCAGGTTTATTCACCCTTTCCTTAACCTGCTCTCCTCTAGATCTGACTGTTCACTGCAGGACCTCAAACGTATAGGCTATCTATAAGCATGCTTCACTCAATATACGTCACAACTCAGTACTCTTCTTATTGCATACTGTTGGGTATGTGAGGCTTGAGGATGGACGATCATTCCAGATAATTTGGACAAATTTTTGCACTATTTCCCTTTTAGGTATGTATATATGAGTGGCGGATCATGCATATCAGACCTAGGCGTTCCGTGTAGTCCAACCTGAATTAATAACTTTAGCACATACTCCATAATCGTGAAATTCTGGTTTTTATTTTGCTCCGGCAGTTCAGGGTCAATGCGGAGAGTTCGGGAAAGGCCGGGTAGAGAGAAACGAGCGAAGTTAGGCCCCAGGGCTGAGAGGTTCTGTAGGCTCCCCATCCCCTTTTGATTTATAGTCTCATTTTAAAAAAGTGTAATATCTAGGTCACAAAATGCATTGGTTTCTTTCGAGACTTACAACCGTGAGGTTTCCCTCTTTGAGCCAGAAAACACCATAATATTGTTATTAACATATCACTGAGCCCACTTGAGCATAAACACAAGACACTTTATTTACCAACCACACACAGCAACTTATGTGATAATAAACCCAAAATATGTGAAACTTTGACAGAATTTGGGTGTGTCAAGCGGCACGCGACAAAAATTGAGCAATTTAAATTTTATGCAAATGAGAAGCGATTTTGGCGAGCGACAACCATTAGGAAAGAAGCCTTTCAGTGGAGCTCACCGTCACCGTCTCGAGTGCAGTTAAGACAGAAGAGTTCGAGGGCGATTTCACTGTTTTATATGTTTTGACTGTAACTAACCACAAACACATGGATATAATAAAATGATGCATGGAAAAAACTGTTAATTTAGCACTGCTGCAGACAGTTGATGTTCCAGTTTCCTGCTTTATGTTTCCTGGGGGTAATCCATCAGCCAGAAACTGAAGCTTCCCCCGGGCGCCGCCATTCTAGCAGAACATCACGTGCTGTTAGCATTCCATTGACTTTTGACATTGACATTTTGGTGTCACTTTGACAGCGAATAACTTTACATCTGAGGTGTTTAAAGACTCCATTTGTCCATTATTTATTTCTAAAGAAACACGACAATTTATAAAAGGCTCCATTACTTTGTATCTTACGTTATGGCCCCGTAGAAGCAGTTTTTGTAAAAATAAACATAACCACGCGACTGTCGCACAGTCGAGAAATTACCGTATAGACCGGCGGAGAAGCTCGCAAGCAATCGGGGGGACGTGGAGGCATAAAGTCAAGGGAGAAGCCCATAGAGAGTGATAAAGTTGCTCCTGCTGCTAGCTCATGGACAGCTAATACTCAGGCTCTGCGTCTCTGCGAGATTCGGAAGGGAATGATTCAGATTTCTCTCGGCACAGCTACTAGAAGACGGACAGCTGTCAGACAGGTTACTCACGTCACATCTACGTCGTCAAGCTCAGTTTGAGCCTGCGCAGTTCGCCCGGCCATCAGGAAGTGAGTGCTTCTAATTGACTTCACTTTTCTCCATTGAAACCTATGGGGTCGCTGTGTCCATCTTATCTACTGTCTATGATGAGATCGCGCGAGCTTGGTTTTTGTTTACCGGTAACTTGTTGCACTCGCTGGCTTATGTTATTTAGCCTATTCAGCCTCCCAGGAATATGTTCTTTATGCTATTGTGTCGCTGAATAACTGTTAGTGTGTTATGTTAACATACCGGACACCTTCAGCCTGTTGTTCTGTGTGCTGTTGTGTAGTTGAATAACTTGCCTTTCCAGATTAAATGTCTGTTCTTGGTCTTGGATTTTGTGAAATAAATTTCTAAATAAATTTATATAGTCCACTGCGACTTATATATGTTTTTTTCCTCTTCATGATGCATTTTTTGACTGATGCGACTTATACTCTGAAAAATTACGTACCCATCTGATAGTACTTGTTAGAAGCAGTCGTCAAACAGCAGGAGAGAACATCAGTCTGTGAGTGTTTACTTTTCTCAGTAGATTTTAACGCGGCTGGCGTGTTTTTTCAATTGTTTTCAATGCGCCACGCTTTTAAAACGCCACAAGTGTAACGAGGCGCTGAGTGTCTTTTTTACGCTGAAGCGCTCAACGTTTTTTACAGGTCGCAGAGAGTTGAAGAATGTTCAACTTTGGGTAAAACGCAGTGCTCATCACTGTCACTTTTTCTCCATCACAGTGGAGGGGGGGCGGGACTAATACCACACCTGTCAGGACTCTGGTTTGATCTTCAGCCTTTCTGCTGTGTTTGTCTTGTGTCTTGATTGTCAGTTCACCTCACTCTACCATCACAGCTGAATCCCACTCTCATTACTCACACACCTGTTTCCCATTTCTGCACTGATTGTCTCCACTACTTAGGCCCGTTTACACAAAGGGAAGACGCAGATATTTCCCTGCGGTTTGACCTCTCATTTACACGAAACCCCCGTTTTTATCACAGAAAACGATTATTTCTCTAAACTCCGGCCAAAGTGGAGATTTCTGAAAACGGCAGTTATATGTTGTCGTGTCAACTGGGAGAAACGGGGTTTTAGGTTCTCTCTTGTCGATTCTGAGGATTCTGATTGGCTTGCATGGCTTTATCCTTCTCCCTACACTGCCGCCCATAGGTTTGGCATAGTTATGATGGCGCTCGACGGCGTATTTATCCGGGTTGTGTGCACGATGTTATTATTGAAAACGGAGGGGGGGAAATATTCGTTTCTCTAAATACCCGGCTATGTGTAAATGTGGCCTTATGCTTCTCTCTTTCTTTGGTTCTCTGTCAGTGTGTCTTGGTTTCCGTCCGTTTCACCACTGTCCCCTTGCCCGAAAGTCTTGTTTTGGTTGCTTTTAAACCTTTAAAGCCTTGTCTGATTAATTTAATCCTGTTTTGTTGTTTATTTGCCTAGTTCCTGTTCCCTGTCTCGACTTAGCTTGCTTTCCTGGTTTTTGACCCCCCTGCCTGTCCTGGACTATTGACTTGGCTTTTTCCTTGAAACGTTTGGTTCGTTACTGTTTTTTTGACCCCAGCCTGTCCATTGGATTTCGACTCTGCCTCGCCCTCTTACTTGGTGGCTTGGCTACTAATTATTTTGTGTTTTGTTTTGTTTTGCTTCAACCTTTTGGATAATAAATTCCATTCTCAATTGATCTGCTCTTGGGGCCCTGTTAACTCTGCACCACCCTAACACACACCGACCAACCATCACATTCTGCTTGTACAATAAAGGCATCGGATGAAACGGACTCAGACATAAAGGCATCGGGCGAAACGGACTCAGACATAAAGGCATCGGATGAAACGGACTCAGACATAAAGGCATCGGATGAAACGGACTCAGACATAAAGGCATCGGATGAAACGGACTCAGACACAAAGGCATCGGGCGAAACGGACTCAGACATAAAGGCATCGGATGAAACGGACTCAGTCATAAAGGCATCGGATGAAACGGACTCAGACATAAAGGCATCGGATGAAACGGACTCAGACATAAAGGCATCGGATGAAACGGACTCAGACATAAAGGCATCGGATGAAACGGACTCAGTCATAAAGGCATCGGGCGAAACGGACTCAGACATAAAGGCATCGGATGAAACGGACTCAGACATAAAGGCATCGGGCGAAACGGACTCAGACATAAAGGCATCGGATGAAACGGACTCAGTCATAAAGGCATCGGATGAAACGGACTCAGACATAAAGGCATCGGGCGAAACGGACACAGACATAAAGGCATCGGATGAGACGGACTCAGACATAAAGGCATCGGATGAAACGGACTCAGACATAAAGGCATCGGATGAAACGGACTCAGACATAAAGGCATCGGATGAAACGGACTCAGACATAAAGGCATCGGATGAAACGGACTCAGTCATAAAGGGATCGGATGAAACGGACTCAGACATAAAGGCATCGGATGAAACGGACTCAGACATAAAGGCATCGGATGAAACGGACTCAGACATAAAGGCATCGGATGAAATGGACTCAGACATAAAGGCATCGGATGAAACGGACTGAGAGGTCTGAGGCTGTTTCGTCTGATCCCTAATTGTACGAGACCTGACACCTGACATTGTTTTTCCTGAGACCTGAAGCTTTTCAGTCTGAGGCGCGATGCCGTTTTGTCCAATGACTGAAGCCTTTTAGTCTGAGGCATGATGCCTTGTCTTCATATGGCTGAGGTCTGAGGATGTCCTAAAATGTACACCGTACATCTGATAGTACTTGTTAGAAGAAGCAGTCGAACAGCAGGAGAGAACATCAGTCTTAGGGCATGCCTCCACCCCTTCCAGTCAGGCGAGGGGTGTGTGTAAAAATGAAGTTAGTGGAGAGGACAACCGGTGTGGCAGTGTCCTCTGATCTGATCCAGGTCTGTCAGGGCCAATAGGCTGAGACCTGAATGACTAGAAAAAGATGTAATGAAATCAGCTTTGTTTACAGCGGACTGGCAATTCCAGAGACCAATAGGAAAAGAGAATATACTAGAAGACACTGGAAATGTACGCAGGTTGTTAGGATTGTACCGCCTCCGACGTGTGACATTAGATTTACGTATGTTAGTAATAGTAGGGATTTGAAAACACAGTGTAAGAGAGCTCACAAACAGAAAGATCAGCTGTCAGAAATCTTTGAAAGAAAGACCTTCCTATCAGAGTATGTTACACAGCTTCTTGTCCAGGCGCTTGTTCTATCCAGACTGGACTATTGTAATGCTCTCCTGGCTGGTCTTCCAGCTTGCTCTGTCAAACCTCTGCAACTGATCCAGAATGCTGCAGCTAGAGTGGTCTTTAACGAGCCGAAGAGAGCACACGTCACTCCTTTCCTCACAAAATTGCACTGGTTGCCGGTTGCCGCTCGCATCAAATTCAAGCCACTGACGTTTGCCTACAGAACAACCACTGGCACTGCTCCCCTGTACCTAAACTCATTACTTCAGACTTATGTGCCATCCAGAAACTTGCGCTCTATTGTTCTCATTTGTAAGTCGCTTTGGATAAAAGCGTCTGCTAAATTAATAAATGTAAAAAAAAAAGTGTGCGTGCGTGTGTGCATGTTCAATATACAGTAGGCTAGGCCTATGTCCAAGTTGAAGCTTTATATTTTTATCTGAATCATTGGAGTTATGCAAACAAGAGTTGTTCCCTAACAGATTTCAAAGTTTCTCTTTTCTTCTTCTTCTGTATTTTCTTCTTCTAAATGTTCATATTTTCATATTACTATAAATGCTTTCTTGACCTGTCAGTGATGTCATTGTTCAGTGTTGCAGTATCTTATCAAGGAAACAAGAGGGTGTAGGCTATAATAAGAAAGAAAAGCTACCCCTTCTCCTCATTAGATACGTTTTTCCGTAGAAATATAGGCTATACTTTTTTCTTGTTTAGTCAAATGTGACAACATGCCCCATAGGTGGGGTAGCCTACATTGTAACATGACCATAAAACAGATTAAAATGTTATCTGATCTAATAAAAAAATATACAAGACAATCTACAATTCTCAAAAAAATACAATTATTAACGTTTTCATATAAAATAATGGCATTTTTTAATAATTAAAAATAAACTAATTTTTGAGTTTGACAAACACACAGCAAAACACAACTATACAGCTAGTTTAAAACATAATAATTTCTGAACAATTCATAATTTCTGAATAATGACTCTCAGTCTTTATTCACCTTTTTTTTCATGGTTTCTCTAAAAAAAAATATAGAGAATATAATAGCATAGTTGTAAAAGGGGCACATTGTAACGCAGCAACTGGGATTTAAGCCTGGTTAGCCCGTCGTCTGCTGGTTAGATCAGCATTAAATAATTATCTCATCTAACAGATAGTCTATACAATTAAAATAATATCAGATTTCTCATTTTAAATAAACACAACAAATAGAAATGAAAAATTTACATAAGTAAGAAATGTACTTTGGCTGTGGTTAAATAAATGTTCTGTCATGATTCTGCATCTAGTCCTTGTCTTTAAGTCTTGAGGCAGGATCATGACAGACCCATGTTTTGTGTGCAAGCACATGGCCTTGTGTTTGGGCTGTGTGCTTGTGTTGTCTCGTTACTCATCCACGCCCCCTTGTTCTCCTCGTTAGTCATTATTGTTTCATCTGTCACCTGTTGACATTATTAGTTTCTCCCTATTTAATCCCCTTGTGTTTGCTGTCCTGTGCCGGTTCATTGTCTATCATACGTTGTCAAACTTTGTGTGAAACTACCCATGAGTTACCTGTTGTAAGTCTTGTCTGGAAAGTAGTTTTTGATCTTGTCTTTACTGTTAGTTTAGTGTCTAGTTTATTTTCTGAGTCTTAGTCTTATGTTGTCTGTCTAAAGTAGTCTTTTGTTCCTGTCTATGTTTTGCCCCCTCGTGGGTTTTGTTTTCCCTGTTTTTGTCTTTAATTAAACATTGTGTGTTGCATACTGTCTGCGCTTGGGTTCATCTGCTATCCACATAACATGTTCAGTGATATAATAATAATAATATAATAATAATACATTTTAAGGCACATTTCATGGCACTCAAGGACACCTTACAAAATCCATAAAAGCAATGACATTAAACAATAAAACCAATACAGCAACAAACATTAAATCAAATAAAAGCCTGCCTAAACAGATTTTAAGACGAGATTTAAAGACCGAAAAACTGTTGCAAACTTCTACAGGAAGTGAGTTCCATAATGGGGAGCCGCATAACTGTCACGGCTCCACCATCTGCACACTCCGCCCACGCTCCCCGGATTACTGATTCACCATACCTGTACCTCGTCACCTGCTCACTATTACATTCACTTCCACTTCACATCCTTGTCTGATCTCGTCTTTCCATGCACACATACGCTACCTCAACCCTTACCTGAACTACTTACCTGTGATCCTCGTCATCCGATTCCGTTCCACGAACCTTCTGCCATCTCCAGTGACTCTCTCCTGTGTTTGTCATCTAGCTCGTTCCAATCTCCATCTGTGAAGGGCAGTTCTGTTATTCATCAGCTACGTTCCATTCATCTCATCCTCATTGTATTCAACTCACCATTTACATCTGCTGGCTTCCGTGCTTCTGTTCAAATTAACATCCGCAGCCATATCACCCTGTAGCCCAAGACCGGTTGCCCACTGAAGCTAAGCGGGGCTGAGCCTGGTTAGTACCTGGATGGGAGACTCCTGGGAAATCCAGGTTGCTGCTGGTAGAGGTGTTAGTGAGGCCAGCAGGGGGCGCTCACCCTGTGGTCTGTGTGGGACCTAGTCTCAGCCTCAGACGTCACGCCCACGGAACGTTGGCTAAACGTCTGATGCATATGGTACACTTAACTGGAAACACTTCAGGAATGTCGAAGTCGTCATCTGATTGGTTGAATTTTATCGGATTTCCGGGGGGCGCGAGTGTCGCGTTTATTTTTGGTCCGCCGGGAAACAAAGCGCAGACGTGTGATTGCGGAAGAAAAACTGTTGTGTTTACATGAGTGACAATGAGCATTTATCAAGATCAGCTAAACGTAGAGAGTATGCGAGGTTCACGGCATAGACTCTTTAAGAGATGTCCAGGAGTTTTGTTTGAGGCACTTAGTGGAGACTTATTGCACGCCGGTCTGTTGTTGTGGGGACATGTCCACGCCCCCGAAACGTGACGCTGAACGAAACAAACTGTAATTGGTTGTTTGACATGACGGTCAAACGGCCTTTTGGGCGGGCCTTAGCCAAAGAAAGCTGCTATGAATTCCAGACCTTCAGCCGTCAGTCGAAGGTCTGGCTACGCGAGACTATGTGGGACATAGAAATCCCAGGATGTCCTTCGTAAAAGAGTAGGGGTGTCCTGGCCAAAATATGCCCCTTGGCCTCTGTCCATCATGGCCTCCTAATCATCCCCATACACTGATTGGCTCTGTCTCCTCTCCACCGGTAAGCTGGTGTGTGGTGGGCGTTCTGGCGCAATATGGCTGCCGTCGCATCATCCAAGTGGATGCTGCACATTGGTGGTGGTTGAGGAGATTCCCCGCTTCTATGTAAAGCACTTTGAGGTCTCAGAAAAAGCGCTATATAAATGTAACGAATTATTATTATCCGTTATATTTTACTCGCCTGTCTGCCTCATCACTATCCGTGACAATAACCAAAAGCTTTGTGACCCCATAGAAGTTGTGTGAGTGCGTGGAGGAACAAGTTTAAGTGCAGAAGCCAATCTTAAAATGCGGGAAGGAGTATGAACAAGATCTACAAGATATGAAGGAGCCAATTTGTTAAGTGCTTTGTAAGTTAAAGTCAAATCTTAAAATTTACACGGAATTTAACTGGGAGCCAATGCAAATTTTGTAAATGGGAGAAATATGTTAAAAAATTTACGTTTTGGTGGTGACTCGAGCTGCGGCATTTTGTACCAACTGTAATTTATGTAAAAATTTGGAAGGAAGCCCATAATACAAGGCATTTTAACCTGATTTGACAGAGGAACAGGACAATTATTTATAACCACAAAATAAATATTTGATTTAGCGCACACACACACACATATATATATATTTATATACACACATGCAATATTTATACACAAACTTTTATTTTAGATTTTTTTTTTCATCTAATATCCACTATAAAATCTTAATATTTATATGGAGAGAATAAATAGTCAATATTTATAGGCTAATCATATTTACATATATAGAAAAAGATGGGGACAGTAGATCTTTGATGTTAGGAAAAATACCTGAATTAACTTTTAATAAGCTTTTAATATTCAGTCAGTTTACACGTGCACAGAAACTTGTTTTGATGTGAGCTTAGAGCCTTAGCTGGAAAAAGGGAGCTTTAAAACATTCATTATAAATGAATAATTAATCTTCTATACTATAGTATACCATCTATGGCAGACATACACAACTCAACAGTGTGATCATGACCTGGGTGCGCCTTTGCTTTGTCCCATGAGCAACAATCCACCATCTGTCTGTCTGCTCGCTGTGGAAAGAGGAAGAGATAGGAAGAGAAGAAGGGAGAGCTGGGATATGGAGTGCGTTTGTGAAACTCCACGGGGCAAATTTTTTGTACGTTATGCAAATTGACAAACTCAAACAACGCCTGAAGTAAAACACCTTCGTTGTGTTTGTAGTTGTCAGTTAGCTGTGACTGTAGATGAGCGCTGGCGATGGTTGGGACTGGGAGGAGTTTCAACACTGAAAGGGTTAAGCCGTTCATTACGAACCGACCCTTGTGTTTTCTTATCGGCGCTGAGACGTTCGAGCGGGCAGGACTCGGCCGAGCGCGAACAGGTTTCGCCAGGGCTGCTTTTCGCCTTGAAGCTCAATAGCTTTGGGTGGGGTTTCCACCGACACCAGGAATGTACCGCGGATGCGTTCGCTGAACAGGGGGAGAAAATAATCGACTTTTTAGGGACGGAAAAAAGTTTATTCAGCGGCGACTGCAAGTAACTCCAACCGTAAAGGTAAGAACGAGTTCGAAAGTCTCAACTTACGAGCGCGAGAGTCTCAAGTTTATGAAACAGAAGAGAGTCAAAAAGTGTTGAAGAGCAGTTGAGGGTTGACAGTGCAAAAACGTTGTAGCCTATGGAAACTATCAAGCTTGCTTCAAACGTTTTTATTATTAAACGTTCTTTGCACTTTAATCTGAAACAGACACGACATGGTTAAACTATTCCAGCCTATTGAAAGAGTTTGAAGTAAGCGCATTAAAACAATTGAGTTAGCCTAAACTTGTCTGAACAGTCAGTTTGGAGTTGATGAGTGAAGCTTTGTGCGCGTGGACATGATTATTTCATCATTTATGAACAGTTATAAACACGGTAAATGTTCTTAAAACTACGAAATATTAGTATTTTATTAAGAGTTAGTCTACTATTGATCTTTGAAATGGTTCAGTGTCGTGGGCGCACAAAATTGTTCCTTTATCAAAGTAGGACTTTGGTTAGGGATTGGTTCATGTCATCTTACATTGTCTCAAAACATTGCACAACTCGAAATATTAAATTATCAATCTGTATTTTGTACTTGCACTGATTATTTTTGTGGGTGAGGCAGGTAAACCTCACCATGAACAGACATGCGCATTCCTCTCATTGTCATCTTTCATAATTCCCTACACATGGTTGAGCTTGAGTTATGATATGACATTTTAATTTTGCACTTGTTGAAACAAGAAGCTCTGTTGGAGATTTCTAAGAGGGTGTTGATAGTTGATTACTGGCAGACTAAATCTAACAGAAACTAACTTACAGCACATTATAATAATTATTGGATGTTTTTATTGGGAAGAAATGTTTTAGGGAAATCTAGCATGGTTTCAATGAGCTGAGATAAAAAATATCTAGAACCAGATGGGCAAAAGTTAAAGTAGCCTGTGTGTATTTAAAATAATAATAATAATAATAATACAATGGGCCATTAAAAGAAATATTCAATGTCACATTAGTGTTGGACATAAATAGAGAAAACTGGATGTTGTAATGTGATTTTGAAGAGCATTTGCAGATGGAAATATATTATTGCTGATACCTATGAATAAATATTTTCATGTTATGGCCAACAAAAATGATAAATGGCTGAAATTCTATTAAATAAAGTAAAAATAAAACACTAAAATCAGTGTTGTTCTAAATACAAGAGAATTAATGCATCACAACATTATAATGCACAGTATGACAAATGGATATTCACTTTGAGATTCGCTAAAGATTACATGTAACAGTGTTATTCAATTATCAGTGTTTGAGATTAACTGTAAATGAGAATTAGATGATGGCAAAGGTAATCTAAATGTAAAAAATAACAACTGAATATAGGCCTACAACATACCAATAAATAAATAAAAATCTCTAATATCGGCCAATAACCACTATGATACTGATATATTGTGTGTCTAGTCAGGATAACTAAAGAAATCACTTGAACTGTCCTTTTAAGCATCGAAATAAAGATGGTTATATAGTTTTTTTCTTCATTTTAATATCATACGCAATTTGTTGCTGCTGTAAATATAACAAAATTTCACTATGAGCCGAATATTACCTTCTTCATAAAAGAGTCAAGGATTCATTATGAAAATGTATTTGGTCATGCAAAAATATTTTTTTGCCTGCTGAAAATAATTACAAAAACAAAGCTGTGACTGCCTGTCTCACTGCCTGTCGTCAATGGGATAGTTCATCCAAAAATGACACTTCGGTATGTGCAGACATACAGTACATACTCTCAAAAGCAAAAGTGAATCATATCTAACTGTTGGCACTTGCAGTGTAGACCCACATGTATAAGGTTTGCTCTGGTTCAAAGTAATTTCATAACATCTCTTGGGTATTTTTTTCTTTTCACATTTGGCCATCCATTTGCGAAACCAACACAGTCTGAATTATTATTATTATAAGTCAGTCATTGGGTTTACATTAAGTTCAGAATAAAGTGAAGCAGTGCGGATGAATCCACTCCAACATGATTTACAGGTCTGGGTGTCGACTCTCTTAAGGAAACATGCTGACAGCACAGGTTTCAGATAAGCTGACAAAACTTAATTATGATGATTAATCAAGGCTAGACATGAGTAGATGCATTTTTGGGGGGCATCACATAACATTCCCGTTAACAAATTTTTATGAGTCTCTTGTACATATGGGAGTTAACAACATATAATAGGCATGCTATGAAACATGTCTTGGTTAATTTATGACCTGCTCAAAGTCTGATTCTAACTTGCGTAGTTAACGCAGCGAGTCTCTTTCACAAGAGCAAAACACTCCCTTCTTTGATTCAGTCATGTGTCTTCAGTTTTTCCCTTTCTGTTTATGTCTTTTCGCTTCCCCTCTTGCCCACAATGAGTCACTCGCCAACAGGCTGACACCGTTTCCCTGGTGATGTCTAAAATACAAACAAATGTACACAAGTGGCCACAACAACCTTCAAAAACGTTCATACTGTGGCCTAACCTTGCTTAGGGGTCATTGTCTGAAGGCCGAGAACAGATAGGAATTTCATATGTACACAATGAGTCAAGCAGAGTTTTTCGGCAGGTCGATCCTACTTAGCATGCTTTGCATGCACTTTTTTTTTTTTTTTTTTTGCATAAATATTTCATAATACACTTCTAGTCTTTTGACTGATTCATGATCTGAGTTGTACAACAAATAATATTGTCTTAGCATGCAGAATTTGTGCTTCCTGGATCCTGTTGTTTCATAGTGCATATAGTAAATTATATAAGTGTTATTTCCTATTTGATAATGACTGTTGCCTAGTAGTAGGCAGACGTTGCTTACAGCAAACATGTTTGTGCTAAAATTGCACAAAATCTTCTGCAATAATATTGGACAGAATAGTGTAATAGAATAGTTTCCAGATGCTCTAATTAGATTATTCCACATGCTTATTTATTGAAAAATGTTGTTTCTTAGGTTGGTTTCCCGGCTCCACCATGGCCCACCGCTCCCAGAGTTCTTCATTGGGAGACAACCCCCTGGATCCCAATTATTTGCGTCCGCATTACCGGGAAGAGTATCGCATGGCTATTGATGCCCTGGTGGAGGAGGACACTGAGGGCTACTACAACTTTTTACAAAGTGCTAATGTAGTTGACTTTTTATCAAGGTCAGAGATTGAGCATATTAAAAGCACTGTACATTCACCACAGTGTGCTGGAAATGTACCAGAACTGCCATATCAAGACATAGATGAGGATGGGTCTTCTGACACATACTGGCCAATGCATTCTGACTTGGATGCACCAGAACTAGACCTCGGCTGGCCTCTGCAGCAACACTGTTTTGTGGGACCCACAGAGGTCACAGTTTTGGTAAACCCTGGTGTACCCGAAGTGCCCAACATTAAGGAGCAGGCACGGCGACTCATCAAAAATGCTCATCAGGTTAGTGACTTCTAATTTATAAATAACATCAGGCTGGATTTTCCTCTGTAAAAAAACATGTTTAAAATGATGAGCACTTAGGCTATATGAAATGAAGACTATGACCAGCCAATTAATACTTATTTTACGTTGGTTATTGCACATAGAATAAAATGATCATAGCAGGCTGCAAATTGGGCATTTTTGCAATGGCTTCAGTAAATGAAAACGTTTGTGTGATCAGTGCTGATCGTGATATCGCTGACATTGATATTGGTCAGTGCAACATAAAAATGACTGTGCACCTTTTGAGAACATAAATCATACACATTTTGTGCCATAATTGCATGTCATTTTAAATCAGATTTAGACGATATCAGTTGGTTCTTTAGGAAAAAGCTATGCTTTTTTAATTTTTTCATTCTTACAATCTTGAATTGTAAGTAAAGTTTAGTAAAAGTGCAAAAAAGCTTGTATCTTGTAACTTGACTAGTTTTAATTGTCAAGGTGATTCCTTATTGCAATTTTTTTCTCTCTCTTTCTAACAGGTCATTGCAGTGGTGATGGATATTTTCACAGATGTTGATATATTTTCTGATCTTCTGGATGCTACAGCACGTCATGTGCCTGTCTATATCTTGCTGGATGAACAAAATGCCCATCATTTTGTTAACATGGTGGCAAGCTGTAAAGTTAACCTGGATATGATCCATGTAAGTTCAGCTGATCTCAACTAGCCTAAGTTTTAATTAAAAGTTTAAGAAAATACAGGCTTAATGGTGGCTTCACTGGTTACAGATGATGCGGGTACGGACAGTAGCAGGCGTTACCTATTTCTGCCGCTCAGGGAAATCATTTAAAGGTCAAGTGATGGACCGCTTTCTTCTGACCGACTGCAGAGCAGTGATCAGTGGAAATTACAGGTGAGCTCAGTGACATTTGAATGCAGATAAGAATTATTCTCTGGATCATATGGCATTCTAAATGTTTCTTTCTCTCTTTTTTCCAGCTTTATGTGGTCTTTTGAGAAGATCCACCGCTGCATCGCCCATCTGTTCCTTGGAGAACTAGTTTCCAGTTTTGATGAGGAGTTTCGTATTTTGTTTGCTCAGTCTCAGCCTCTTGTTGTTGAAAATGCCCTTGTACCCATGCCACAAGATAGTTACCTTGGCAGCCAGTTTGGCTTTAAAAGGACTCAATCACTAAGGAATCCCAGAGGATATCCTCGCCAGCCTGAACTTACTGGTTACCCATACGGGGATCGTCTTGAGTCTTTACTACCTTTTCGGAGGGATGACCAGTTCCGCCATACGATTGAACCAATTGCAGGTCCTATGCAGGTCACAAAATATGCAACACAGCAGTTCAGGATGCAACAGTCATTCTTGGATCAAGGACGCTCAATGATGGCGTCCCAGCAGCTGGAAATGAACGCCTTTAAGAGGCATAGCTATGCAGAGGGAACCCGCGAGACCTACTCCTCCTCCCGGCAGTACATGAAACATCGTGTAATGAACAACTTGGAGGAGAAGGAATCGCATTACCAGCGAGAACAGCATTACTATCAGAGCGAGGGCATGGGACCTGATTCTGAGCGCGGGCCATATGACCGTCTTAACTATGGCACGTACCAGACAGATCAACAGTCTGATTCTGCATATCCCCCTGAACTTGAAGCACCAGGAAATATGAATGTTTTATCCTCTGATGACCTCAAAAGTGATTCAGAAAAACAATATTACGCAGGAGGGGGACGCTATGATCCACAAAACAACAAGAGGCCTGCTGCGGGCCACTCATATGCCTGTCAGAGTTCGCCAACTCAGCCTCATCCTCCAGACCAGAAGCAGTTGTTCTCCTCTGGAGAGCAGGTACGCCAGTCCCAGGATCCCAGTGTGAAGCAGGGATTGCGGAGCTGGAGAATCAACTCTTATCTCAGCACTTATGAAGATACAGGAGAGGAGGGCCTGCATCAGCCCATGGGTCCTGATGCTTTTGATGAGCCACATCAACAACCTGACAGCAGACTTCATGGCTCAGAGGGGCCAGGCCTTAATTTTCCAAATAGAGAGCGTCCAAATATCCCAACTAAGCCAAACATTGACTTGCGACCGCGCTATGGTAAACCCATAATCCAAGATAGGAATCCGGTAAAAGATATTCTCTCTGACCTGGGTCCCACAAGTACTGATACATTAAAGCCAGCTATTTCAGCTTCATCACTAGCATCTTCAACAGACAATGAGAAGGAGGCGGAAACAAGGGAACCAAGGGAAATCAGCATTACCAAGCACGAGTCGTTCCGATCTCGAATTAACCCAATGTTGCAAAGGAGCTCAAGACTACGGTCTTCTTTAATCTTCAGCTCCTCAAAGCTGGAGCAACACAGTTCCTTGCAAGCTAAGTCTGGTGGGGAGTTACAAGAGGAGAGAGATGAGAGTGAGCCTGTTCGATACTCATCCATTGTGGCAGAGATTCTTGAGAAGAGGAGATCGCTGTCAAGAGAGCCATTTGATTGGACTAAGCATAAAAAACCAGATGAAAAAGATGTTAAAAATGCATCAACAGGTGACCTGACTACGATCAGAGACTCCAAAGAGGAGCCTATCAAAGAAAAGGAGAAACCCGACAACCCTGAACCTAAGGACAATAAAGTTACACAGCCAACCAAGCCTTCGACATCTCAGCAAACAACTTCTTCCCTAAACGTGAATGATCCAGCAAGCCGACTTCAGTATTTCAAAGATCAGGAAAAAAAGAGAAAGACCTCACAATCAGAGTTAGATTTAGTTAAAAGTAGAGAAGCAGCCATGAAAAAGCCAGACGTCTCTGATACAGCAACCAAACTTCCAAATCTGTTTGTTTCTTCAGAGGAGTCCACTGTAAAGACACAAGAACCCTCATATACACTATCAGATCCTGTAACACAGCACCTGGCATTCACATCACATCCAAAACCTTCTGAAGTCTGTGTGGACAGGCCATACACAAACAGCAAATCTCTGACAGAGAGCACAGCTGATGCAGCAAAGAAAGAGCCTGCTAAGGAACCTGCTAAGGAACCAACTAAGTCACTCCGGACTTTCCCTTCACCCAAGTTCTTAAAACCTTTCAAAAGCTCTCAGTCCACCTCTCATCGTCGGATCTCATGCGGTGAGGAGATTCTCACGGATGCGACAGATGCTGAAAAGACAGATGCTGAAAAGCTTAAGAAGTCCCGCAGCCTCAGCTCATCGGGCATGTCCCGCACAGAGTCCAAAGAAAGCCTGAGCTCCCTACACCTCGGGAACTCTGATGGCAAAGATACGAAGGCCCTTGACTTCCTCAAGAAACAAACGCAGAGACTGAAGGGTTTGCTTGGGCCAAAGGGAGAAAAGAAGCACTCAGGAGTGTCCAACTCTCAAGACGACAAGTCAATGAAAACAGTCCCTGAGGTGCAAGAGGATCCCTCAGACAAAGAGAAACCCTCTGAATCCAAATCATCTTTAACCACAGTAGACACCAACAAGCCCAATGCTAAACCGACTCAATCACGCTATCAGTCCTCTACCTCGAATGTAATATTCAGCAGCAACCTCAGGGATGATACCAAGGTGATCCTTGAGCAAATCTCAGCAAATAGCCAGAAGAACAGACAGCAGAATGAAGAGTCTGGGAAAAGCGAGGGGAGCAAGGTAGACGACGTTTCCAACTCATCCTTACAGGTTCAAAGAAACCGGTTCGGCCGCACTCCAGTCAACCCACAGGAGAGGGACAATCTGCTGAAGAGAATAGAGAGCATGCGCAAAGAAAAGAAAGTCTACAGTCGCTTTGAGGTACTTTTTCGTAACCAAGAAGAGTGTTGCTGGGAACAGGGAAATAAAGAGAAGGCAGAGCAAGTCTGACTACATTAATCACATGAGATTCTTGTACCATATTTGTAATGTATTTTGTGAAATATATAAATTCTAAGCATAATGTAGCATTTAATGTCTAGTTATATTTATTGACGAATTGTCTTTTTCCCTTTACGTTGTTTATTTATTATTTGCCTTTACATTCTCTTGTGGTATGCATAGAATTTACAAATCTCTTTACATTTCAACATTAAAATTCAGTGTCGTTATATCCTATTTCATGCAGCGTTTCATCTATTTATGTTTTCATTTATGATAGAAATAAATGGATTAGACTATCACAGAATCTCCTGTACTATTTGTGGGATGTTTCATTCACATATCTGTCACTCTACTTCAACAGATGGGGAATAACCTGGGATAACAAAACTTGGAGGAAGGGGCCAATGTTCCTCCCAGAGAACTGTAAAGAGAACCTGAAACTGAACTAAAAATTGTACCAAACATCCCCAATACTGCTGTGAACTGACAGAGAAGCAAGTAAGTCGCTTCAGATAAAAGCGTCTGCTAAATGACTAGTAACCTAAATGGTCCATGGATCTCATATAAACACCACGAAAATAGCACAAGCTCAAATATGAGGAGTCTTGCTGCAGCAGGAGAAATATTCCTCGCTCTGTGCCAATCTGAGCCCACAGATGATTCACTTTGTCCTTATAAGGCATCAGGGCATACCTCAACAGTAATTGCACACAATCCCTGCTGGATAGAGAATCACAAAATCAGGCCAAAGGAGGGTTTGAACATCAAGAGGCTTTTTTTTTTCTACTGGACCTTTTAGTTCCTTGTGATCCATATATATATATATATAAACATGTCACGGCAGAACCTGAGATATGCTACTCTGAAGGCACTAAAACACACCCTCGTTAAAGTACACCACACAAACGCCCCTGGACACGTCATGCTGAATTTATGCTTTGGCGGTGACTGTGCCAATGGATCACAGGCATAAAGGAAAATGGAGATGGTTGGTAGACAACGCTTTTACTTGTGAAGGCAAAGAACACTGAAACTGAAAATGTAAACTACAACAAAATGACTGGAATGACTGGAAAGGGATGTATGAAAATGAAAGGATGCTTGTTCATTCCTCTATTTAAATGGTGCTGTCAAGGAAGTGGATTGAAAGCTGAGAAAGTGATGTGGGGAAGATAAATGAATTTTATTACACCAGCAATCAGATTTTGCAGTATAATAGCTGCAGACCTACTACACATGTACATTCCTGCATTAACTGTGTTTTCAGGAGAATCTGTAAAATATTAGGTTTATAAAGATGTTCTCAGGACTGGGCTTTGGCCTGTATTTTGTCAATGCAAAATGAAATTAAGATAGAATGGTATTACTGAACACCAAAGAATTCCCAGAGTGCCCTGCTGGATGTGTCATAGGACTGATTTATGGAAACTGGAAGTTGATCTAATGAGGATTATCGGATGGAGGAGTTTGAATTTGATAGAGTGTCATCAATGCAGTTTATGTATATAAATACAAATCTTGGGGAATTTAGGCTTGTTTACAAACTTTTTTTTATTGTGTCTTATAAATTCTGAATAAATGGTTTAGAAACGTGTATATTCTAGGTATGGGTATGATTTAATTGAGGTTTATATCAGTATTTGTACTTTTTTTTGATGGCATAACACAACAACAGTACATATGGCAACAAGTTAGATGTTAGAAAACACTTCTCTAACTTCTCTATCTGCTGTAAAATTAGCATTTGTTGGAATTCAGTAGGGACTCAACTCAAGTTTGCGAAATGCGACACATTCATGGTGCTTTTTCATAAGTGTCCATGTGCATCTCTGCATGCTGGGTGTGGCTTAACCCGTCCAGCAGCTTGGTCAACTGCTCCAGCTTCTGTTGCTCTGTAGGGATAGACACACAAACACACAGGAAAGTATCAGATTACTCTGAGGATGAAGTTGGTCTCTTGTTTAAGGATGTGGAGAGCTCAGTTTTAGGTTTTGAGGACACTTGTGAATGAGGTTACTGTGCAATCCTATCCTTGCAAGTCATCTAACCTTAGGATGTAAAAAAAAAAAGGCGGCGGCTGAATTCAGAATACCATACAACTCTTACTATACTATCATTATTCAGCACTAGCATGCTAATACAGTAGTGGCCAAAAGTGATGTCTGGCCTTGGAAAATTGACATCTTCACCCTTTGTAAAATATTATACAAAAAATTGTAAGGATATTATGTAGTTTTATTTATGATAACGTATTGAAACATGCCAAATTGTACAGACATCATTTTTGGCCAAGCTGTCATACAAAGAATTTATGAACATGCAAAAACAAGCGAGAAATGCTTTAAAATGCTGCGAATGCACATGCAAACTTGACTAGTCCTAGTCATGAAGGTGTGGATACGCTCTTTCCTAAGCGCTAAAACACGGGCGTACAAAGAATTCACAACATTATTTTAATTTAAAGTAGTATAAAATAAAACCTGTAGCTTGCCTTTTTTGCTAAATAATTTTGCCAGATAAATACCTTAACCAAGTTTAACGTTTTGTTCCTCCTTTATATTTACCGGTAAATATTTTTCCTCATATTTTGATGGTTCAATTGAACTTTTAGGGTTATTAAAAACAAATATCCCCTCCAGACGTTACTTTTGGCCACTACTGTATACGCTATTCTGCCTCGTGGACTGGTCAAATGAGTCATTTCGGAAAAATGACTGTATTAATTTGACTTCAATGGCTGAATGAAACCAGAAAGCATCAAATGTCACACTGAACATGCAGCTACACACTGGTCACACTGGAAAGGGCCATAAAACTTAAGCAATGGAACAAAATGAACAAAACGTACCAGCTTTCAGCAGCTGCTCAGTGGTGTATTCTGCAGACTGTATTTCTGCTGGAAGTCTTTGTGGAGTCTGTAAAAAGAAAAGAAAATGGAACGCAAAATGCAACCAATCTGTAACTAATAAAGCCGTTTACATTTTATAAGTAGAGAAAGCTTATATGTTTTTATTTAAATATCCATTTAATTAGACCACTTACAAAGACAGTAGACAGGTTTTTATGCTGCTCAATTAACTGCTGGAGCTGATTCTCAAACTTCATTCTAAAATAAATGAGATAAAAATCAGTTTCAATATACAATACGCTCTTTTATTTTACATTTCTTAATCCTGATACCATCAGCAACGGCTGCTGAACTAGTAGGTTTCCGCATTTCATTAAGAATATGGGCAGGGCATTGCATTAATGTTCTAGCGATACATGCAAAAATGTACAGTATGTTATTTTTTTTAAGAAGTTGTGACAGCATCTCATCTCTAATTCTGATATCTAAAGAGATAGTAATGCTTAAATTAAATGGGAGGAGGAGTTTCCATTCGCTGCTATAAACAGTGAGTCATACCGAATCTTTCTGTGCTTTAGTTTCGTCTCCTGGATCTGAAAGCAGTACTGCTTTACCAGTTCCTCTTTCTGATGGTTCTGCTCAAGCTGCCTACAGAGTTACAAGTTAGACTTTAAATCAGACATGAAGATGACACCCGGTACAAACATTTCTGTCAACAATTTCTCTCAACGGCATCCTATTTTTAATCTGATGTGTGTACTGGACTGGTATTGAGTGAATACACACCCTGGCCTGTACAAGACCAAAGCTCAATGTTTAGTGAGCTCAATGTTTAGGTGACTCATGTTGTGTTTTACACGTTAGCAGTTTCCATATGGTGTGCAGTAATTCAGAGCTTAAATACCCATGAGTGTTATTTGGATATCTACCTTTGTGCCTCTAGCTGGATGTCCTCACATTTGAGCTGCATAGATCTATTTAACTCTGTATGAAAAGAATATTTGTGGTAATACTGTAAATATATCTGATAACAAGGCTTAAATGTAACTTATTGGTGATTTCATGTACAGTAATGATGATCATTCAACTTGTGTGGTTCTATACAGTGTTATATAAATGCAAATCCCTCAGTATTTGGTTTTAGACGAGCACCTTCCTTTTCATTTAATGTTCCCTCCAACTGTAAGGCTTCAGCAGTTACTGTAAAAAAAAGAGAAAAGAAAACGAATTTGAATGAATAGTAATGTATAATTCATGGTCATTTGCCATTTAAAAGGATAGTTCACCCAAAAATGAAAATGCTGTCATCATTTACCGACCATCAAGTGTTTCCAAACCTGTATTAATTTCTTTCTTGTGTTGAACACAAAAAAATATATATTTTGAAGAACGTTGGTAACCAGACAGTTGACAGTAGCCATTGATTGAGTCATTTATTTCCTACTATACAAGTCAAGAGCTACCGTCGCCTGTTTGATTACTATAATCCTTTAAAATATCTTCTTTTGTGTTCAACAGAACAAAGAAACTCATACAGGTTTGGAACAACTTGAGGTGGAGTAAGCAATGACAAAATTTTAATTTTTGGCATTCCTTTAAGGTAATGCAATCATACATACAGGTATCTTCCTCCTCCTTTCTAGCACATATGAAGAGTGTAGTTTCCTTCACCTCATCTTCAAGGCTTTTCTTCGCTGAAATCAATATATGGGTGTTAATTTTTTGCTTTTTAAAAAGTGTTAATTTACAGTCTTAAAGGTGCCAATTGGCAATTTACCTTGTTGCAGATTCCTGAGTTTGATCAACAGCTCCACTGGTCTCGGTTCTGTTCGCTTGTCTATAAAACAATACCAAATGTTGTGTAAGAAATACAAAGGCATTAAGTTCCATTGAGTGGACAAACATTAAAAATCTGGTTTATGGGTGAGGCCTTCTCTATGGGAAAAACTAAGAGAAGTAACGAAACAAACACAAACTCGTCGGTTTAGTGGAATTATTTTTTAATTAACTATTTTAAAAAGAGATGTAATAGAAAATCATTAATATAACAGTTTGTCAGCGATTCATGTCATACCTGGGCTTTTTGGTGTCTTTATAATATCTTCAATGCTGAATGATGACTCTGTACAAAACGATATTTAGCAAGCTGCAATACTCAAAACTCAAACTGCTTAGCTGACAAACGTTAGTCAACACCTCTACACAAAAATAAAACAACAACCTACCAAGTAGAAGACTCATTACGACGCCAGTTATGTATTAAATACAACGAAATATCTCTAAATTTGTAAAGTGAATAAATATGTTAATGAGAATGTCGTTTGTTGTCAGTTGGAATATCTGATCGTCCACGCGCACTTTTCCAACTGCTGTTCACGCGCAGCTGTCTTTTGAATAATTGTATTGAGTATTCTCGTTAAAACTTAAACCATGCCTTTATATAACATCTATATACAATTATGAATTAAACTTAATTTCATCAATATTGATTTAGCAAGGGATCACAGAGACCTCTAAACGCCATTTGGTTTGTTAATTGGTAATTTGGCGCCATCATCTGGTAAAGCACGGAATTACACGCAGCGTGGAATTATGAATAAAAATTAATAGGCAAATTAAAAGTCTCTTTTCTTGAATCCTTTGCTACTCGTTTAAATGCAAAACTACAGTTCGCTTAAGCAAGTGTTGGATCAGACTACTAAGGGATTTGTTTAAACTAAAGAAACACGTTATTTTACAGTGTCTTTGTTGCAGGTTACATTTAGTATAGTATATAATTACTATAAATTGTGTTTAATTACATAAAACGAACCTAATCCTAACCCTATAGTAAGTTCATGTAGTTAAATTATTATTACTCATTACCTTAAATGTATAATTACACTGATTTATACTTTATTTTAGGGTGTCCATGTTACAAAGTTTTTAAATACTCTCTCTAATCAACTTGGTTATAAAATACAGACTAATAAATATGTAACATACAAAAAAAAATTATAGGTCTGGGAAAACAAGCTTTTTATTTAGAAATAGGAATTTACTGTTAAAACAATCAGTTACAATAAAAATAATTTTATATTAGTATACTTGTGATAACGAACTTAAAATTCAATTATGACAGCAGTGACAAAAAAATTAAGAAATACTGGATTAAACAAGTATTGACATAACATTCAACTGTTGTCTCTCTCTAAATGAATTTTAAAGAATATGAATTGTCATTAACACTGAAAATTGCAAAAGAAACTTGAATTGCACGTAATGCTTGTAAACCAGATCCATCGTTCATGGATTCTAAAACATACATTTGAACCAAGGATAACATGCATTTTACATGTATAACCAAAACAACACCTATTTGAATTATTAATCTGTATTTAAAAATCTGAAGAAGAAAACACACACAAAAGGGCTTCTATTGTTTGTGCTTCTTTAGTTAATGCAGGTTAATCCATTGAATTTGTCTTTTGATGATGTGAAAACCTAAGCGTTAACTTCTTTTTGTAGATTTTTCATCACCTTTGTAGTTGTAGTATAAATTATTTTGAGATATACGTGTGTGTGTGTGTGTATATATATATATATATATATATAGATAGATATAGCACACACACACCTCAAAATAATTGATACAACAACTACAAAGGCAGGTATTAACCAACAAATAATCAATGTTTTTTTGATAGAGGAAGTTAAATGAATCACGTTGATGAAAAATCTACAAAAAGAAGTTAAAGCTTAGGTTTTCACATCATCAAAAGACAAATTCAATAGATTAACCTGCATTAACTAAAGAAACACAAACGATAGAAGCCATTTTGTGTGTTTGTTTCCTCAGATTTCTAAATACAGCTTAAAAATTCAGTGATGGTTCAATAATTTCTTTTTTTACCAACGGCACAAAATCGTCTTAAAAAAATAATAAAAAATAAAGACAAATACAGTTTGGACCGAATACTGTTGCAAAGTCTTCTCAAAAACATGCCCAAACTATTTGTTACTGACGCTGAAGTGCTGGAAGACTCATTCTCATCAGTACTGCATGTGACCTTCACACCAAGGATGATCACTCCCATGGTTTTGCCTCATCGCAATCCATTCGTTGTTAAAGAAGGACCAGTCCTGCCCCGGCCAATCAGCATACGTGACAGTGACCACCTCCTCCACCGAACCGCAGTCCATAGGTCTGATATAAGGGTCAACCTTTTGAATGCCTTGAGATTGGTCAAACTGCCCCGAGTATGCATAATGAGCAGGATTCGTGAACGGACCCTCAAACGTACGGCTGTCTGTGTGTGAGACCACCTCCGTGTGTGTGGGAACGTCCGACTGAGCGAGCACATCTCCTTCAGGATACTGATGTGTATTCTCGCAGTGTATTGTGTGTGGGCGTCCCTCAGGATGTGTGTTCGTCACATCATCATCATCATCCACGCATGTTAACGCACGTCTTTGGCCTTCGATCTCAGGCGCCACTGTGACCGTGTCTCTTAGAGAAGTTCTCTCAATCACGACGGGTCCCTCCTGCAGTGACAGGCTTACCTTAAACACAGGATTCTTTACTTTGTTAGTGCTCATGCCATGCTTAGGATGGTCAATCTTCATTTTTTTGGGCATCTGATGAGTTGGAGGTCCATCAGGAGCTTTAATGGGCCATTTCTCAGAAGGGGGCAGCAGAGACTCGGCTGGGCGTTTAAGAGTCTGACTGGGACCTTCAGAAATAGATTAATATGTTATTATCTGTCTGTAACCATGTTTCTTTGTCTTGTTTTCCAGTATGAATATCACAAGATCCTTGAAAAAAAAAAAAACGTATAAAACGGGTAGTTCCAGTCCTTGATTCTGATTGGTTGAGCCGTGTTCGAAACCGTTGTAAATTACCGACCACATTACATTAGTGTTACTGCGCAACTGCCGTTTGTGATTCTTTGTTGCTGCATGTGTTGCTTAGCAACCTCTCTGGAACTACATTGCTTGGCAGAGAAGAGTGTCTTACCAGAGCCCGTCTACGGAGAGCCAGCCCACTCCCTATTAAGTCCTATTGTACCAAATTTTTGGTTGTAGTCCACTGGGGGCGATCGCCCGAGTGCAAAATGAATGGGAGTCTATGGGGCTAGACGGCTAAATGTGTCTCTTTCACCCGATTGCCGTTGAGAAATCTCAGATTTGATTGTAGGTTTGGCAAGTTCAACATGGGTTATAGGTCGAAAATTTAATGAACGAGTACTTATGTCCTTTCGATTTCTTACAGGTCGAGTTGTTGTTGCCCATAACACGCTAGCATTCTGCTAATGAACGCTGATTGGTCAGTGAATGACTGGTTACGACCAGAGATACCGCTTGATGGCATCGTGGCATCCGAAGCGGGAACAGAATGTATTCTAGCAGAAACTCTTCTAGCACGTGTGTTTACCTGTGTCGGCTGTGCTGGCGATGCCTCGAGAGAAAATAAAGTGCAGAGCGCGAAAGCACCAAAGTGACTGAAGATTGCCGTAAAGCAGTATCTCTGGTCGTACGATGTGTGTGACGTCATTGACATTTTGAAAGACTTTTTAAGGCAATTAAGTGAAAAAAATCTAACACCCAGCAATGTGCAATTTCTTTGCATCTCCTTTCGAATACAACATTCAAATTACTAGACAAAAAATTATATCTTGAGAAAAGTGGATTTTGATGGGTATAGCTCCATAGACCTCCATTCATTCTGCACTCGTCCTGTGAGCGCCCTCATATGGAATCAGAGTGGAACTGCAACCAGTTCAGAAGCCGGAAGTGTAGTGAGAGTGAACCTTCTCCCCTTATTAGACATTCTCTGGTTTATTTTTCTCTCCGTTTTGGCCTTCCGTCCACACTGAAACGGCGTTTTTATTAATGAAAAGATTTTTTGAAAACGCACTCCAAAGTGGATACATTTGAAAACGCCGTTTTCACGTTGTAGTGTGGACTGTGAAACCGGGGGTATTTAAAAACGATGACGTAAATTTAGTCATATTGTACCAATAGATATTCCTGTTTATACCAGTATTGTGCCTGTTATGTGCTATTCACTTTCACACTGTTGCTAAAAAATATTCTACATTGCACATATCACAGTCCTGCAAAGATGACAGAATTTACTCACATTTGCTGTCCTGCGGCAATACAGGAGAGCAGAAGCGTTTTAAACCTAACATACGGTGACTGCGTGCGAGCTGGACCGCATCAGTGGATGGTGAGATATTTTACTAAATAAAATTATCCTGTCAGAAGAATTGCGCGATAACTTCATTATTTATTTTTCCATCTGAATCAAATCAAGTGATCTTTTGTGGAGGTTTTACGCATGCGTAAAGGTGAATTTAACGTTTTCAGGCGTTTTTCAAAAGTTTCTCATCCACACTGAAACGTCCCGAAAACGCTTCTCAAATGTTATAAAACCGTTTTCAAATGTCTACGGATTAATGTAGACGTCTAGCATTTGTCGTCGAGTCACAGCCAATACTGTCTTAAAAAGCATTTTAACTTTTATAACATGAGATATTGGTCAAGTGACAGAAGAAACTGAGCGCGCACACGCCCACACACACACACACACACCTGTGGTTTTGTCACTTCTATCCTTGAAAGACAGCAGATCTGATCTCCACTCCACACCAGCTCCACAGTTCAACACATTCATACCTTTTTGGTAAAGAAAGGAGAATATTGTCTCTCACTGACAAAGTATAACGTATTTTGCTTTCATCTGCTGTACTTACACCATTGATAATCCTTGAGCAGAACATCACTTATGAGACATGCGGACAACCTCATCACCTTCAGAACAAGATTAAATTACCAAACAGCTCTACACAATCACATCTAATTCCAATAAGGTTATGAAAATCACATTAGTTTATAATATGAACATAGGTGGTACCTTTATTTGTCCTCTTCCGTCCTCTTTCTCCAGCTGAATAGCAATATCCTCAAGCATCTCATTTGTGATGCAGCGTTTACGCTTAATAGACAGGAGCTGCGGGTGGAGAACTTTCTGCCAACATGAAGATATTTGCATGAGCAGCAACTACAAATATGATGCCAGTATAAAGCATACGGTAGAAAAAAATAATAATTATTGAATAATTAAAGCTAATCATTTAAAGTGTTATAATCCAAATGTTTCACATGCATTATTAGGGAGTTTCAGCACCTTTAACTAGACTAGAAATTAATATTTACATGTCACATTTTATTTAGGAGTTCATTTAGTTGCTGCCAGACATGAAAGAAGACCTATTATGCTCTTCAACTATAATAGGTTTTCATGCTTGAATGCTCAAAAAACACCTTAATTTCAACTTTTTGTCGGGGCTGAACGCAGCCCTGGTCACGCTCTGGTTAGTCTCTATGAAGGCCCTCCTTCCGAAAAGCACTGATTGGTCGACTGGATCAGCGTGTTTGGGAAATGTCCCGCCCCTTACCATAACCGCCCGTTTGAACACACTACTAACTCAAACAGGCCCCGCCCCTTTATTCTGCATATGAATTATTTAAATAAGGAATATTGTGACGTGTTTGTTACCGGAATAAAACTCAAGACTACAATGGAGGCGTTTCAGGGAGTTTAGAAACACTGACACTGATATGTGACCCTGGATCACAAAACCAGTCACATGTCGCACGGGTATATTTGTGGCAATAGCCAACAATACATTGCATGGGTCAAAATTATAGATTTTTCGTTTATGCCAAAATCATTAGGATATTAAGTAAAGATCATGTTCCATGGAGATATTTAGTAAATTTCCTACTGTAAATATATAAAACATGTATTTTCTTGAGTTAATGGAGCACAATCGCGAACATAAATGCACAACTTTAAAGGAGATTCCCGAATGGTTAGATTTTTTTTTGCACCCTCAGATTTCAGATTTTTAAATAGTTGTATCTCGGCCACATATTACCCCATCCTAACAAACCATACATCAATGGAAAGCTTTTTTGTTCAGCTTTCATATGATGTATAAATCTCAATTTAAAAAAATGTGACTGGTTTTGTGGTCCAGGGTCACTCCTGCTGGAGGGACATAATAGTAACCCTTTAAGTTTCACAAGTTAAAGGAAGCACTGTACACACTTACTAGGTAGTTTTGCCGGTGGCCACCGCTAGTCAAGTGGCTGAATATTTTATTCTTCTTCAGCTTCATAGCACACAACTGACACAGGTAACAGCATGGAGGTGGATTCCCGTCCACACTCTGGCACTTGATAACAGCTTGTAGACCTGTGACAAACATGCTCACACACAGTTTAGTGCAGTGAATTTGAATCAATGCATCATCTTTTGTACGTGACTATTGTGCTAAATTACCAAAAGTGTGTTCATTCATTTAGTTTATTCTTAATTTCATCTGGGGTGTAGTGAGATCGCACACTATGTGACTGCACTCACCGATAAGAGGCTTTCGACCCTTGTAGTTTTCTAGAAAATCCTCAACGGATTCAACTCGATTAGAAGAGCGTTGAGTCTGAGCAAGAGGGGACTGGGCAATCGGGTTTTGTGAGAACCGAAAGATGTCCTCTTCATCAAAGCTGTCTGAGTGAGCCTCCACTGTAAATATAAATAGGTATTAAAGAAAATAAAGTAAAATATATTGATATTGTAAAATATATGCGTGCAACATTTATCATATTCAACTAGAGAAATCAGAACAGCACAATTAGTATCTGGTTGTGCAACTTATATAATTACACTTTTCCATTGGGGAAACCATGGGATTAAATTCAAGTATATTTGATAATTAAGTTGCACAATTATTGTAGCTGTGGGTTACAAGTCTCTTTTGCTCACCAAGCAATAAAAAAATAAAGTAAAAACAGTAATATTGTGAATTATTACAATGTAAAATAACCGTTTTCTACTTAATATATTTTAAAATGTAATTTATTCCTGTGATCAAAGCTGAATTTTCAGCATCATTACTCCAGTCTTCAGTGTCACATGATCCTTCAGTAATCATTCTAATATGATGATTTGCTGCTCACATTTCTCATTACTATCAATGTTGAAAACAGTTTTTATATTTTTGTGGAAATGATGATGCAAACCAAGAAAGTCCAGCATTTATTTGAATCAGAAATCTTTTGAAACATGACTGTTTAATTAATAAAAGTAATAATTTCTTCAAAATAAATCTAAATATAGCAAGTTCCAAATCAAAACATTGTAATGAGAGTAAAAACTAAAAAAAAAGTACACTACCACATGCTACCCGGTTGATGACGATTGGTTCCTTCGGATTAGCCTCATCATGCCAGTGATTTGAATCGTGCGTTGCAGCTTTTGTTAGCATCTGGGTTCTGATGATAACACTGGTAATCTCCACATCCCCGACAGGATCTGGACTATCAGGTGAGCTTTCATTTATGAAAAACCTATGCCTGCTTGTTAGACTCTGGGTCATCTCTGGTACCATGTTGCTCACTGGTGTTTGCAGCTGGGCTTCATATGGCGTGGTTTGGGCCAGATGCAGAGGATGCGCTTCATAGCCGACTCCAAATGAATGCATGACATTATTTTCTTCCCTAGCATGCAAAGTGTCATTCTGGAAATCAATTCTAATGGGGCTCCACTGTCTTGGTGGTCTAACGACAGTGATGGCCCTCGTGTCAGTTAGACACTGGTTTTCAGATGGCATCACATTTCGTTGTAGACTCTGATTTCTGTCTGCGATCAGAGGTTGATCCTGATTTATGTGTTGGCTGAAGGCTGGAGATGGGGAGCTTTCTAGACAAGATTTCGTCGATGAAACATGAGAATCCTCAAGACTCTGATGTGTAGATGCCTCCTGGCATCTGAGTAATGGTTTGGCAGGACCTGCGGTTCTAGGGGGCGATGCGTTTAGTGTTGGATTGGTTGAGACTGTTTGAAGGTCAATCATTTTTGGTGCTGTAGATACAGATTGTGTTGGGAACAAACATCCTGAAGTTAGAAGTTGTGCAGTCCCATCTGTGTATCCAGACTCTCGCTGTCCTTGTAGAAACATTACAATATACCAAACATATTTCAATATAATTGACCGTTCGCAAAGACCCGCCCCCTTTAGTTACTGTTGTTATGTCCGACAAGCTACGCCGCTCTCACGCCACACCATGTTCTCACACAGTGAAAAATACATCGCGGAGCAGAGAGGAGACTGACAACACGCTGACAGACAGATTAGACCAGGTTACTTTAGATATTAAACAGTCTCACCTTTCAAATTTGGTCATTTTTTAAAAAGAAATGTAAACAATAAATACCGTTTTATGGCTCTTTAATGTGTCGTGACAGATCGCTGTGTCGCCTCAGTTAAAGCTGCTCGTGAACCGATCATTTCTTCCTTCTAGTTCATTTATAGCATCAAATAAACATGAATGAACATCAGGAGGAATGTAGTTTTAACCGTGGAAAGGCGTCAGTACACTCCGCTTCTCAAGTTCAAATCCTCCCATGTTAATCTACTAACTCTCCTGACTGCTTTGTCGGACAAAATGGCGGATGGCGAAGTATGATTGGTCAGATCGCCTGTCAATCAAACTCCCTGCGAAGGGTCAATTACTACAGTATATCAGAACAGATTAAATCATGTTAAACACATTACAGTATGCATACCTTCAGAAGGGCTGTCTTGCTGATTCTTAATTGTCTTCATCTGAGCCAAAGCTAAGAACATTTAGAAAAGAGCGGTTTATGTAGGTAGACATGTCAAAAATACTGTTTAGAGTCCAGTGAGCATTTAGTACCAAGTGACAAAATGTGAAAATGGCCAAATCTGATGTGAACTACCGTAAACAGCAAAGCTGAACAAAAAGTCACTCAAGAAAGATAGAGGATTCTGCTAAATTAATAAATGTAAACTACATTAAACTTCTGTTTCAACAGCCTTCAAACAACATAATTCCACAAAAACTAAGATAAATATTTCTGAGATGATCGCTCTTATTTAAAATATAAATATACATGTTTTTTTAATTGCAGCCATTTTAAGTGTTGAATGAAGGCAAATTAAGACATTAAAGACAGACCCTCAGTGACAGGCAATGATGTCAACGTGTTGTAGATTACTTCATCCACACACAGAACCTTATGAGAGAAAAGGGAAGGTTAGTGGGGAAGCTATATTTTAATAAATAACAAAACTAGTTTGATACTCAGCAGTTTTACTTTACCTGTACATCACCTGTTCCATCCCTCTTTTCAACCATTTTGGCGATATCCATGAGAGGCCGAGCCAGAAGAGTCAGGTCTGTGTCAGCTTTCCACCCACATGCATGGTGATATTTCTGTTATGGAAATTACCCCAAAAAATAATTACATAAGAAAACTGATGAGATGACAGACGGTGGGAAAAAAATGTACAACGAGTTGAATAAATGAGTACTTGAAGCAAATACAAAAATCAAGCAGGCCTATCGCGATCATGGATTAATCATTTAATCATGGTTATTTGATCTAATCGCAAATATTTGCTATAACCACATTATACTACAAAATCTAATAAAAATATACTGTACTTCTGTATGGAAGTGGTCTATGCAAGCACAAGAGAATTGTGTATATACAGTATTAAAGAGTCATAAAAGAGTAAATTAATAGTGCATTGAGGAAAATCAAAACAAAAATATGCTCATTAGAAAATTATACAATAGAACATAATAATTGTAAACAATAAATATGCTAAACAAACAAAACATACTTAATAATGATACGTAATATAAGAAAAGCAAATTATATATCATAAAATCATATATTTTCATATTTCCTTATATATAAAATATAGAAGAAAACAGAAGAAACTATGGAGCCCTTAAAGGGACATGGTGGTGGAAAAATAATAACAATAAAAAACCAAATATGAAATGGGAGGAAAAATAATAAGTCAATGCTTTTGCGTTTGCTCACAAAAACATTTGGATTCCCCCGAGAAACTTTGTGTTCGGTCGCAAAAGCACTGACTTATTATTTTTCCTCCCATTTCATATTTTATTTTTTACCATGTCCCTTTAGGGGCTCTTTAAGAACGTGTCATTTCAAGTTTAAGCCCTTTAAAAATATAAAAATCTCAATATCTTACTATGTAATTGTATCTGTGAATGCTGCCCATGATGTGGTTTCTGATGTCAGGCTTGGTTATTCTCAAAAAGCAGACATCACAGAAGTACAGTGCAGGCTGACAGTATGTCAACACCTCAGTGATGGAGTTCAGGCCTGAAACATCCAAACAGGTTCAAGTGAACACATATAGAGCAGATTTCAGATGTTTTCTTAACTAAGGGTGTGTTCGTTTTGCTTGGTTCGTTTGGTCCGGGGCCTATACCATGAAGCCGGTTTAGGTGGCTAGCCAGCTGTGTTTCATTTTAGTTTGCGCCAACCCTGGGTTTTAGGCACCCTGGAAATCCTGAGTTCTCACGAGAGCACGAGTTGAATTTGCTCAGCGAGTTACTCTGGTGTCGAGTAATGATGCTCATTAAATATGCCCTTGTATCTGAGCTGCACCAATCACATCGGGTTATCTGATATAGGCGGGCCAGAGGCGAGATGAGGACAGCGCTGCGACGTCGAAGTCATTAGTAAACATTGCAAGATGGCTATGGACAGTGCCGGCCCGAGGCTTTTGGGGGCCCTAAGCAGAATTTGATTTGGGGGCCCCCTCCCACCACGCGGAGTCACCTGTGCTTGACGATTATTGACAAAATGTCACGCTATAATGTTACATTATAAAATTAATACAGTGAAGTTATGTATTAATACAAAATAAATACTTTAAAAAAAATAGATACTTAAATAAAAAGGTTTTAACTTTTACTAACTTGTGTTAGTAAAACACAATGTTTTTTTATGTTTTAACTGTGTTGTTTGCTTAGTTGTTATTGTATGGTCAGAGTAATACTGTAGCACTTTGCCCAAGATAAATTTCCCTTCAGGGACAAATAAAGTTTATCCTATCCTATAAATATAAAGGTTATATAAATACGCTTTAGAATCAACAGATTAAGCTATAAAATGACTACATGTGAGCTTAAAAGTTAAATTCTCTCAATACCTTTATCAACTGTATAAAGTAACTTCACAATTTTTACTTGCACTGATATAGCAAGACTTTTTCTTTTAGTTGTCCACTTCCATCATGATACGGGCCCCAGGTCTGCTTAGCGTTCACATCAGCATTTTTAACACTAAAGATACCGAACCTAAAAGCATAGAGATATGTTCACAACCTGATTGGTTGACTTTTATGATGTATATTTCGAGATGGCACTTACCGAACATTCAAAACAATGCCACACTTACAGTTTTAATCAAACCAAACATGTCAAGCGTGCCGTGAACACACACCCCTAAATCGTTTTTAGATGTTGGAATGTCTCTCACCAATGATGGGCTGTTCTCTGTTCTGATTGTGCAGATATGAACGTATGGCATTATACAGTTGACTGTGGCACCCTGGAACACAATTCACAACAATTAGGGAATACAACTAGGGCATAATATATTATATAATAGCAGCAGGAGTCTGAGTGTGACTGAATCAGTGACAGAACAAACCTGCCGAGCTGCTGGAAGACAACATAACTGGGCTGCAGAGAAGACAACAAACAAGAATGTCAAGAAACAACATGAAGGAGAAAGAGAGAAACAACAAAACAGAGTAAACTTGCAAGCTATCCACAGATACATTCAGAATAGCATACTAACATTATACTCGTACTTTATCTGCCGTGTAACTTACAGTATGTATACTGTGTGGAGTAAGTTATGCCAATTTTTTAAATATGTTTATCTTTGATCACGTGTACTGTTTTACAAACTATTTCAACTACGTAGTATGCCGTAACTAAGGGTTACAAACGTTTGCTGCCGTTGTTTAAAAAAACAAAAACCAACGGATTCTCACTAAACCGTAATCCGATGATATTGATAATACGAATATGAATTTGTTGGCGAACATGTCAGTAATTGTAACCTATCGTTGGTTGTTCTTACTCTAATCAAATTAGAACTTGATAGAACTTAGTTGATTAATAGAGAGAAAACGGCTATAAACCCAACATGACGACAAGCTGCCAACAAGCAATCCATCCGTTTTCGTCGTTGGGAGCATTGGGAGGGGAGAATAGAGACATCACGTAAAAGTAAAAGTCTGAACGTATCGCTACCACAAAACCACGTGCGATTAGCTTGTCGATTACAATCCGATACAACTCTGAACTCTGCACACAAAAACAGATAAGAGGTGGTTTATCAAAGGGTTAAATGATCATCCGCGTGCCTACCTGTACTTTATTCTTTTGTGAGGTAACTTAAATGCACGCGCGCATGCTGAGAGGTTTGGAGGTGTGCATAGAGTCGTGAATATTCATTAACACGTCAGCAGCACTAAGTTACTTCGTGTATATTTGCTCACGAATCTTGTTTTCTGTGGTGAATCTACGAATGAAGAAACAAAACTCTTCTAGACAAACTTGCAAGAGCTGAAAAATAATTAAAATGTGAAGCAAGCTCAATCTCACGGATGGACACAATTGCACAATTTGCATTCGTTGTTGTTTTTTAAATAACAAATACACATACACTTTCAAATAACAAATACACATAGGCTGCACTTTGTCTTTGTATATATTTAAATATGCACGTTTTTTTTCCTCTCTAAAATTCTTTGCATATGCATTGTCTTTAGATTGAATTAATAGTTGTCCTTATTTAGTGTGTTTTGTAATGTGATGTCCTTTCCCTTCAAGCCTGAGGAAGTGAAACTATCCATTCCAAAAATTCTGTGTTGTCTCTCTGAAGGCCAGTGTTAGGATAAATATGTTTGCGTCTCCTTTTCTGTCTATCGAATAAATTCTTGTACACCCTGAGTCACACACTCGTGAGAGATGTGCTAGGCCTACTTATTATCCATAAAGAGCAATGTTGCATCATGAATGGAGTTGTTTGTCTCTCTATGGACTCTTTCGGCTCAGCTGAAAGTCTCCTTTCTTTCCTATATGGACTTGTTATTTTGTTTGTTGGTTTCAGCCTACGCTCTAGACTTGCTATATAAACTATGGCACGAGAGCACAATAAAGCTGCAGTGTTGCCAACTAATTTTCAGGGGAAGTTGCTATAGGCAGATCGTTTTGTTGCTAAAAGTTGCTAAATGACGTTGTGACGTAATTGCGCCGTGACGTCATTACGTAATCGCGACGCAATTATTGAAATATAAAATATTATTTGAAATGCTAATTTAGATTTGTTTGTAAAATAAATTAAAAAAAACACACACACACATATAGACACAGCATTTTAAAAATGAATACAAACAACACTTTTTAATCAAACATTCATTAACAGCTATATTCACTGGATTTGAACTGGTTGTTGAACTATTTAAATGTATTAAGTAAGTTTTAAAAAACAAAAAATACTTAATTCACTAAAGTTTTGTGAGCAGTGAGTGAAATAGCATGCATTAGCCCTTTTTTAAGTTTTAAAGGTACTTGTGTAGGAAATTATCAATTTGTCCTTTTTTGTTTTTAAATTGTGACTTGCTAACCAAACAATTGTACACTGAACTTAATGTATTTAAATTGTTTTGCCAAAAATGTGAATTATTTTGCCAAAAATGTGAAATGCGTGCGTGCTACTGCTGCTGCACTCAACAAACAATTTTTGCTACTGCCGCCTGCAGTCTCGTGCGTGCCTGGCTTTAATAGACCTTGTGTAGCCCCGCCCCTACTCGTTGTCTTTTGTCTTCCGGTTTTTGCAGCAATTTCCACAGCGATCTTAAGGAATTATGAATAATCCCATCAGTCTATTTAGCTAGCTTGTAAGTGTGCTGTTTTGATTAGAGCCACTTTCCATAAGTTGCTAAAAGTTGCCAAATAAATGTTAAAAATTGCTAAATTTGTTGCTAGGTGCTTTTTGAAAAAAAAGTTGCTAGTGTAGTCTGAAAAGTTGCTAAATCTAGCAACAAAATTGCTAAATTGGGAACACTGTAAAGCTGACTGAATGAACTACATTTTCTGTGTGTCATTCTTTATTCCCTGGTACCAGTAGACTTCTACTCTGCACTGCATTTATCAGTGACTTCGTTCTGATCTAAGATATATTTAAATATGCAAGATTTTTGTTTTGAATTCTTTGCATCTTATGCATTGTCTTTAGATTTCAGATTTTAGGAATGAATAGTTTTACTTATTATTAAGTGTGTTTTGTAATGTGATCTCCTTCCCCTTCAAGGCTGAGGAAGTGATAAACTATCCACAAATTCTGTGTTGTCTCTCTGAAGCCCAGTGTGACTGTGTCAGCCTTGGCAGTGGATAAAAAAAAATAATTACTGCTACTTTAATAAGTTCACCGTACCACCACTTCCCTCTTTATCTATTCTTAAGACATATGTTTCCAGGCATATGCTTAACCAGGCCGAACTGGAAAGTACACACATATGTATTTCCGGTAGAAACAAGCAGATGATACAACTCACTTGTGAGCTACCAAATTATATTTATTATATAGTCTATAGTTAATCACAGTCTTCTTAAGTGCATTTATTCATGCCATGTTTTATCTGAGAGGCGACCTGAGGGTGACCCAACAGAGGAATGCTTTTAACCCCCATATAGTCCAGCTATGCCTGGGGTCATGCACTGCAACAACAACAAAAAGATGATTTTCTTACTCAGTATTTTTGTCTTGTTTTCCAGTACAAATATCGAAACATTCTTAAATCAAGATACATTTACTTAAGACTTGTTTTCTGAGAAAAATCAATAAAATTGAGTGAGTTTATGCCTGAAATAATAAGAAAAAACTGCCAGTGGGTTCAGAAAACTTAAATCCATGGGGAAAACATTTTTCCCTCTGCATTCCTAGCGACTCCTTCAGGTGTATCCGCTTGATTCATTGCTTCATGCTACATTAATGAGGAGAATGTTTCAATAAGTCTGTGTGAAGGTTGTTTTCTGTCATATCTCTTTGTTTTGATTCACTCCTTTGCAGCTGGTGGAGGTCTGTCCTGATGACAGTCAACCCTGAGTAAGAAAAAACTATGTTTGTTCTAACAATGTATCTATACATTTTATCTAATTTGCATATTATGTGTTCTTGGGGCAACATGCAATCAAAAAAGAAGCGTGAGGGAGTAGTAATTGGCAAGATTTTCGTAATAATATCTAATATTTCATATATTGAAATATAACTTCTTTCCCTATTCACTTGTGTCTTCCAAAATGCCTGATAAATCAGTGTCTTGTTTCGTAACAGAAAGTCATATTTTGATTTGAAACCCCATAACATTTTCCTGAGATGTTTATTTATTAAGAACAATTTAAAAATGTGTCCGATTTAAATGATCATTACAGAATATTATCATATTTTCATAAGAGTGTTAAATTTGACCACTAAATTAATGTCAGTCATTTTTAAAGGGGTGGTTGATTATGTTTTGTTCACTTTTCTAACTTTAGTTAGTGTGTAATGTTGCTGTTATAAACAACATCTGCAGTTACAACGCTCAAAGTTCAAAGCAAAGGGAGATATTAGCTTTTAAAGATATTGTTTTTTAAGGACTACAACAAACGGCTGGTAGGAACTACATGACATTCCTCCGGGGTTAGTGACATCACTAACCCTAAAATTTACATAAACCCCGCCCCCGGCAACAAGATTTATAGATTATCATGACAGAATATGCTAATCAATGTCTAGAAGATAACTACACATAAACTACATAAATTCATCAACTAACCATTCAGAAATGTCCTGTTGCTTCTACATGTTGTCACTTCTTCTTGAGTCGCTCCATTATTGTCTGACTCCGGTTTGAACATAAAAGGCTAAAAGTTTTTGAAATGTTCAGTGTGTGTGTGTGTGTGTGTGTGTGTGTGAGTGCAAGCTGTTGTAGCTCCGCCCCCTATATCCATATGCCAGACTCAAGACTTCAGTGGCATTTTTCAACACTTTCTTTCTATTTCTCTCCTTCTTTATCTCTCGGGTATTCCACAATGAACGTGTGTATTATTTCATAGCCTACATCTATTTTTAATTAATCCTGAATTAACTGTAACTTTTTATATTTTTAGTTTTCATGTATATTATACTCTTGTTTAATTTTAGAAATAAAAATAAGCTTTTGCCATTCCGTTTATTTTCTTTTTTTTAAGGCTTTAGTTTTTTTTTTTTTCAGTTTCAGTATTAGTATAGTTGTATTTCCAGTTAATAATTTTAGAGCTTCAACTTAAACTTATTTTAGTTTATTTATAGGCATAATTTCTCAAGTTTTTCAACTATATTTGTATTTTATTTTATTTCAGCTTAAGTTCACAATTAAAAGATTTTGTTTTGTTTTAGTCATTGATAATAACCCTGTCTTGATGCAATATTAATTGCAATGAAATAGTCACATAGATGCTCTCTCCCACATATATTGCTATGCTCTTATTTCCAATGTTGGTTTAAGTAGCAAATGGTGGTAATAGATGAGAAATGTACAAATCAAATCTGTAAATCAAACACAGGAGAATGAGAGAAGAATAGGCTTCTTCTCTCATTCTCCTGTGTTTGATTTACAGACACACATTTTACACCCTTACCACACACACACACTCGCATATTCTTTATGTGAGAAGATAAAAACTTGAGACAGTCATTTTATGGTAAAATTTGAAATGTATGGTAGAAACTGTCTGCTGTGCTTTCTGGAAATTGATCATACAGATTTATATATAAGAATGTTTCAGGCATTAAAAATTTTTTTTATAAAAACTTTTTATTAGAATACTATACTTGAGGAAAAAAGCTGAAGGACCATTTCAGATATTGTCAAAAACACAACATATGTTATTAATCGTAAGTGTTTTATTAATAATGCATGCTCCTGGCTCATTAATATCCCGTATTGGAGGTCAACAAGGAGCAGTTTAAAGGGATAGTTCACCCCAAAATGAAAATCCTGTCATCATTTACTCACCCTTATGTTGTTCCAAACCTGTACGAGTTTCTTCTGTTGAACACAAAAGGAGATATTTTAAATGCGTCAAATGTTTGATTACCAACATTCTTCAAAATATCTTATTTTGTGTTCAACAGAAGAAATAAACTCATACAAAAGATTCAGCCTCACACCACAGGAAGATCTGATCAAATAATCTGTGGAACCATCAAGACAATCGGGACTTTAGGCTTGTCAGAAAACGAGAATAGGGTCCAAAATCTGCCAGATTATCTTGTGTTGTGTTAATAACTGCATTCTACTGACACCTATAGGATTAATGCTGTATATCATCCCAGAGTCTAATCACTTTATTGCTTCATTATTCATAAAGGAATAACAAACTCAGTGCTACATGAGTCCAGGTAACTAACTACAAAACATAACATTTAATAAAAAGCAAATAAAAGAGCATGCAATTAATCAAAATATGAAACGGAATAGGTTTCCAAATCAATATAACAAACAGAAACGGAGGCAAACCAAAGAGATTTAAATCACCTTAAACTGATAAGAACACACCTTAAGACCATCATAAACCTACATTCAAATGTGAATAATCCTCTAATGTATTTCTCATATCACGTCTATATTGTTTCCTTTCCACATTTCTCTCTTATATACACACACACAAATATAGTTTTTGTCATTCAAGAACTGCCAAAGCAATTAAAGGGTTAATAATGTTTTAGGACCATCAAACAGAGAAAACAGTGTCTGTAGACTTCTCGCCAAATGCAACATCTCTTCCTTTGAATATCTGCTTCTCTTTATGTTTTGTTTTGTAATTTTCGCTCTCATTCACAACTCCTTTTCTCACTGGGGAGGATCACTGTAAGAGAAGGGGGAACAGTTACTGATCTGCTCTGCATGTGCATGCCCTATACACTGCATTCAATATTGAAGGACAAAACTTCACTTAATAAATGCATATTGCTCACATAGTTTCATAGGTGCTGTCTTTCGTTTTGAGGAACCGCATGGCGAAAAAAGCCCCAGCTTGCAACACCAACACCAGGATGATCCCCCCAATGAAGCTGGACAGGTCAAATGATGCTTGAGAGAACTCAGAGCTCACGTTATCTGTGTGTGAGAGTGTGTTATGACAGAGAATGAAAAAGAGAATTCAGTAAACAACTAAAACACAGACATGTGAGGATTTATACAGAGAAAATGAAACGCCTCACCTTTGCCTCCACCAACAGCGGATCCACCATCTGCTGCTAAAGACAACACATATATCAACACACTCCCTTTAGAAAACATTCATTTGCAAATGTACGCAGGTTGTGATATACTATGGCAAGCCGTTTTAACATTTAATCATTTAAGCATACTAGTATCTATTTTCATGCTACTAGTACTTATTTTTTAGATACTAGTATCTATTCCATTAAGTACTAGTACTTATTCATTAGATACTAGTACTTATTCATTAGATACTAGTGCTTATTCTTTAGATACTAGTGCTTATTCTTTAGGTACTAGTACCTTTTTAAAGATACTAGTACTTATTCATTAGATACTAGTACCTAATAAATAGATACTAGTACTTATTCATTAGATACTAGTACTTATTCAATAGATACTAGTACTTATTCATTAGATACTAGTACTTATTCATTAGATACTAGTACTTATTCATTAGATACTAGTACTTATTCATTAGATACTAGTACTTATTTAATAGATACTATTCATTAGATACTAGTACTTATTTAAATAGTGACTAGTAACTATTTTTTTGTTACTAGTAAAAAAAACCTTTTTTTGCCATTGACTTCTATGGGATCTGTCATTTAGATATCAACTAATCACTTCTGACTAGTATCTATTCCAATTTTGACTAGTACATATATATTAGATACTAGTACTTATTCATTAGGTACTAGTACTTATTTTTTAGATACTAGTACATTTTTATAGATACTAGTACCTATTAAATAGATACTAGTAGCTATTAAATAGATACTAGTACTTATTCTTTAGATACTAGTGCTTATTATTTAGATACTAGTGCTTATTATTTAGATACTAGTACTTATTCATTAGATACTAGTACTTATTCATTAGATACTAGTACTTATTTAATAGATACTAGTGCCTATTTATTAGATACTAGTATTTATTCCAAATGTTACTAGTAAGATTTTAAATTTTACTAGTAAGATTTTTAATTGAACTCTACCGTGGCCGTTCTGACTAGTCATAACATAAGACTAGTAAAAAAGCAGTTGTGACTAGTAAAATAAGAATAGTTACTAGTAACAATTACAAAAGATACTAGTGTCTAATAAATAGTTACTAGTATCTATTGAATAAGTACTAGTATCTAATGAATAAGTACTAGTATCTAATTAATAGATACTAGTATCTAAATAATAAGCACTAGTATCTAAAGAATAAGTACTAGTATCTAAAAAATAAGTACTAGTATCTATTAAAAGGTACTAGTATCTAAAAAATAAGTACTAGTACCTAATGAATAAGTACTAGTATCTAATATATATGTACTAGTCACAATTGGAATAGATACTAGTCAGATGTGAATAGTTGATATCTAAATGACAGATCCCATAGAAGTCAATGGCAAAAAAAAATTTTTTTTACTAGTAACAAAAAAATAGTGACTAGTCACTATTTAAATAAGTACTAGTATCTAATGAATAAGTACTAGTATCTATTGAATAAGTACTAGTATCTATTGAATAAGTACTAGTATCTAATGAATAAGTACTAGTATCTATTGAATAAGTACTAGTATCTATTGAATAAGTACTAGTATCTATTGAATAAGTACTAGTATCTAATGAATAAGTACTAGTATCTATTTATTAGGTACTAGTATCTAATGAATAAGTACTAGTATCTTTAAAAAGGTACTAGTACCTAAAGAATAAGCACTAGTATCTAATGAATAAGTACTAGTACTTAATGGAATAGATACTAGTATCTAAAAAATAAGTACTAGTAGCATGAAAATAGATACTAGTAGGCTTAAATGATTAAATGTTAAAACGGCTTGCCATAGATTATCAGTTTTTTTTTTTTGCTCACTTTGACACATGCCGGTCTCATTGTAGACAGAGCAGCCTCCAGAGTCTTCAGTGTCAGACATGCATCTTGTGTCATTTCCTGAAAATTAAACACATTTTTTACACTTTAAGGCAAGCCTCCAACGTTAGCAAAAATACAGTACACAGTGAAGAGGCCAGAGGACTTTTTTTAATGATGTCAATGGAGGAGAGGCTTCCTGCTTTTGCAGTAAAACTGCTAATCGGTTATTAATGAATCGACAGCTATCGTCTAAGCTTCAACATGTTTGCCATTAAACATTCGTTTTGGATTGATCTATTTTAAGAGTTTACGGAGAAAATGCTATTTTATAAGAGAAGTTGCTGACTATTTTGCGACAGGTAGGATTCCATTTACAGCATTTCTCATTAATTTCTATGGTAGGCTATCCGCAAACAGTGATTGACTGTCGCACAACTCTGAGAGAAATTCAATGACGTCAAGGCTGTAATGTGATTGGTTATCAAGGTTGGCCGCGTTACGCTTTGTCCAATGGGCAGCACTACCCTAAAACACGTCCTTAAAGGGATAGTTCACCCCAAAATGTGGTCATTACCACATACCAATACTTACCCTGAAGTTATTCCAAACCTGTATGAGTTTCTTTGTTCTACTGAACAAGAAGATATTTTGAAGAATGTCTGTAACCAAATCCATTTGATGACCCCATTGACTTCCATAGTAGCCTAGGCTATGAAAACAAAAAAATTACTATGGAAGTCAATGGGGACCATTAACCGCTTGGTTACAGACATTCTTCAAAATATCTTCTTTTGTTTTCAGCAGAAGAAATTCATACAGGTTTGGAACAACTTAAGGTAAATGAGTAAACTTGAGTAAATGATGACAGAATTTGTATTTTGGTGAACTATCCCTTTAAATAGTTAAGTTCGGCAGCACTTGATCCAGTAATACTAACACTTTCTCTTCTATTCTATTTATTAAAAAAATAAAAAAGCACACGTTACGTGTTCTGCGTTAGCTTAAACTGAGAAGGGTCGTAGCAATTGTATTTTGTTGTCTTACTGTTAGTTAAACTGCTTCTATTGTTCTCATTTGTAAGTAATTTTGGATAAAAGCGTCTGCTAAACGAATAAATGTAATGTAATGTAAGTTGTGTTTGTGTAAAGCTGGGTGGGTAACGTTATAGACAGCATGTAAGCCTATAGTTGTATTTTAGAAATGGGTCTAAATGAGAGCGAGAAAGAGACTGTGTTACAGAAATGGTTGCCTTGGCAACTGAGCATGAATAGACTAAGATGCTACTTCTTGTTGAACATCTCTCTCTCTCTCTCTCTCTCTCTCTCTCTCTCTCTCTCTCTCTCTCTCTCTCTCTCTCTCTCTCTCTCTCTCTCTCGTTATGTCTCCCTTACACTTATTTCCAGGAGGGTGGATAATGGCGTTGAATTATTTACAGAGTCTGATGTCTGTGTGGACGGGAGCTGTAACTGCCTGTGTTTGAATAATTCACCGGGTTGTTCCTGAGCTCTCTCTCCGTGGCTCGGATCGCATGTCCGTCAGTGGGATCCTCTGTATGTATGTGTGCATAAACAACAGAGACATTGCACAGGAGAATACATTCAAACTCATATGCTATGCTACATGTGTTTTTTACCGTCATTACAGCTTTGCCAGACACATCGAGTCAGGTTGAGGGCCGGGTCTCCGCTGATACAGCCATCACACGAGTCAAACTGAGAACAGTCCCCGAGTGAATCATCTGTCAATCCATCAAGAGATAAAAGATGTAAGCTTATATTCACCTGCTCACATAACACCTCATCCCCTGGTTTCACAGACAAGGTTTAAGCTAGTCCCAGACTAAAATGCATGTTTGAGCTGTTTTATACTGAAAGCAACTTGCACTGATCCTAAAATAGCAATGTCAGTGCTATTGTTTTGTCTCGAGAAACACACCAGTATTGTTGTATAATGCATGTAAAAAATAATAAAAAAAGCTATTTAAATGTTCTAATTGAACTAAGGCCTATTCCTGGCTTAATCTAAACCCTGTCTGTAAAGGCCCTTATGTTTGAGAGGGAAGTTAGAAATGTTACAGGGGGACATGCTAATAGTTGATACATAATAATCTCTTAATAATTGTAAGTCTCGTTCAGCAGCACACACTCAAATACAACTGAACAAAACAGACTTTTTTATAAAGGCTTAGCTACTCTAAATTTGAGCAAAACTCTGCAATCTCAAAAATTGCAAGGATTATAGTAATGTTTTAAAAATACTAATTTAAGATCTTACTAACATGTCTTGTTTATAAGCTAAAATCATAAATATAATGATTAAAATAAAAGTTTATGTCATGGCTGAGATACATCAGAGAAAGATAAAGATAAGGGAAAACTATTTTTAAAGTTAAGATTCTTCAGCATACAATCTTCTTACCTGGTTCTTGTGAATTGGTTATAATAACCTGCGTTAGAAGTGCAGTCCCACAGAGTGCGGCCAACACACACCTCATCCTCAAAGACTCGACGGTGATTCCACCGATAATAACGAATCAGTCGAACTTATAGTCAGACTTACTCGGCTGAACACGAGCCCAATAAAGCAGCTAAAAGCTGAAACAAGCCAACAGGTTGAAAGTGAAACGCCCGATGAACTGAGAAACACACAAATAACTTTTCCTCACCCCAAAAAGCCGAAAACTAAAAACTTAAAGAATAGGAGTCATAAACACACACGTGTCTGTCAAGCTAACATCCAGTCCTAAATGTCTGTGTCCTCCAGATGAAAGGTCGTTGTGAACTGTGAGGAGTGTGTGTGTGTGTGTGTGTGTGTGTGTGTGTGTGTGTGTGTTGACGTCATGCACTTTGATTCAGTGGGACTGGAAGGTGTGTAATGCGAGACGGGTAACATAGCAACCAAATGGGACATGACCATGTCTTGACATCCACACCACTGAAGAAATTCTGCCTTTTCACGAGCCGACTGCAGAAATGTGTCACACCTCAGCCCAGATTCAGGTCCATACTGGTTCTGTCCACCTTCTGTCTATCTGTCTATCTCTCTGGTGGCCCAGAAAAGCTTTAGGGATCCAGTTGTAATATAGCGGAAGGGTAAAAGGCTGTGTGGATGCCTATGGCCTATTTATATATTTAATATAACACACAAACACAGACCAAAAGGGAAAAGAAAAAAACACAAATGATGGCCAACAGGAATGTCACAATATTTATATGTTTCAAAATATACAAAAATAGATTTTAGCATAAATATATTTTCAATAAGTTTTAGTTACTTAAATGTATTTTTTTTGGCCATTTTTGAGTATATTTTCATTCTATTTACATTTATACTGTACAATATATATATATATATATCAGCCGATAAAAGCAATTAGCCTATTTATTGGCCATCAGCCGATTGTTACATAAGATCGGTTTAAAAAGCCAATTATATCGTCATGAAGACAAGTGTTTAAAACTACCTCATGTGTAACTGAGTTGTATACAAACATGTCAGTTTTTATTAGTGTAATTATTATATCAGAAAATAAATAGCATTTGAATATAATAGCTATAATATTATAGTAACGTACCAAATGAGAGGGTTCCCTGTATAATTTACAGTTGGGAGAGATTTTTTTTTCCTTAAGAAAATCAAACTATCGGTATCTACAGATATTTTTTCGCCCCCTGAAGTGCATTTTTTAATATATTTTGGCATTTGACCGTTTAAACAAACATATATTTAGTGTATATTTTAAATGTTGTTGTTTTTTGCTGTAGGGTCAGAGCCGGAGAGACTGAGACTTTGACTTAGTTACGTAACAAGTTCCCCTTTCTCCATCCCTCAAGTCCTCTGCATCCTCGCCGTCCTCCTGGATGATCACGAAAGTCACAACATCATGAAGTGGGCAGAGGAGGTGATGATGTAATGAATGTGGGTGCAGGAGGTCATCTTATGTAGGAGGAGGCGGTCACCACTATCAGTGCCACATCATTTTACACATCTGGGATCTCTGCAAATCAGGTCAGCATTTGTTTTATCCACACACACAATAAATCCAGTGCCGACCCACCGCTCAATTAAAACCCACTGAGAATCTCACCATCACTCTGTAAACTTGCAAGATCAATTGTTAGTGCAAGGCTGTGTGAATAGAGAGAGAGAGAAAGAGAGAGAGAGAGAGAGAGAGAGAGAGAGAGAGAGAGAGAGAGAGAAAGAGAGAGAGAGAGAGAGCGAGAGAGACAGATGTTATAATATTTTATTATTTTGATGTGTTTATAATTATTATATGTATTCCAAGCTTTGGCAATATTGTATTGTGTACAGTCATGCCAATAAAGCAATTTTGAATTGAATTGACAGAGAGAGAGAGATAAAGATAAACTCTAGCTCAATCACAACAGCAGCAAAGTATGTAACAGCCTGCCACAAACTACGAGAGTCAGCCAGTGGACAAAACTAAAGTCTGAATGTTGGTACAAATGTACAAAAGTGTTTTTTTTTTTTTTTTATGTATATATATATATATATGAATGTATTCATACATTTGTTTACGGATTCATTTTATTGATCTGTTCATTGCCAATGTAATGGCCAATGCTTTGGCAATACTGTACAAGTCATGCCAATAAAGCTCATTTGAATTTGAATTTGAGATAAAGAGAGAGAGAGAGAGAGAGAGAGAGAGAGAGAGAGAGAGAGAGAGAGAGAGAGAGAGAGAGAGAGTGGGCGTCCTCCTCTAGGGAGAACTAGGTGCAGAGATAAAGACGCGCATGCGCTCTGCAGATATTAGGTAACTGGGAGAAATTCCGCAGTACACCCCCCACCACACACACACACACACACACACACACACACACACACACACACACACACACACAGACTTCCCGCCGAAACTGAGGACAAGGAGAGACAGCGCTAGAATGTTAAATAGTGTCTGTCCTCTTATTTCTCTCATTGACATAATCTCAGCGAACCTCAGAAATGAGCTTCTGCTGTATATCTGCTCGTGCCGACTGACACGTGAACTGCATTAGGCCAATGATGTTTTATTGCTAATTACGTAGATTGTTACTAAACAGATTTGTACAGGTTTGATAAAGCGAACACTAAAGCTGCACCCAGACAGAAATCCTGGAAAACTGTTGCTGTGTTTATGCAACACGGTCCAGTTGTGTTAGTCTGGTTGGTGTATTCTAATGTATTTCGGTTGATTCAGTGATTTCAAATAATATTACATTTTATATTAATTCGGATGTATTTGTTATTATATATTTTTCAGTGTGACTAGTTTATAGCTGGTCTAGTAATTAGCTGGTGCACACTTGTAGACTATATTGTGCCAACAAACCAGTTAATACGTACTCGCGGTTTCACAGACAAGGCTTAAGTTAGTCCCAGACTAAAATGCATGTTTGAGTTTATAACTGAAAGCAACTTGCACTGGCACGTCTTAAAATATGTCAATGCCATTGTTTTGTCTCAAGATGCACACCAGTAATGTTTTTTTCTAAGACATGTTTATAGGAATGCCCTAATTGAAGGCCTAATCCTGGCTTAGTCGATGAACATAAGGTACAAATACATTCCATAACAGCTTAAGGTAGCCAACTAATTTATGTTTTAATAGTACCAGCTAATGTCCAGCTTAGACCAGTTAGAAACCAGTTCCACAACACAGCTGGATGTTTCCCGCAACAGGGTAGTCTTAAAAACAGGATTGCTTGACAGTATCATCAGTCAGTATCTAAGGGGGTTGATATTAAATTCCTCTAGCTGGTGACCACCGGAAGCACATGCCCTTTTACGGAGAACAGGAGAGTTTCCCCGTATTGTAGCGCGCGCGCCCACTCGCTTCATTGACATGCAGAGCCACGCGAGCACTGCGACGCCCACGCGCCGAATCTGCCGGGAAGCGCCATAATCTCCTTCATCTGCAGGGAAATTATGTCATAGCTCAGCTGTATAACCTTCAGGCATCCGAATAGCAGCATATTAAAACAAATGCTTAATTAGGCAGTTGTGTGCGTGCGTGCATGCGACATGATACAATTAGCTTAGTCAAGGTTACAGATGAAACACATGGGATTTTGTGAAAGCAATAATCGTGCCACGCACGCACCCCAATAGTGCGGCACAACTGACGTCACCATCAAGTTTTTCAGCACCATGGACAGCAGTGACTCACTCGCACATTCACTCTCCATCACACTCGCTCGGGCATGCATGCAACACAACACACCCATTGGTGCGTGCATTATGTGTGCTGTGTTAGTCAACTAAGTTAGTTGTAATATTTCGAGATTTTTAAGAAAACCCTGACTGTGTCTTTTGGTTCACGCAAGGGCTGCCTTTAACAAGGCCAATTCATCTCTCTCTCTCTCTCTCTCTCCCTCTCTCTCTCTCTCCCTCTCTCACGCGCGCGCGCCGTCGCAGTGGGCGGGGTGAAAGAATGCGGTATTTTTATGAATGAAAAAAGCTACGACAGAGGCTGGTGTTCCTGCGAGTCTCCTGATTGGCCAACCGGGGCAGAATCGCCCGTCATCACCGTAACTGACGTCATTGGGGAATCGGTGAGGGTATAGCTCTCTGCCCACCGGAGCCGAGTGTTATACAGAAGCGCTGGAAACACCGAGGACAGCTGAGCTTCGCCAGATATCTTTTTCACGAGACCTGGATTTGCACGGATCCCTGTTATTCACTGGCGGCTCGAGCTCAGATTTCTGCTGGATGCTGGCGTGAGGAATTGTCAGCTTTGCAATCTTCACCCGTAAGTGTTTTATGCATCTTTATATGTACTATGTGAAAGCTTGTTAAATTTGAGTTGAGTTACTGTGTTGTCAGAAATGCGCTGTGAAAATACAGCGAGAATATTGAATGCATTGTTACAGGGTTGCATTGTGTATTTATTTTACATAACCGTGTATGTATAGACCAATCAGCTAGAACTTCAAAACGGTGATTCCCATGCGCGCGCACGTGTAACCCCACAGGATTCAGGGGATATACTTGAAAATATTTATTTTGATTATACACCTACAAAACCTACTGAAGTAATGACTCGTGTGTCACGTGAAAGAAAAAGATTTCAGTTTTTTTTCAATTTTCAGATTTCAGATTTACTTACAGCTGCAAAGAGGATGGAAAACATTGCTTTGAAATAGATAGGATGATATGAAAATAGGGCCGCAAGTTTAAAATCAGCCTTTCTATGAACAATGTAAATGTAAAATGTTACCAACAATACCTTACCACACCTAGGTAACACTAAAATAATGCAATATGCAGTGAAAAAAATGCGTAAAATGTAGCATGTATACAGACACAAGAATGAAAAAGAAATATTAATATTTTATTATATTAATATAGAATTTATAATTTTTATATAATATAGCTCACATCAAAGACATTTATAATTTTAGGTAAATGTACCATGCTGCCCACAAAAAAATATTAGGCTACATAACAGCAACTTTGATAATAATAATAAATGTTTTTAAGCAGAAAATCATCATGATTTCTGAAGGATCATGTGACACTGAAGACTGGAGTAATGAAGCTGGAAATTCAGCTTTGATCACTGGAATAAATTCAAGTTTAAAATATATTCAAGTAGAAAACAGTTCTTTTAAATTATAATAATATTTCTGTTTTTACTTTATTTTTGATCAAATAAATCCCGCCTTGGTGAGCATAAAATATAGTAGTAGTGTATTTATATTATATGTTTCAATGCAGAATTCATCCATATATTATAATTCAATATTATTTGTACATTAAAATGTAAATGCATTAATGTAAAGAAGTGTTCCCTTGCCAGCATCTCGAGCAGTGCTTGTAGTGAGCTTTGGTTGTCAGATGTTGTTCCCAGCGGTTCCTCGGCGTGTCATAATGAGGTCAGGGGTCTCCCTGCTGTGGACTGCGTGACTAACCCTTCTCTCCCTCCCCCACAGAAATGGCCCTGAACAACTCTGAAGTGGGTTTAGAAGTCATCTTGGCGATGGACCAACTCCTGGAGCTCACCCCGTCCAACGTGACCCCTATACCCCTGGAGTCCGGCACAGTGATGACTCCATGGGACGTGGCGCTGTGTGTATCCGGAGCTGTGATCTGCTGCGAGAACGCCATCGTGGTGGCCACCATCTTCTCCTCGTCGTCTCTGCGGGCTCCCATGTTCTTGTTGATCGGCAGCCTGGCGTGGGCCGACTTCCTGGCAGGGGCGGGGCTTCTTTTACACTTCCTGTCCCGCCGGTGCGTTTACTCGGAGGCTCTCGAGCTGGGAAGTGTGGGTCTGTTGGTGAGCGCGCTCTGCGCGTCAGTCTTCTCTCTGTTGGGGATCACCCTGGACCGGTTCCTCTCGCTGCACCGCGCGCTGACTTACGGATCCCGCCGCACACACGCGCAAACACTCTGCGCTCTGGCCGTCGGCTGGACTTTTGCGGGTCTGCAAGGTGCTCTACCTGCGTTGGGCTGGAACTGCTTGCATGATGGAGAATCCTGCAGCGTGCTCCGACCTTTGACCCGAGTGCACCTGGCGACTCTATGTGGAGGCTTCCTGCTGACCTTAGCTTTAATGCTGCAGCTGAACGCCCGAATCTGCAGCGTCGTGCTCCGCCACTCGCATCAAATCGCCCTCCAGAGGCACACACTCCCGTCCGCTCGCACACACACGCGCCGCCGGGTTCACACGCTCGCGCTCATCCTCACCACGTTCGCCAGCTGCTGGATGCCCTTCGCCTTGTACGGGCTTCTGGCCGACGGCTCGTCACCGGCTCTCTACACTTACGCCACGCTGGTTCCGGTCACTGGAAACTCTCTGCTGAACCCTCTGATCTACGCCTACAGGAACACACACATACAGAGAGTCCTGCGACAGGCCTGCTGCTGCTGTCTTCCCAACACACCCAACAAACACACACACACCCCCAGTGACGTCTGACACGTCAGAACGATCAGAAAACGCTTCAGAAGATTCTATGGTGCCATTAAAGATTGCGTTTCACATTTTATGTCTGTTCCGGTTTGGGAACAGTTGCCAAATCAGTTACCATGACCACTGTCAGTGACCTGAGCTACTCCGCATTAAGTTATGTCATTCTAAAAGGGGTTATGTAGCAGTGTTGTTTATTTTTGATTGAGAAAACTGCCACTGTATCCTTTTAGCTAGTTGCCAACTAAAGGGATCCAAGCAGAAAGTCTCCCGTCCGCTTTATCGTCTCAGATTTGTGCCTCATTTTATGTCCTCTGAAGGTCAGAGTTACTGATGGAATCAAAATCATTTGCACTTTACGACGATGACTTGACTTTTAAGCTGAAACTTTTGTTTTTAACAATCAAAATTATTTGCCGTTTTGTTATTCTGACTGATGTTTTTTATACTTCATAAATGTCTTGTTTGCACTTACAATGTATTAATGTTGCACAAAATGTCCAAATGTATGAGTGAATGTTTTATTGTTGAAATGAGATGTTTTATGGAATATGTTTATAAATAATAAATTGTAACTTTTGTACATTTTCTGTTGTGTTTTTTGCAAGTATTTTTATTATATCGAAAGTGGGAAAGTTTGTGGTTTTAACTTTAATTTAAATTTAAATATTAAATATGAATCAGGGTTATAAGCTGACTAAAACCATAAAAAACATCTGCAATAATTTAAATAAATAAATGTATTTTATTTTAGCTAGTTGCCAAGGTCGCAATTGTTTTTAACTTCATTTAGTTTAACTTGATAAAATAAATAAAACTGAAATAAAAACGATATATAGGCTACATTACAAAAAAATGCTAAAACATAAAATGTCTTAATCTTTACGTAATATTACACTTTAAACAGATTTTTTTTTTCTAAATATTAATAAAAACTATAATAGTATCTCAGCGATACTAAAAGAACACTGCTAAGAATATCTAGAATTTAATTACATGGTTTTTAACCTTCTGCAACAGTAAAAATCAACCTAGTGTCATATTTATTATTACTAAATGTATACTAAATGTGCTGCTGATACTGAGTGGGACACGTAAGGGCCGTTCACACCAAGAATGATACCTATAGCAATAACTACCAACATTATGTTTATTATAATCGCGCGCTGCCGTTTTGTCATCTGCCACTTTAAAGGTTCAGTAAGAGATTTCTGAGAAACGCTGTTCACTCCTCCCACATAGCAGTGCTTCGCCTTCTGAGAATATAGTTCCCAGTATGTATACGGTTAGAAGATGGCTGTCTCATGTGACCTTGTTATTTGTACACGCTGTGACTATACAAATCACAACATGTAAATAGGAAAATGTTGGTGTTATTTTGTCACTTATTGGGAGCAGTGTGCTAGCTGGAGCCGTTTACCTCCAGTGTTTGTGCTAAGCTAGGCTAGCGATGGGTGCGTCAGACAGAGTTACGGCACGCACGGAGATGAGAAGGGTATGTGTGGACTTATCTAACTCTGGGGGATACGGTGAATAAGCTAAAGTCCCAAAAAGTCGCCGTGTTCCTTTAAGGGGCGTTTAGACTCATTAGGGGGAGGTGCCTGTGTTGCATAGCGTGTTTATGTATTTGGGGGCGGAGCTATCAAGATAGGGGTGTGATTCTTTTGGGCAGGGGCGTGTTTTTTCCCCAGTGATTTTAATATCAACAGCGTTTCTCAGAAATCGCTTACTGCACCTTTAGCTCTTTCCCCGTCAGCGTTTTTTAAAAATAAAACAACGTGCATAAGCAATGATCTTGTATCTATAGCCTAAAACTATCTTTTTGCAACACCTGCCAATGGCCGTTGACTTTTTGAAATTTACCAGCCAGCCACCATAAATATTTTTTAATGGCCATTAAACTGTTTTTGCAAAAACCGGCAATGACACCAACATTTTAGATACCAGTGAGTACCAGTATTTGCCTGAGATGCGGCTTTCTGGGCGCACGCTTCAGATGTGTGTTCTCAGAAAATGAATTTAATGAAGTTCCCTTTAATGTCTTCTTGTGCTTGAATATTTAAATTGGCAAGGTTCAACTTTCGTGATAATGCAGCACAACTGTCCTTAGCGTTGTTCACGTTTAATCAAGTTCATGTTCTTACAACATTTTATTTGTTAGGATTCATAAAAATGTTACCGGCGGTCAACTGGCGATTAACACCGTCTCATATACTTGCAGATGCCGATTTTTACTCGCATTGGTGCTTGGCGAGTGTTAATTTTAGGCCCTTCTTTTATCGCTTGTTTCTGCTCCTTTTTTGCTTGTGTTTTGATTTGGAGATTCTACTCTTTCAGAAGAAGACGTGTAATAGCGCCCCCTACCGTAAATCAGTGAAAACACGGAAAGCTTCTGAAAATTCTGTCATGGCGAGGAAAGAGTTAAATGCACGAGCTCTTTAAAGTCAGGTGGAATCTGATTGGCGGTCAGTGTCTTTCATTCATCAGCTAGGAAAAAAATAATAATATTCTGAAAGTAATTGCAATATTGTTCGTCGGTCGTTACAGCTGTGGTGTGGACTTTAATGTTTACATAGAATTATAACTTAATAGTTATATACTCATTCATAAATTATTGGAAAAAAAAAACATCTAATCTTTTTAAATGATCTAGGGCCTCATTTATAAAACAAAAATCCGCGCGAACGTTCATATTTATAAAAACGGTCTTAAAAGGGTTAGTTCACCCAAAAATTCTGTCAGTAATTACTCACCCTCGTGTTGTTTCAACCCCGTAAGACTTTCGTTCATCTTCGTAACACAAATTAAGATATTTTGTATTATTTCTGAGAGCTGTCTCACTTGCCGGACCAGAAAGTTAGTAAAAACATCGTTAAAATCATGGTTAAAATAGTCCAAGTGACTACCGGAAGTTGTGTACTTTGTCCACCTTTCCGTCTGGAAGAGACACGGGTGTACGTTGGTTCTCTGAATCACACACTGACGCACATTTGAGAAATGATCGTAAGATCAAACGTTGGACTAGTCTGGCTATCACCAAGCTCAATCTTTTAAGATTGAAATCAAATCGCCGGCAGATCGGGCTGAGTTTACCCAGTCTAACGTTGGACGGTTTCTATGCAACATTTTATAAATCAGGCCCATAAAAACTAAGTCATATTACAGACTGGACTATCGCATTCTTCAATTTTCTGTGAATTACCAAAATATTCATAAAGCTGTAGAGCACCTGTGTGTGGATTCAATGTTTACCCCACATAAAGCAGTATGAATGGCATGTAAACTCTCTGAAGCCCCTACACACACACACACAAGCTCAAACTTGTAGAAACAGTTCAGCTATGCACACACACTTATGAAATGACTGTAACAGCAGCAGGACACAACATTATATTTAAGATTTTATTTCAATTTGCTGATAGAAAATTATTAACCACATACATCAAATAAAAAAAACCTCACTTTTCTTTGATTTCAAAATCTTGCATAATTTCTAAAACTTTGGCATTAAAACAACAGGCATTATGAAGCAGGCACTTGGGCTGAACAGAGAGAGAAACACTACATCAGTCAGACCTGAGGACTGTAAAACCGTACAGACACCGCCGGTGCCATTGAAACAGACAACGACTTTTGGTCATGAATATGTGTTGCAATGGAATAAAAGGTTATTTCATCCTACAAGGTGCAAGAACTTTCATAGACACACATATTATTATTTTAAATATCTGCATTATAACGCGTGTCTTGTCTTAGTTGTAAGGAAGGCTTTAGTTGATTAGTTTATACAGAGTAATGTTAAATCGTGGGATTACTCGATACTGATGCATAAAGAAGAAAGTATAGAAGAACATGCATACAAGTGTACACAAACACACACACACACACACGCACACACACACAAGTACACACAGTCTCGGTTTACCTTTGGCCACATTGTACAGAGGCACAGCCGTTCTGAAACAGGAGAAGGCTTATCAACTAAATAATTCACTCTCTCATTTAGATTAGACTCAACCCTCTGGACACACACACACACACACGCACACACACACACACACACACACACCTAACACACACTTTTTGGCCCTCTTCCCCTTATTTGCTTTTGGCCTCACTGCAGGTAAACAGGTAATATGAGAAGTGTGAGGTCTAAAAGGAATGATCTTAATGTCATAGCACAGGTGATGAAGAGCAGGACGATAGCTTTAGTCAGACCAGTCGTCATCATCCATCTCGGATGAGTCGTCCTCGGAGTCGCTGCACTCCACGGCAATGCGACGGGACAGGATCGCTGCGACATCATTATCAGTGCGACCTCTCTTCTCCAGCTCTTGCTGTTCCTCCACTTTACGCAGGTTAAATCCTACACACACACACACACACAATTTCATCAAGCTGTCACATTTTAAGAAACATTACAATTAGGGCTGTCCGTTAAACGCGCTATTAACGGCGTTAACGCAAACCCATGTTAAGGGCGTCAATTTTTTTAACGCGAGATTAACGCCTAGCAAACTTTGTCGTTTTTTTCACATGCTTTTGTAACAACTAGTAACGTTGTTAAAACTACAACACCACACCGGATCTAGCTAGACCAGAAACAAAACAACAGGCGCGCCGCACACACTTGTTTGGGCTTGCGAGCCGCCAAAGAGTGGACGAGAAGCGCCGAGCCGCGTCTAGGACAACTCGTTTCGCACATCGGACGCGCACTTTCTCAGTTTATGGCCAGCAATAAAAACGCCGAATGGCGCCGCCGGTGTGTGTACACTCAGAGAGAATAATGTTTTTGAATTTTAAATACGCGGCGCTGCGCTTCTCGTTCGGTGTGCGACTGCGACCCCCTTTAACGTTACGTTTTGAGAGGATGAATGATGAGCGCGAGACGCCGAAATGGATGCCAATAAGATTCTGAATGGAAAGTTTACATTTAAAAAGTTGCCAAATGGTTTAGTTGACAAGACCAAAGTGATCTGTGTGTTGTGTCGTTGTGAACTGAGCTATCATCGCAGCACGTCCAGTCTAAATACCACTTGATGGTCAAGCTCACACACAGCTGATGCGAATTCTCAATATCAGTAACGTTACCTCGACAGTATTTCTTTCACCCTTTTATTGATGGACAGTGTTACATTGTGTGAGAGATGATTTGCTCCAAGTGAGAATGTTAGTGTGAAATTGAACACAGTATATGTCAATGTTGTTTTCAATAAAAAACATTTACACAAAGCAAGCCGATCCACTTTTCCATGTTGATAAGAGCGTTAAAATGAGAAAAAAATAATGGGACAAAAAGAAATCAAGAGACATTTAGAATAGATAAAAATGTGCGATTAATCGCGAGTTAACTATGACATTAATGCGATTAATCGTGATTCAATATTTTAATCGTTTGACAGCCCTAATTACAATATGTAATGTGTGATTATATGCTGCTATTTTAATCCCAAAGGCCAAGGGAACTTTATCAGGATCATAGTGTCCTGGATCCGTGAAATAACTGGGCTTTAAAAATTAATATTTCCCGGCCTCTATGGGAATTTAACATAAGGGTGTACTGACTTATGCACCCTGTATTTTAAGGAAGAACATTTATTTAATTACAATACATTATTCATTCACAAAGAAAACTGGTGTCCTAAAAGGTTGGAGGTTTCCTCATTTTTGTAATTAAGGCATTAAGATCAATTTCCAAACGATGATTTTTTTATTCCTCTTTTTAGTCAACTTCAGCATGGGTGTGTTCACTTATGCTAAGCACTGCATATACACTTTCCTCCATGTTTTGTAAGTAAAGGCTGTTAAATGCTGACAATTAACCACATTGTTCATAACCTGTACATAAACATCTATTTTGATCTGTAAACTTTGACCCAGAGTAGAAATTATTTGAAAGACAACCCCGAATAAAGTTCTCAAGTGCACCTTAAGGACCTCCAGTGACAAGATTTTGCTAAACTGAACTAAATTTAAGATAAATTGGTAAAGTTAAAGCTTACCACTAGAGCTCAGATCACCTGAAATAGATTTTTATTACATAGTTGAATTACAGTCTTCATCGGTCTATCGAAGTATACGTGGCACAAAGCGCAATCAAATATTTAAAGAATTAAATGCACAACGTGCGTCACCTCTGTTTTTTGTAGTGTGCACACAATCCCAAGGACAATTAGTGTGATTAATGTGTATACATGCCGGGTGAAAACGTGCTACTATTGCATCATCTAGGTCTATTAGTCCGACTTCGCAAAAACAGTAGTGACATAATTTTGAATGCGGAATGACAACTTGAACATAAGCAAAATCTGCATGGAACTTTTTCACCCTCAAGGATAGAGTGGATTTCTATTGGAATGACTGGATTTCACTCGGCGGCCATCTTTGAAACGCCTCTCAGTCATCCAAGTGCAGCTCCTAACTCTTCAAATGGGGAAACGTCAAATTCCCCAAAACTGTTCACAATCTTACGATTAAATGTCATATTTGAAATTACCAATGAAATCTGACAACAACGGTCTCATTAGGTAGCCTGGTCCTAACAGACTCTCGTACATTTCATCTGTACAGAGAGTCTGGCCACTCTCCATTGACAAGCGTTAACTTCCTTGAAGGCGGATACTCTGTTGAAGTTTAAAACTATTGGATCTGCCCAGAGCCACGCACGACCTCAACATCATCGTTCTCAGCCACTCCCTCTGTCCGCTGATTGGACCGGTAAAAAAATTGAACGTTTTCCTGGTTGCATTCGCACCGCCAGTAGGAACTCTGAAGTGACGTAAACCACGCTTGTTGTTGTGACTTTTATTTTGACTGCACTGAGAAGAACGTCAGAGCCTGAGCAAACAAACAGTGCTCGCATTCTCCGTGTTCATTAGTTTACGATCTGTCTAATACGTTATTAGATCATCCATAGAAAGTAGACCGTAATGAAAAGTTATAAGCGTATGCCGTGTGGTTGATGTCAAGTGTTGCTAGCTGAGCAGAAATGAATACACAATCATGTTTTGCTTGGTCCCCTCAAAGTTGCGTTGGATTTTCTCCTTAGAGTTTAAGGTTAAGAGGTTCATCTATCACTGTTTTCCATGTTCCACAGTTTTTTTTAAAATGGCGGGTGCTGGTGTATTACGTGCGTTCGGCCAATCGGCGTACACTAACGTCACGGATAGTTCCTATAGTGCTGGTTTAGACCGGGACTCTGAAGTAGGAGCTAAATCAGTTCCTCCAAAAGGAGTTCCTAGAACTAAAATCGTTCCTAAATCCTCCGGTGCGAAAACGCCGGGCACTTCTGCCAATAGGTCTAGGAACAATGAAAAGGTTCCTCCGGTGCGAAAGCCCCTATAAATTTTGTTCCTACATGCTCGAATTATGACAGAAAACTTCTTTTTTTTTCATATTGACCAAAAAAACGAGTCTTGTTTTATTCTATAGTCTTTGGTAACGGTAAATGTGACACACCTTGAAGCATAATTTAAATTCCTGTTTAATCTGACTAAATTAAGCTTTTAAAAGTGTGTAAATGTATCTAATTATGTTACCTTGACGGATGGCTGAAAGAAGGTCACTGCGAACATCACCCTCGGCTGGAGGAGGCTGGGCTTTGGGAGCGGAGGGAGCATGAAGTCCCACTGAAGGAGCAGGAGCGGAGGGTGGAGGAGGGCCTGGAGGGGGAGGGGGAGGGGGAGGAGGAGGTGGTCCACCACCCATGGGTGGAGGAGGAGGAGCTGGAATAGAGGCATCCATGGGTGGTGGAGGTGGCATAGAAGCAGAATTGCTGAAGAATGGGGGAGGAGACGGGGGCGAATCGAAACCTGGCGGTGGTGGAGGTGGGATCATGCCACCGGGAGGTGGAGGTGGTGGTGGCGCCAGAGGTGGAGCCACAGTTGGACGGCCTGGAGAAGAAGGCATTACTGGAGGAGGAGCTGGAGGAGGATGACTGGGGCTTAACAGACTGCCACGCTTTGTAGTCGCACCACCAGATTCATTATACCTGGAAGAGAAGTCATGTCACTTTCATTTATATAGCGCTTTTTCACAAAATAGATTGTTTCACAGCAGCTTTCCAGTGATAATAGGAAATTAAAGGTGCTGTATGTAACTTTTTCACTCTACTAAAGCATACAAATACCATAATATGTTTGCAAATATTGAGGAAACATGCTAAGTTCACAAACTCGTTTCTCTGAAAAACACTCTTTCAAACGCACACGTTTGAAATGTGCGTTTCCAGGATGGAATATTTGTTATTGTTTTGGTCTGTGATAATGCACGTTGCCAATTTGCCTGAGAGAGAAGTCAAGTCACCTTCATTTATATAGACCTTATGTAGCCCCGCCCCTTTTCAGTGCTGCGCTTGTTGTCTTTCGTCTTCCGCTTTGTATTTCCACAGCGATCTTACACATTTATGAATGAACTGCCCGTTTTAAAATCTTCTGACATTTGTTAAGACATCTGCTTTAAAAATGACAATACTCATGATAACTTTCGTTAACTCTACAATAAGTAAATCCACTTCACCAGCTAATTAGTCTTCGACAGCAATGCCATAGAAATATACAGAGCTACCGCAAAAAACGGAAGTTCAAAGACAATATTCTCTGGCGCATAAGGTCTATAGCGCTTTTAACAATATAGATTGTTTCAAAGCAGCTTTACAGTGATAATAGGAAATTAAAGTAACAGATTGTTTTGGCTTTACAGCAGCTCTAGAATAATGTTATTGTCCAGCTAAAGTTACCGGTAGTTTTGATTGATTAGTTAGAAGAAGCTCAGAAATGAACCTGAATTTGATACTCAACAACAGGGAAATCGTAGGCTATTTTAAGACACTCACGGCACGTCTGGAGGTGGTGGTGGTGGGAAGTCCTCTTGCATTGGAGGCGGGAGAGGAGAGGCGGGATCATAGCTGTAGGAGTTCGTGCTTTGGTCCAAATACCCATCCGATTGATTAAAACCATCATCAGCAGAGCCAATACTGCCATTCAACCCTTCTATGGAGTTACTGTTAAAGACACATACATAAAAATTATATTAAATGCATATAGACATCAATAGTATCCTGTGCATGTTGTTTTTATTACCCCATGGCATCGAGTTTGGGGACAACGAACTCCTCCCCCATTTTCCGGCGTTCCCATTCATCTTTTCGGGTTTTGATTTTTCGCGGGTTAAAGTTCCTTCGGTTAGGGTTGTCGTCTTTCTTCTTCTGCTCTCGATTAACACAGAAATACAATAACACAGACACGTTGAAGAAGCTCGTGCATTCTGAACGGTATTTTAGGGCGGTGTACTTGCATCACTCACCTTGTGCTTGCGTTTCTCTTTCATGATGTCCTTGGTATCTTGAAGCATTTTCTCTTTCCAAAGGTCAAAGAAATAAGACGGATCAGTGTAGAACTTCAGAGCCTCCTTACCATCATCCCTGGAAAACAGAAAACACTTGTTGAACACTTAAAAAACAAACTATAAAAAACATGAATTGGTAAAACAAATTAAGTTAAAGAGGACCTACTATGCCCTTAATTTTGTTGTTTTCATGCTTGAATGTTTAAAAAACACCTATGAAAAGCACAATGTGCTCTGATTGGTCGGCTGGATCAGTGTGACGTGATTGGTCAAGCGCTTTGAGCGTGATTGGGAAATGTCACACCCCTTATCATAACCGCCAGTTTCAACACACTACTAACTAACTCGCTAACCCCTTGATTTTGCATATGCCTTGGATGGGAATTATTTAAATGAGGAATATTGTGACGTGTTCGTTTCCGGAAGAAAAAAATCAAGACTACAATGGAGTCAGAAACAGTGACACTGATATAGAGAATAACTCCCGCTGGAGGGACTTTGTAACTTTAAAGAGCTTTTTCATAACTCAACCAGCAACATTACACACTAAAGAAAGTTAAAGATGTAAATAAACAGAACAGGTCCTCTTTAAAGTTAAATTAAATGAAAATACTACGTCATTCTGCCTTTCTTTGGATGGTAAACGGATGTGTTAATGTGTATACCTGTAAGAGCTCAGGTTGTTGAGGGGGGGCGGCTCGTTGCAGGTCAGATAGGTCTCATAGATCGGTTGTGGTAGTGATAACCTAATGAAGAGCTGCTGATCCATGATGGAGTTGGAGTGGAAGGCTTTGCGGCTGGTGATTGCCTGAAGAGAAACTGGAACAAGAAAGAATAAAATAGGGGAAAGGGAAACAGAGAAACAAAGAACGATAATGACATTTAAAATAAATTCATCACTGTTCAAAAACCACAAACTAAAGGCCCGTTCACACCAAGAAAGATAACTATAAAGGTAACTATAACGATAACTATATTAGCGTCCATCCACACCAGCGGATGATATAGTTCGGTTTATTCTAAGCACACACTGCAATTTCGTCATCTGTCGCTTTAAATAGTCTAGCTCTTTAAAGTCTGGTGGATTCTGATTGGCTGTCATTGTTTTTATCGTGCATCAGCTGAAAAAATAAATCATTCTGAAAGTAATTCCAACCATATTGTTTTTCAGACCTTTCTTGAATATATATCGCCCTTGGTGTGGACAGTTCACACTGCACATAGATCCTATTTTATGACAAGTCATTTTTGCAAGTGATGTCAAATTTGTGTTGCCATAGTAATGACTATGATGCCCAGTGATATAGGGGAGTATTTGTTGGAAAGAATGGGTGAAAACCACTTATTTTGCCTCTGCTCTTGACATGATGCTGAAGTGCATCAGACAACATGTGCGTCAGAGGCATTAATGTTCTATTTATACAGAATATCAATGCAATGAATGTGTGTGTGCAAAAAAACAGTAAATTCAGATACAGTTATAGATACCAATGCCCTTTATGTATGACATTACAGTGATACACCGTAATGTCATACACACTGTAAACTGATTTGTAAAAATCTAATTATGCACTTCTTTTGTAAAGGTCCTTGCACACCGAGTCCGAAATTTTTGCATTCGTTTTTTTCATATTCGTGATTCATTGGCTCTGAATTGTCAAAAAAAAACATTCAAAATACTTGCTACGGATGCGGAAAATGCAGAAAATCAAGCCTGATCCGAATTTTTTATGACGGACGAAAGTTTGCAAGCGTGATTGACATAACGTGAGGTCGTATTTATTTTTTAACGTGTGCAAGGACCTTAAGAGTAAAACAACTAAAAATAGATGGATGTGCACAAAAAGTGAAAATAAATAGTCAATAATTTATTTTCAATAAATAAAATAAAAGTCAAAAGAACTAAACAAAAGATGAAAAATATAAATAAATATTAACATAAGAGGAATGTTAAATTAACATTTAAAAAAAAGGAAAATGCAAAGAAAAATAAAACAACAAAATAATAATCTAAAAGAACAAAACAAAATATTGAATATGAATTCTGTTTTCTGCAACAAACCAACGTGGTCCAACATCTACATATGACTCCTCAGCGCCATACATGAATGAAATGCCTTGACTATAACCCAGTCTGTGTCTTACCTTCCTCTTCTTTAGGGTCCAGCTGGGTGACTTTGACCTGCAGCTTGTCCACTCTCTCCCCCAGCGTATTGACCCGTTCAGCAAACGAGCTGGCTTGAATAAACAGTTCGCCGAACACGTCCTCTGCATACTTACCTATGATTAAATGACACGTTAAAAGCAGAAACACACACCTGATTTTCTTCAGTAAACACCCCATTACTCGAACACTTACTAAGTGATCCGAGCTGGCGAATGATGTTGGCAAGTGTGATGTTGGTCACACACTCCAGTTCACTCTTGATTGTATTTGGCAGTGACTGGCGACAGAGGTGCCGTGGCTCGATGTTTCGCGTCACCAAAGGCATGATGGGAGCTTATCAGTCACCTTCCTCTTTTAGACAGAAATAAAATTCACATACAAATTCTGTCATTAGCTGCATTTATAACACACTCCCTTATAACGGGGAGTGTTTCTATTCAGATCGTACATATCCAACACACCCACAGCCTCATATGTGCTTAAAGCAGAACCAAAACTGCTGCTGTGTTTCTTCTGCCAAGCTGCAACTTATAGCCTAATTTCTGCAGTTCAACACCAGCAAGCAACTACCCTTGCTTTAACACTTCTTGTCTTTGGGCAATAGTACATCATGCTACACTAAACAATATACAATACTAATACATGCTGTTAATAAATACTACACCATTTTTTGATATTAAAACCAGGCTTTGTGACATTGTCAAGAACACCTAAGCAAATGCAATTAACAGTTATTTTTAATAAATTTGTTCTTTATAAAAAGTATATTTAAAAAAATGTGTTTCATCTGTGGTTTTTACAGGCCACAGTACCGGTCAAAAGTTTGGAAACATTACTATTTATAATGTTTCTGAAAGTATCTTATGCTCATCAAGCATTTATTTGATCAAAAATACAGGAAAAAACAAACACTATTTACAATAGTGGTTTTCTATTTTAATATACTTTTAAAATATAATTTATTTCTCTGGTGCAAAGCTGAATTTTCATCAGCCATTACTCCAGTCTTCAGTGTCACATGATCCTCCAGAAACCTCAATGCCAGTGATGGAACTGGTAGAAGAGATTTCCACTGCGAAGGATAATAATGAATAAACTGTGGGGGTTTTCTTAAGTTTAAAAAACAAACAAAAAACCTTTTGACACTATTGATCACGGCTTATTAATGATGAAACTGAAGAGATATGGTATAAGAGGGAAAGGCTTATCTTGGTTTAGAAGTTATCTTGATGATAGATATCAATTTGTACAAATTAAAAATAATAATAATGTTAAATCGGATCTAATGAATGTCACTTGTGGTGTTCCACAAGGTTCGGTGCTAGGCCCCAAACTGTTTGTACTGTATATAAATTATATTTGTAAAGTGTCTAAAATATTAAAAATTAAAAATTTGGAACAGCTTCTGAATACAGGGGGAAAAAAATTTATAGTCTTAAAAGGTGGTTTGATGATAATAGATTGTCATTGAATTTAACTAAAACAAAGTTCATAATCTTTAGTAATCGGCAAATTACCGGTAATAACAAAGCTAAAATTAGAATTAATAATGAGGAAACGGAAAGAGTGCATGAAAATATATTTCTGGGTGTTATATTAGATCATAAATTATGTTGGAAAACACATAAATAATGTAAAAACGACACAAATATGCATGTGCATTTATGTCGTATGTAACTTTGTTTATCTCGTATGAATCAAATCTATTGAGCAAAGTGACGCTTTTAGATACACATGTAGGATAAAGTGTAGGCATAATATTAATAAGCAACGGCTTATTCGCTTATGTATATTTTTTATTATGAAAAATTGACTGTGAGGACCGAAATAATTTGTTGTTGTTGAATAAAGGGTGAATATGTCAATTTTCCTAGGTCAGACCAGATATAACTTGTTTTGAGAGTGTTAAATATACATTAAAAAAATACTAGGATTCATTTTAACACACTTAAATCCTGACTATACCAGAATTATATGCCTGAGCGTGAAGGAATAAATGTTCACCCATCAGACTTCCTACATTGGGAGGGAGTGGAGGCTCACAACATACCAGCCTAACTTTGTTTGTTTGTGGGGGGAAAAAAGATAAGATCAAATCAAATCAAATGCGGTTCCCATTAAACTGATTTCTACATCAGAAGTAAAAGCAATGGTGATATCAAAATGACACCGGGTTATTTGTCACGAATGTTTAAAAAGCTTCAAAAGCTAGTAGCTAAGGCCTAAACTCTCTGAAGCGTCTGTGCAGAACAGGAAGTGATTAGCGTTAGCTCTCTATACTGTCAACTCGCCAACTCTTTCACACTTTACGCGCATATAAAGTACTTCACAGTCTTACCTGGATATTTGTATGGATTTGGCCTTAGATGCCGACGTCTTCTGGCTTTTCAACTACCTCAGCATTTCCATTCCCTGAGTTTCATGCCGTCCATAATTTTCTGAGCCGACAAAATGTCTACAAGTACTGTAACAAGAGCTGTACGGCAGCGACAGTTCAGTCCCGCATTTGGTAACTTTTCATTGGACGGTGGGTGTGAATCCAAACATTCGATTGGCTGATGAGTCTGTCACTCAAAGAAAAAGGGGGCGTATATGGAAACTGGAATCTTGAAAGCGCAACTCCACCCTAGCGGCTTGAAAACATCTGTTTTGAGGGGAGGGCTAATTCCTGAACGTCGGTCGGGCCAGTCCGAACAAATCCGAAACATGGCGAAATTCAGAGAACCCCACAACATGCAATACATGTTTTTTTGTTTTGTTTATAACAAGGATTTCATGTTCACGGAAAAAAATACGACTCTGATGACCTTTTTTTTCTTGCGTATAGTTTATTTCATATTAAACAATGCACTTGAAAAATATTGCACGTAGCCCTTTAGTATGAAAATGACTTTAAAGTGAATGTAATATTATCACAGTGATAGATTGAATGCAGGGTTGAATTATTGCAGTGCCGTTCACAACCACTAGACGGCGTGCAGAACAAATAACGCAGACAGAAACAATCAAACAAATACTAATATGCAACTTTACCTCTTAAAATGTGATGTATTTTACATCTCAACTTCATTAAACATCCCTGCTTTGGTTTAAAGTACTCTTAGATACATACGGTGCCGGTCAAAAGTTTGGAAACATTATTATTTTTAATGCGTTTAAAATAAGTCTCTAATGCTCATCAAGCCTGAATTTATTTGATCAAAATTCAGGAAAAAACTGTAATATTGTGAAATATTATTACAATTTAAAATAAGGGTTTTCTATTTTAATATACTTTAAAATGCAATTTATTCCTATGATGGAAAGCTGAATTTTTACCATCATTACTCCATTCTTCAGTGTCACATGATCCTTCAGAAATCATTTTAATATGCTGATTTATTATTAATGTTGGAAACAGTTGTGCTGCTCAATATTTTTTTTATATAACCTGAGATACATTTTCAGGATATTCTTTGATGAATAAAAAGTTTTAAAAAAGACCAGCATTTATTTAAAATAAAAATATTTTGGAACAATAGAGGCCTACACTTCAAAGTCAGTAATTTTAATTTATTTTTTATTTTTTAAAGAAATTTATACTTTTATTCAGCAAGGATGTATTAAATTGATTTTAAAAAAGTGATAGTAAAGATTGATATTGTTAGAAAATATTAATATTTTTAATAAATGCTGTTTTTTGAAAACTTTTTATTCATCAATGAATCCTGAAAAAAGTATCACAAGTTCCAAAAAAATATTAAGCAGCACAACTGTTTCCAACATTGATAATAACTGAGTATCAGATCATCATATTATAATCATCATGTGATCGTGTAGATCATGTGACACTGAAGACTGTAGTAATGATGCTGAAAATTCAGCTTTGCATCACAGAAATAAATTACATTTCAAAATATATTAAAACAGAAAACCATTATTTTAAATTGTAATAATATTTCACAATATTACAGTTTTTTCTGTATTTTTGATCAAATAAATGAAGGCTTGACGAGCATAAGAGACTTCTTTCAAAATAGTAAAGTTTCCAAACTTTTTTTTTTTTTTTTTAATTGTCATCATCTTTTCACATCAGATTCAGAGTTTTATAGAGATTTTGCAGTTGGTCATCTGGGCTGCTCGCTTGTCCTCATCCAGCTGAGTGTGTATGAGGAGCTGTGTGAGTTGTCCAGTTTGTGTCTCAGCACTATGTGTCCCGGTCCGTGTGTGAAACGCACGAGCTGGAGTCCTGAGATGCGGACGGCTCTCAACACACTGTACCAGTAACGCACCACATCTTCTTCAGCGCCGCCCACCTCAAACCCGGCCCACTGCAGATGAATGGTCAGAACGAGCTGATTAATCCTTCTGAGAGTCCCATCCTTAACCCAGCTTTCTAATATACGCCATTCAGCGCTCTCCAAATCCATACGCAAGACATCCACCTACGCAAACAGACACTAAATGAATGTGACATTTTGAGACCAAGCAGATGACACTTCGAAATTACAGGTGAAACTGGAAAAAATGGTGCAAAAGTTCATTTACTTCAGTAATTCAACTTAAAAGGTGAAACTAATAACTCATTACATGCAAAGTAAGATATTTCAAGCCTTTATTTGTTATAATTTTAAAGATTATGGCTTACAGATTATGAAAACCCCAAATTAAAAATTATAATGTGAAAAGGTTTTCATAAGCTGTAAGCCATAATCTTTAAAATTATAACAAATAAAGGCGTGAAATATCGCAGTTTGCATGTAATGAGTCTATATATTAGTTTCACCTTTTAAGTTGAATTACTAAATTAACATTTGCACCATATTCTAATTTTTCGAGTTTCACATGTATTGTATTCATATGAAATCTGTTCTATTAAAATGACCAAAGATTAACATACAGAGGTGTCTAAGTGCAGAGGTGGACAGTAATGAAGTACATTTACTTGAGTATTATATTTTCTGGACACTTGTTACTTTAACTTCACTGCATTTGAAAGACAAATATCATACTTTTTACTCCACTACATTTCTGTCAAGGTCCTCTTGTAGAAAGTTAGTAAGGGCAGGGATTTTTTTCATCTGTAAAACGTGACTGGATTTTTGCGGGTGCCAGACAGCCTGTCAGTAATCCCTCTTGTAGGGTCACGTCACGTGTCAGCGATTAGTGCGATTTCTCTCTAGTGATCTGTGACTGTGAGAGACAGATCGTTGTCACAACTAACGGTTTGAAAGTTTAGTTTTCATGGCAAATAAGTATTTCTGTTTTGCTCTTTGTTAAAGCAGTATTGAGTTGGGCAGTTATTAAGCTACACTGTAAAAAAAACGGTAAACTACTGGCAGCTGTGGTTGCCAGCATCATACCGTAAAAATACTGTTTTTTTAAATTAACAGCTAAATATACTATATATACTAAATACTAAATATACAGCAATATACTGTTAAATTACAGTTTTATACTGTAGCGGACAAAACGGTATTTAGCTGTTAATTGAAAAACAGTACAGGTGTGCCTCAGTAACAATACTCAGACACACCTGGATTAATCAGTTTGTCCAATAATGGCAGACAGCTGGCTGAAGTTCAGGTAGTGGTACAGCTGGGCATAAAGTTGGCAAATTGGCATAAAGCCAATTCCCCAGATACTTCATACTGGTCAGTGTATTCACTGGGTTGCTTTAGAGGCATAAGTTACTGTAAAAATGCAACAATAATAAAACAATGAATTGATATTTACTTTTGATACTTTTGATAAAAAACAAGTACTTATGTATTTTCACTTAAGTAAAAATCGGTCTTTACAACTTTTACTTGTAACGGAGTAATATTTGAAAATATTTCACTCAAGTAAGGAATGTGTGTATTGTCCACCTCTGCATAAGTGTCACTGTTGCTTGTGTGAACATAGACTTAAGTACATAAAGCCAGACGGTGAGTGTGAAATCACTGAATAAGTGTACACTGTAAAAAAAATGCAAGTTTTTAACTTAAAAAAGCAAGTTACCTTGTTGCCTTAAAATTTTTAGTTCGTTGTAATAAAAAAATTGAGTTAATACAATGAAGAAGAATGGTTTAATAAACAGAAACTCAAAATAGTATGTTATCTCCACACATTAGTTATCGAATTTGATTTGACAAAAGATAAAAAGTTGTGATAACAAATCATGAAAATATTTTTTTACAGTGTATTTGGGTGTAAGTACCGTGGTGTGTCCCAGTGAGTCCATAATGTCAAGCAGCCTGCGCTGTACGTTACCCACGAGGCTTGCATGCGAGTGACTGCGTGGGCTTCTCCAGTCTAACCAAACCTGATGGTGCTTAATATATGCGGGTCGACCCACCCGACCGCTGGGGTCAAAGCGATGAACCTCACACCCCGCGTACAACACTGTGTCTAAAAATGCAGCATCCTTCCCATCCAGACTATAAAGATACAGACAAAAGATTATTTGGAGCAGCCCGAAACATTCATTCATTCCTGCATCCGTCACGACATGTCGAGGAAAAGAGCTACAGAATCTGGGACAACCGTCAGCTTTGTGTTTTTTGTTTTTTCATAATTATACACAACAAATCCCACCCTTCAGACCTAACAAAGAAACTAGGAGCCCTACATTTTTTGAAATTAACATGTCTGGTGCAGAAATGCACCGATATAAAAATGATGGTCGATACCGATAATTCTTTATATTTGAAAGCCGATGATGACCGATATACTGGCCAATAAATCTAAATCCAAATTTGTATATAAGTTTTGAGAGCCTGATTACAAAAACAAAAAGTCTCACCAATAAAAGCCATGTCCCAAGCACAATATTATATATAATGTTCTCATTATCATTTTATAGCCTATACGACAGACTTGTGCTGCACATGTTGAACTGAACTGTATTTTCCTTTTTTAAGAGGATTTCAATCATATTTCAAGCAATTTAAAACCATCATGGTGAACAGTGCGCATCTGAAGTGTCTCAGTTGAGGGAAATAATCCATTATCAGCTTTAATATATCGGCCATATTTTCTTATCGGGCCGATATTATATTAAAAATGAACATATATCGGCCGATATTTCCTGCATCCCATGTCTGGTCTTAACAATTTTGTTTATTTAAACTGAATTATCCAAGTACAATTTTTTATTTTTCATTTGTTTCTTTTTATTAGAATAACCAATTCACTCAGATGTACGTCACAAGAAAGAAAAGATCCGTCAATACTTTTATTTTAAAAAGAGATGACTTTAACTTGCCTTATTTAAAGAAGCTTCAATTAAATAAGCATTGGTGATGTCTTTAACTCTTTGCCTGCCAACGTTTTTTTTTTTTATCTATCAGCCACCGCCAGCATTTTTTATAATTTACACAAAAGTTTTGTGGCCCCCAGAATATTTTGATGTAGATATATCTGAATATGTAATATATTAAAGGTCCCATGACATGGGGTTATTTTATAATGTTTCATGGGTTGCCCTTATAATGTTAGTATGTTTTTTTTTAGATCAAAAATAGTCATAATTTAGAAATAAAAGGCATTTAAAAAGGTAACATTTCTCCTTATAACGTCATAAGGAGGAGATTCAAGATCAGCCCGTTTGATCTTCCATTTTCTCAAAGGCAGAGAAAGATAGCAAAAGCTCGATTTACACCGATTGAAATTTCTAGAAACTCGGGGACCATATACAGGCTAGGGGAACTCATATTAATGTTGAAAAAAACCTCAGAAAGTGAAAATTTCATGTCATGGGACCTTTAAGAGAAAGAACAGAGCTTCTGCTTTTAAACAAAATAAAAAACTGTTTTATTCTAGCTCAATGCTTTTTTTTAATCAACACTTGAATGTGGGTAAGTTTATTTATTTTTAAAAGCTGAGAAAAAACAAGTTTTTGTTAAAGACTACATCCAGATTGGATTCAGAACGATGATAAAAACACAAAAGGAGTAGATCGAGTCCATCAACACCTCAAAGCTTCACAGTCCTATAGCTCGTCCTGGGTCGACATTTCATTTAGTAACATTAAGCAGTTTTGATGCTGTTTAATGTTGATGATCACGCTATTTTATGCATCTGCTTACATATGCTATCGCTTGTTTCTGCTTCTTCTTCGCGTGTCTTTTGATCAGGAGATTCTATCCTCTTTCAGAAGATGTGTAATAGCGCCATATAACAGTGAAAACTAGCCTCTCTAGCCAACTAGCCTCTCCCTGTGGAGGATCCCTTTACCACTCTACAGACAAAGCATCGTGGAAAATTCGTGTATCTACCCCGTAGTGATAAAATAAAATAAAATTCTGTATCCAATTTATAGGCAGGACAAGTAGTTTGTTTAGGCTTGGTTTGTAGAGAATTACTAACATGCGCACATATATTCAAACGCACATAACTATAGAATTAATTCTTGATGCGCACGTGAGCGCCATCAGTGTTTCTCACAGGTTCGCGTTTAAAGTGTGTGTAGAGAGAACGGTGTCGTCTTAGCGGACCCTAATTTAATAACAAATTATCCTTTCGACGGAAGTGAATCAATCAAAACTAACTTTAGCTGGAAAATAACATTATTCAAGAACCGCTATAAAGCCAAAACAATCTGTTACAAATATGGAAGCCGTTTAATTACTACATTAACAACAATAATATTGGTCATTTATTACAGGAGGTGTAACTATGTATTAGTGTGTTTTGTGTTTTAGCTGGAAAATGTAACTTTTATGTGTAAAGTACAGTAATGTATATTTGTTTTTTGGGTACCGTGCAATAACTGTTTTGCAATTAGACTGATTCTTGTTTGAGACTGTTGTGTATTTCTATAAGGGAGAAGAGTGAGATGTGTTCTATGGTTGGGGTGGGGAAAATAAGGACGAATTGGAAAAGTGTTTCTCCATTATATGTCTTGTATAATCAAAAATAATAAACACAGTGTTCAAAAAAAAAAACAATCTGTTACCTTAAATTATATGTATATCACTGTAAAGCTGCTTTGAAACAGTTTACATTGTTAAAAGCGCTATATAAATGAAGATGACTTGACTTGAAAACATGGAAAGACGAAAAGTTCGTCAATGGCAGGGAAAGAGTTAATCTGCTCTAACTTAATATATACATTTACCTGAACGAGTAAGCCACACAACCCCTTTTGCCCTTCCAGTGGTTGATGCAGAAAACATCAGATTGACCAGGAGAGCGTTTAGATTCATTCCCATCTGAATCCCGGACCACAGAGCAGTTCACCTGCAGAATGGGACAGGACAAGTCTAGATATCTTGCTTTTTGAAGTCCATTTTTATCATATACAACTGCAAATTGTTATGCAAGACAAGAATGATCGAGCCAGGAAGCATAGTAAGTTAGTGTACCTCTGTTGTGGTGATGAACTGCGTAAAACGCAGCAGCTCTGTGAGAAACGAGGGTTGTTCTGATGATGCCCATGGCTGCAGTATCAGCTCTGCGGCCTAAACACACAAACACAAAGATATCTCTCTTCTCGGCCAAATTTCAAATGCACATACAAAAAAAAACAGGGATGCAGTGGAGGAGGGTCAGGCATCCGATAGCCACACTGTGTGAGCATGTGCAGCGCTTCAGGCAGGAGGAGTTGCAGCTTGTTTGGGGGTCACAGAATGTGCCCTTTTGAAACCAGAGGTTGAACAAAAGAAACAGAGAGAACTTTTTAAACATGATGGGCTGTTGGAAATTGAGCCTCTCCCAAAACATACAACAACCCTGTTTAGTAACCATGGAGACACTAGATAGAGGAAGAGGAGATATGACTCACTGAGGAACTCACTGTTGTGGGGGCGGACAGCGAGACAAACAGAGAAAGAGAGAGTGAGTGAGAGACTTTTGCAGAACATTTTTCCATGTTAAAGAGTCTAGGAGGGATCCCCGTATATTTTGCCAAGTCACACATATGTTTTCCAAAAAAAAAAGTTTACTGCATAATTTATTAATTTTAAAATTCAGCCCATTTACTAGGGCAACTTATTTTCTTTTGAGTTGCAAATGAGGAAGACCATCCCCCTAAAACTGGAAGAAAATAAGTAGGCTAACATGCATAGTAGCTAAATATGAAATTACCTGAGGTTTTTCAAGCTCGTTTTCGTCTTCATATCCCGTGAGTCCTGAATCCTCGTCAGTCCAGAGACCCAATACACCGCTTTCCAAATCCCTGTCATTTTTCCTAACCTCAGACGACAGTGACCCGTCACTCTTTTCTATGCTTATCACGAGAAAAGCCGGTTCGTCGCCGCTCGTGCTGCTAAATGCGCGCGGCACCGTTAAACTAACCAGTAGTTGCACGAGCAGTAGCGCCGACAGACCTATGATAATAAACATACTATGGGAAATGCCTCTTAATCCGCTGAAGTTACAAACGGCCATACCTTCCCTGTTTTTGAGCCTGGAGTGACCCGTGGGAGCGCAGACACCAGAAATGAAGAGTCGGCGCCACTGTGACTCTCTGGCTCGAGGGCACTGGGATAGAAAGATCACTGCTGGACACTATCAACAAATACTAGTGCGTGTGAGTCAAGATTTTTTCATACACCAGCCAACGTTTCCAAAAAAAAAAAAACACGTTAATAGACATACTAAATATTATAATGTCTTAATGAAAAAACAATCAGGTCTGTGTTTGTGTGAGGTTGAGGGACTGAAATTGGAACTGGAGAGATAATAGAAGCCAGTGGAACGCGCGCGCAACCATTCAAACAGACAGACAGTAACGCGCGCGCGCGCACACACACACACACACACACACACACACACACACCACCCCCGCGCGCGAACACATTCACTACTTTGTAGTAAAACAGCGCGTCAAATGAGTAGGATGTCCAACTAGCCACAATTCGTGATGCAGTTGGTGAGTTGTACTACTGGGAATCTGAAGTGTGCACTTCCCACTATTATAGAGAGTGGTAGAAATTAGAATTCAGCTGAATTTTTTTAATAACTTTTTTATAAACACTACCTTTCAATCTAACAATTAGGCAAACACTATCTGGAATGGAAGCCGAAAGCAGATCAAGTCTGTTCTAGGCCTATGGTGCTTTGCGACATCCACTTTGCAAACAAAAGGTCCATTTGTGGAAGAGATGGTGTATACACTAGAAAACACAAACAAATCATTAAAATTGACTTGTTATTTTCTTTTCTTATTAACTTAGAGTATTTTCTTTTTCCCATTAAATTTTTTCCCTTACTGCTCTTGCTAGTTCCTTAATAAACAATTAATGTTTCTAAATGAACAATTACAAGTGGGCTACTTGCTGACAGCTAAATCAGGGGACGTCTGGTTGAGCATCAGGAGTTTATTTTTAAGGGCCTATTAACATTGTTCACGCATGACAATCTCAGTGGTGATTGCAAAGTCCTACCGAACCTAAAAATCAAATTGCAAACTTGTAGCTTAAAGTATTAGTTTTTTTTTAAATGACACTATTTGTTGTATCTTTACATTTCTAAAATCTGTTTGTGACCTCTGAACAATTGAAAAAATATTTTCATTAGGTCCAAAATATGGGGAGAATAATACGTAAAAAATAAGTAAAAAATGTAAAATGATAAAACTATGGGTAAAGCACTGGTTTGCAAAGAGGGCGGATATTAATTTAATGTAAAAGGTAAATGCATATCTGATATTGGCAATGTTTTATGACGACATTGGCTTGATTGGATGTTAGAATGACAAACAGCCAACGTTAAGTTTTTATTTTACCTTTACACTTTTTTTTGTATTAATACAAATGCAAATGGACAATGAAATAATATATAATTATAATTAATTATATATAATAATATATAAATTGGCACTCTGATGCATGTTATATTGTATTTTGCAGGTGCTGCAAAGAGTGTTGCATATGCAGATATATTGAAACATAAGCGATAACCCACAACTGCAGTCAGACAGTGGCAACAAAACTATCAAACAACTCCTAACACAGAGAGAATGGGGTAGTGAACAGATTAAGTATTTTTCTTTCTTTTTATGTGCCAGATGCTCTTTCAGCATCCATGAAGGCCTAAAATATTATATTAGACCATATGCCGATAACGTTTGGCTTTAGATGCGTTGTGTTGGTGCGTTGGAGATAACTGACATAATTGTCCAATATTTTCACATTCTCAACACAGTGGGGCAGTGCAAGGATGAGAAAACACACACACACACACACACACACACACACACACACACACACACACACACACACACACACACACACACACACACACACACTCCAGTACTACACACATACAAACTAATCAATGAAAAATGCATGGTCTCCTTCACTCAGATTACTTACTTTCCATAAATTCCATAATTCCCATAAAATATTTGCTTCATTTCTCTAAAATCTGTTCGTGTCCTCACCTGAACTCATCTGAGCTCCTGTTGGAATGTCTGTCGACAAAAGCACAATTGCCTCGTTCCAAATGCCTGAGTAGTGTTGCACGGCCGGAATGCAAAAGAGCCACCAAAACCACTCACACAAAAACTGTTTCGATACCATTTCAGAAAGAAATGTTTGGAATTACAACATTATAATGAACCATCCAGTTTGATCATTCTCATGCTGCACACATACATACATTATATTGATAGCAACCCATTTAAAGGGATAGTTCACTTCAAAATTAAAAAATCTGTCATCATATACTCACCCTCAAATTGTTTCAAACCTGTATGAATTTCTTTCTTCTGCTGAACACAAAGGAAGATATTTTGAAGAATGTGGAACCATTGACTTCCATAGTATTTTTTTTTCCTACTATGGAAGTCAATGGCTCCGGTTAACTGTTTGGTTACTGACAAAATATCTTCTTTTGTGTTCAGCAGAAGAAAGAAATTCATACAGGTTTGAAACAACTTGAGGGTGAGTATATGATGACCGAATTTTCATTTTGAAGTGAACTATCCCTTTAAGGCATTAATTAAAATGTAATTTTTATCATAAAAAAAGTATTTGGACAGATATTGAATGAGATCTGACAAGCCTTAGTAAAGGTGATCATAACGGCAGGTTAATATCCATTGTATTTTTATTTTCCTGCTTGGCCACCAATGGACCTCATTTCATTTTCATCGTATTTCCCCAACCACAGAGGAGAGGCAGGACAAAATTAAACAATGATCAGAACAGAATGTGTATTTAAATATTTTCACCTCAGATACAGTATATGGAACAGACAGATACAATATTTCATCACAAAAAATCACTGTACGACACAGCGGACCACAAGAAATACGAACAAAGGGATGAAAGAAAAAGAGGAGGAGAATATGCATTGTCCACACCCTGAGCTTCAGGCCATCATATCCAGGGTAGAAAGTACCCTGGCCTCAAATCATCTTGACAAGGACAGCATCTGTCAGGGGCAGTGCATGGGTGTCTGTCCTCCTGTTATGATAAAAACACACAAATGAGAGTTGGATGTTGGGCACAAAGTGACCATGCTGCAGATCCAGAGGTTGAAGGGATCAAATTTGGACACATTCCTGTGGAACCAGACCAGGCCACTGATAAAAAAGATTACTTAAACTGTACTTGCACAAACCCAAGCTGAACAATTTAAAGCCACATAAAACTGGTATTTCCCTCGTGTGTTCTTACAGCAGCTCCAAAACACTGTCACGACACTGCCGCTTTACCAGATCTCTTTCCGCAGGAGATTTGGCGCTTTTCATAGCAGTGAGCTCCTCAAGTGATCGAACCCTTTGAGTAGCTTATGTACAAATGCTGTTTTTGTTTTGTTTTAAAAATGTTGAACTTAAGAGTGAGAAGAGGGCAGAGTTTGTGCAGTCACCATTCATAGATGCTGAAGGAAGTGGACTTTTAGGATTAAGTAATCTCCCCAGTGACAAAATCAGAGGAGGCTTTGAGACTGAAACAGACAAAAAGGGGAGCAAGTTCAGGATGTAAACAAAAACCTTTTGCGTGGTCTCGCACATTGGTTGAGTTTTTGGGCATCACTGAAATGTGTGAATCACATTCGCACGGTTGCACTGTAAAAGAAAGGGACAAGGTTGTTCCCTGCATTTCATCAAATTGGTTTCAACGTGATACAAGTAGTTTCCATTCTTTGTTTAATAAGTCCCTAGCCCAAGCTGTGTAGCATTATTAGTTTGCAAGACTTTTTGTGCGTGCATTTGCAGTTGCAAGTCGGCGTATGAAAAGTATATGCGAGTATGTGAATGTTTGTGTTCGTGCATGTGTTTCTGTGTCTGTCCATGTGTGTGAATTTGGATCTTGATTGTCACTGCTGGAGAAGTCTTTATTTAGTCCATAGCTCTGAAACTCTTCAGTCTAACTCAGTAAGTGTCTTCCAAAGTTTATCCTTTAAAAAAGATTAAAAATATGAAAAGGGTACTGTCCATTTCATCTGTCAAGAAAGAAAGAAAAAATCAAATGAGGATTATGTTCAATACATTATGACATTAACTTGTATCACAATATAGATTGTGGAAGCATTAAAGCATTTACTTGAACAATTTCATACTTCTATCATCTGACCTATTTACCAGTATTAATGTCGTACCTCTTCAGCGATGGCATGATAAATCCAACTACAGGCTGGTGACGGTGAAGCCTTCATCGCTCGGCTGGTCAAGAAGCTGGCAGAGCACCCCTCCCCGGGCTGTTTGGGGTGCATAACGGTGTCCAACAGGTGCATAGTTGTCCAAGTTACCATGGTACGCCATCTCATCATGCTGAGGGGAAGAGTCCAGAGTCCCACTCACACAAGCTGACATGGAAGGACCTCTTTGTAAAGGGGAAGGGTAAGATGAATGGGATGTAACTCTCATCCCAGAGACCATCAATGACATGTCCCGTTTGTGGGAGGGCAAAGAGACTGCTGGTGGTCGCTGTTCCTCATAATTTTGGGGGCTGCCAGCGACACTTCCTCCTTGCCCATACCAGCAGGGAGAGCCACTGTAACTTGGGGAATCATACTGGGAGAACTGCTCTTTTGGGACCCGATGCGGACTCATGGCAGAACCACACTGCGGCAAGAGCCGAGGGGTTGGGGAGAGGGTTGGGCTAAAAGTCCTGGCAGCATGCCCATAAGTCTGTGAGGGAGGACCAGGTTTAGGGTACTGCTTTAGGGCATCTGACTGATTTGATAAACTGGGGGATACAGAGGCAGAGTCCGGAGGAAAGACATGAGCAAATCTCTCATCTGAGGAGGGAGTAGAAGTGTGGACAGAATATGGAGAGGGGTATTCACAGGACTCTGGGGCATGGCTGAGAGGTGATAGGCTACTACTATCTCCACTGTAGTAGTCCAATGCTTCTTGGTATAGCCCACCCGAACTCATGTGCCCTGACCCTGATGGGGTTGAAGGCTTTTGAGATTTGTTTTTTGGTGGGGGACGATCTCTTTGGCAAGGAGAGTATCCTCCCCTGCCTCTTGCTCCCCTGGGTTGTCTACCACCTGTAGCACTCCGTTTTGGTCCTCCTTGCATAGGAGGGCTGGCAGGTGAACCCGGGGGAACAGAGCATGCTTCCTTCTCATTGTGTGTCTCAGACTTTTTCCTTCGCCCACGACCTGGTTTGGCGCCCCCTTGAAATAGTACATTCTGACTCCAGTTGTAAGAAGGGCCTGCTGAATTCTCATTCCAGTCGAGCATTAGCTTCTCCAGGCTTGAAAGGCTAGACTGACCCTCAGGCATGGGAACATCCCTTGGGCGAAATGGTCCCCCCACAACATTCATCCCTCCTCCACCAGTGTGAGAAGAGTCTGAGGAGGATTCAGAGAGTGTGTCAAGGCAGGGACGCTGTTTGGCTTTTTGGGGTGTGTAGTTTGAGATGTCCAGAATGTCTTTGGATTCTGATCCAGTTCCAGCTACACCATAATCAGAGTAACCATGAAACTGTTGAGAACCATATGCATCACTACCCCAGTTATTTCCCCCTTGCCTGTATCCCCACTGAGCTGTAGAGGTGTATTGTCTGCAACCCTCAGGCGGAGAAGAGGATAAGGAATAAGGGCTAGACTTTGACATTGACATATAACTTCCACCTGGTGAGGTTGCGCCAGAGTCCCCTCTCTGTATGTTTGAATGGGGTGGGCCTGGATATCCACTATAATTGCGCTTGGTAGAACCCTGGTAGTTGGAATAACTCATCTGACACTGTGCAGAGGGAACAGAGGGAGTTTTTGTACCATATGTAAAGCTACAGTCACTTGGCCTTTGCTGTTGCTGCTGCTGTTGAGGGAGGGGGTAAATACTTCCTCCTTGAGGAACCCCAGCACTATAACTAGGTGGATATTGAGGAAAACCTCCAGAGGGATGTGGAGAGCTGGGTGAACGGGAAAGCAAGAGTGCAGGGGATTTAGGGAAGGATGGAGTTGGAGAAGTCTGTGAGACACTGAATGAATATGAAGGTTTAGTTGCCGAGCTGCCTTGAGTTTGGGGTGAGGGTAACGGCGCCCCTTCCCCAAGACAGGCTGCTCCTTTAGGACTTCTTTTTGGGAAGGCAGGAGACCAACGATGGGCTGCACCAGGGCTGCCACCCTCATATCCCGGGGTGAGTTTACGGGCTTCCTGGCGTCCAGCAGGGCTGGACATGGAAATGTCTAGCAGGTCAGAGGAGTCATCCGAATCAAGTAGAGAGCGAAAATATCCTGCAAACATTCCCTGAGACTCTTCAGCACTGCACACCCCTCTCATACCGGGGCTGTGGTACATCCCACCCTTACTAGCCTCACTGCTTTGAAAACTTCCACGAGGGGAGCAAGGACTCTGGTAGCTACTTGTTTTCTCATGAATGTCTCTGTCACCTTTCCCTATCCAACTACTGTTCTCATTTTGCCAGTCATGCTCTTGGGCACCTGCACAATTTTTTGAAACCCCATTCTTTCGTGCCCGGCGTTTTTTAACCTTCTCACCTTGCACAGAGTCACCTAAAGCTGCCCTACTTATTCCCCCAGCGACACCCTTGCCTCTTTTCCGAGGAGCTCCTGGTTCAGATGCGGGGACCTTACGCTTTTTGCCAATCGTTTCAAAGAAGTCACTGAATGACCTCTTAAAAGAATCAGAGGATCCAGCTGCTCCCCCTCCTCTCCCCCCCATACAGCCTGCACGGCCACCTCTTCTGCGAAATCCTGTGAGACGGTGCAAAAGAGTGGAAAGGGATGGATTTTCTGGTGGTATGTGGAAAGTCTCAGGCTCTGTCGGGGTCCAGCAGCGTGGAGGGGAGCAGCGGCCTGTGCTGGGAGGTTGTCTGTTCAAGAAGGCCAGTTTGGAAAGGACATCTGCATATTCTACTTTAACATCATTGGTATCGTTAACATACGAGGGCTGTGGAGATGGTAGCTTTACTGTTCGCCGCCTTCGAATTTTTTTGGGCTCTGCTGCACTGGCTGCTCCTGCTCTGGTCTCATGCATGTCAGGTTGTCCTGGTAATGCCTGTTTTGGGGGGCGTCCCCTGCGTCGCTTCAAGATTACAGGAAGCTCTCCCGGTGGGAACATTACCATCACACTCTTTCCATTGTTTTTCATGCGGAGAAGTGCGGTTGGCTCTCTGGAAACATTAGCTCCTGGCTCACCTCCGACACCCCTTTCGGGCCCCTCTCCTGTTGTGGCCCCTTCTCCATGGGCAGGAGCACACACCGGCTCCAGGGATGAAATCTTGTAGCTTTTCTGTCGTCGGCTCATATGAACAGGTATTCTGGCTACTTTAACCACAATCCTTCTCACACCCGAATAACGTCCCTGTCGCTTCCCTCTAACTGCGTGGTGAGCGACAATGCCCTCTCCTTCTGATGTTCTCAAGCTATGATTTGGGGTAACACTTGCTGATATATCTGGCGATGCTAAAACCTCAAATGATGAGGCAGCAGCAGCACACACCTCTAGGGGATGCTCCTCTATCGGCCTTATTTCCTCCGTTCTCCAGTCTCTATTCTCCTCTTCTTCATCATCCTGTTGGTCCAATTCCCTTTTGAACATACTTTCCTCAGCAGCTCTACGTAATCGGGACGATTTTCGAAGATGGCAGGGGAAACGCGGTCGGCCAGAGCTACGTAGGGTGTACTTCCTTTCAGCCTCCACAGAGGTCACGACAGTGGATTGGCCTGTTATACAAACTTGGTCTGGGTCAGTGGTGCAATCCATTTCTGGCTTACATGTTGAATTAAGTTCTGTCTCCTCCTTAGGTAAAGAGGAAGGGTTGTACTGAGGAGATGACTGAGGAGTCTTTGGGGGAGGAGTGCTATGTAACAAAGGGGCCGACTGAACTTGTACATTATGCGTTTCAGTCTTTGAAGGTAAAGACAAGTCTTCGGGGATAAGGGAGGGGTCCTGCTCGACAAGTGAGGAGCCAGTGTCTGTGGGTGTGCGCTTGTGTGTTAGCGTGCTTGTGTCCATCCACATATGTGTATCCATTGGAATGTGTGTATGCGGCTGCATGTGTGTGCTTGACTGTGAGTGTTGGGGTGTGTGCATCTGTGGTTGTGTGTTTTGCTGAATGTGCATTTCTTGCTCCACATATTCTGTCTGCCGACGTCTCCTTGCCCTACGTTGAAGTTGCTCTTCATGGCTCCGCAGACCATTAGCTAAAGAGGGGGGTGAATAAAAGCTGTAATGTAGTGAGCTGGCTGGAGTGGAGTCGGTGGGTCCTACAGATGTGCCCCCAGGCTCTTCATCCCCCTCCCATAGAGAGGGGCCCTCATCATCACTGCAGTCTTTGTCAGCCAGTGCCTCACAAGTCAAGCGAACACCTCCAGAGCGCAGGCGACCTGACAGACGGCTCATTACCCCCAAAATTGCAGATCAGGATCTCCGTATTTATGTATATGTGTCAGTGACGGTTCAGTGTTAGGTTTAACTGGGTAAGTTGGGTCCAGTTCAGCAGGTAAGATGTTTGATCTCGTTCCTCTCACAATGTTATACTTGGACAGAATGAATTGGACCATCAGACTTCACACAGTCCCAGTTTTCAGGAGTGCAGTTATTTCCTAAGGAAAAGGTTACAAAACACACAAAAAAGACATACAGTTGAGAATTGAAAACAATTACTGTACAACATGCTACTGAAATAACTGCAGTTGTTCTTACCATGTCTGCTGCTGTGGCCATGCTTTGTGTTATCCCTGTGGGCGAAAGGACACTTGTCACTATGGCAATACAGTTAGAGAACAGTTGTAACCATGGCAATTGAATATGAGTGGAACGGTAACCATGGTTACATAGTTTTTCTTTCCAATGCAATAGATTGCAGGCCTCACTATGGCAATACGACATATGTCTCAGTGGATAGGCAACTGCTTTACATGCTCTACGCTTGACAATTTAAAGCATATGTAATAAACTTTTAGTGCAAAAAAAAAAAAACAGTCACTCACAGACAGTCTAGCACACTGTTTATTGTCTGTGATCTCTCGCAATAATAAACAATCACTTTAATTTTTGTAGAAAATTTATGAATTAACAGGAAGGAGAGAATTAGTAACATCATTTAAAAAAACATGTTGAAAAATGTCCAAACCAGCCATTGCATTGTGGATGTGTCATGAGGCCTGGCTCTCATTGTTTTAAAAAGACATGACAACTACCACATATATTGATATAAAGTAACATTAAATGTCTCTGCCATGAAAACTAGGTTTCAGAAATGTCTACATTGTAACTAAACCAGTAAACAAATATGGAATATAGTTACATTTAAAAGGCAATATCTTAATTCTAAAGACTATATTATTCAGCTCTCACTAACAAAAAACCTATATACACATAAATATATCAAACACAGTAGTGAGCTACACACAAAATATGACCTCTGAGAAAAGGCTAGAATCAATAAACAATGCAAAGAAGTTGGGACGTGGCAGCAGGGGGCAGCAAAGGGACGAAAGGCAGGGGATGTGGAGAGTTCAGGAAGACATGGATGGATGAAAGAATATGTGAATGGACTGAAGAAGAAGAAGAAAAAATACATCCTGAAAAATGAGGGGGAAAAGACAACACTCTAAAAAATGCTGTGTTGTTTCAACCCATTTTTGGGTCAAATATGTACAAACCTAAATGTTGGGTTAAAAATGTAATTAAAAAATTTAACCCAACGGCTGGGTTTGACCATATTTGACCCAAAATTGGGTTGAAACAACACAGCATTTTTTTAGAGTGAATAAGACAAACAAGACGAGAATATATAAAAAAATATATATATAAAAAAAAGTAAAGTTGTCATATAATTTACTCCTATCTCTCAAAATTAGATATTTGGCATAATAAAAGTAGATGCTGTATATACTGCCATGCATGAAAAAAATACACTTGTGTGCTTTATTCCAAGTCTTCTAAAGCTAATATATTTCTTGGTGAAAATGTTAATTTTTAGATGAACAATTCCTTTAAGAATGGCACTTCATTTGGAATAAACATTGTCGTGATGCAAGTAAGTCCAGCGGCTGGACTCTCTCACACACAATACACTTCTATCCATCTCTCAGTCGGTTCCACATGGTTTTTATTACTAACTGGCAACGATAAGGAAAGTGCCGAAAGAGAGCGAGAAAGCGAACCAGAAACATGTGCTACAGTACATGGTGCCGAACAAGCTGCCACACATTCTTGAAGACACGGATACAGAGACACACAAACTCACAGTGATTTCTGCTGAAAATTAACAAAAGTTCTTAGTCTCCACAATCCTTCATTTCACTACAAGAAACTGTCTTTTGATGCACATCATTATTTCTTCCACCTAGAAAACAAAACTGCATTTTCCCTGCACACTTAATATTCTGTGACACAAACAAACTCGCAGCAATCCAGTGTTCAGAGCCATGGATGAGCTTCCCACACTACGGTACTGCCAGTTTGGCCTGATCTTCTTGTGCTTTAATTCTCCCAGATTTCAACACTGCCTGCTCACGGTTTTCTGGGAGATTTAGATCTGAACACATTTCTGTTTGCTTCAGAACAATTAGTGTGTGTGTGTGTGTGTGTGTGTGTGTGTGTTTGTGTGTGTGTGTGTGTAGGCCCATGACCTTCACTCAGTACCAAGTTTCTGACACTTCTTTGTAAAGTGCTCGCCAGTCTTTGCTTGACATCTTAAAACCACGCACATGTTCAGAGTATCCAGCGCAAAGGGAAACAAAACAGTTCAAAGCATCAGTGAACTCTCTTGTGTTCGACTCTTCTCCTCTCTGAAAGCTTCATTTTGTTGTCAGTAAACATAGGGATGATGTGCCGAGCCAAAAAGGTCTGATTTGCTCATCAGAAGCAGTTCTGCTAAAGCATGTTCAGGTGTGTGTGTGTGTGTGTGTGTGTGTACGTCTCTCTCCTCTTATATTACCCTTTCACTGGGCTGGCTATAGCTTGAGTTTGAAGGACAACTTAATCTGTGTGCCAGCTGAAGATGATTTTTCTATATCTGAAGTATTCTGTTGTGAAATCACATCCTGTGATGTTGACTATAGGTCTTAATCTTTTTGACACCATATTGAACAGTAAAAACAGGAACATCAATGTCTTCGAAGATTGCCAGACTTGGGTCGGCGCCGAGAGCCTCGTGGGCAAGTGCGCCAACATGTTGCGCTTCGGGCGACCCGAGTTCGAGTCCCGGCTCGTGGACCTTTCTCGATCCCATCCCCCCCCCACCTTGCTTTCTGTCTAGATACTGTCCTATCCAATAAAAAGGCAAAAACGTCAAAAATAAATCTTAAAAATCCATCTATTGATCCATCTATTGATAAATCCATCTTGCCATCTATTGGCTATCTGATTTTCTTTCTGTTTTACATGCTTATTGTACACATGGACTCATAGCAGGATTAGTATTTTATACTGCATTTTATTTTGTATTGTAAAAAAAAAAAACTTTGGCTGTAACTATTGTTAATTTTTCTTCTTTTTTTACGTTTAACTTGATTTGATTTGTATACTTGATTTCATTTTCTTGTCGGATGTTCTTTTTGCATAAAAAAGAAATTCGAAATAAATAAATACTATATATTTTATAATAACTATAACTATAATTTTATTTTGTATTGCATTCCTGCAATGTATCACAAATGACTTCACTTAAACAAAACAAAAATCCTGAATTAACTGATTCGATCAAATAACTTCAACGAACAAACGAATTACTATGAACATTAATATGCTACAAATGAATGAATCAATCAGCTTTTTATGTTTTGTTTTGATTTGTTCCCTTGCCAAGATTTCATTGGAAGATTATTTGGGTGTATTATTTGGAAAAATCCTTTGCATATAAGATGTTATTTCATGAACTAAAAATGTAAATTCTGTCATCATTTACTCACCCTCATGTCAGTCCAAACCTGTATGTCTTCCTTTCACTGGCTTTCAATGTTCAAACACACATTTCTCTAAATATTTTCTTGTGTTTTGCAGAGGAAAGACTGTCGTCCAGATCTGGAATGACACGAAGGTGAGTAAATGAAGACACTGACCGGTTCCAATCCCACAAGACGTCCGTTCGTTCATCCCCGAAACACAAATGGAGATACTTGTAATGAAATCTGAGAGATTTCTGTCCTTCTATTGAAAGTCTTTTTTCACACAATTCAAAACGTTCAGAAAGAGATTGTAAAATAAATCCATATGAATCGAGCAGTTTAATTTTTGATAAAAGCTTAATTAAATCTGTTCATCATATAAAGCGATTATGTCTCTTCTTCAGAAGACATTGATTAAATGCTCGATTCATATGGACTTCTTTTACGATCTTTATGAACGTTTTGAAATCTTTCAATGAAAATGATTTGACTTATTTGTTGAACTATCCCTTTAAGTTGTGATTCCAACTACTTGAGTCAAGTCTAGTCCACATAGCGAAGAAAATCAATCACGTTAACACGCATGTGTGTTTGTGTCTTAAATCTCAGGCTTACATCTGCATATCCTGACGCAGAAGATGTTGTCCGAGGGTCACACGAGGTTTCGCACACAAACAAATATAGCTTTTAGATCTGCTACTTCACCCTTAAATTGCATCTCTTTAATTCTCTCACACTTTAAATTTGCTTTCCGTCTCCTCCTCCTCCCTCTCTCCTTCTCTTTCTCTAATTAATACCGCTCATTAATTAAGCATCAGTCTCACAGAAGACAGGAACAAGCACAACTGCAGAACAGCACTTTAATTACAGTCACGCACACACACACACACACACACACACACACACACACACACACACACCGAATCGCTCACACAGAGTCCCTCAGATATTCACACACATTCCTTCTCCTAAGCGTGAGAGAGAGAGAGAGAGAGAGAGAGAGAGAGAGATAGAGAGAGAGAGAGAGAGAGAGAGATTGAATGTCTGGAGCTTCTCCTACTCTTCTCTCTGGCACCATCACATATTTGCCTGCCAGGACAGACTAGTGAGCTGGATTAAGTCAGCGATGAGTGTGTGTGAAGAGAGAGAGAGAGAGAGAGAGAGAGAGAGAGAGAGAGAGAGAGAGAGAGAGAGGTTAGCAGTGGTCTGCTCGCTGTATTAATTAAACGTGGCTTTCACTCTTTCTAAACCTATGGCGTGTGTTAGAAGTTAGATTCATGAAACGAGGAATCCTGATGTTTGTAGTTTACAGGTTAACGGTGAATGGAACATGAAGCAATATCATTTTTGTAATATTTTGCTTCTAATGGGATGCATTCAAAGAAAGTTTTTTGTTTAAAATCATTTTAAAATGTGTAATTTAATGTGTAACTTTGCCATTGTTTATGAAATTGACTAGCAATTTCTACCACTTTTTCAGTGTAATATTTATTAAAAGTCTCAAGTTTACAAATTTTTAAGACTGCTCAAAAATAATAACAATGTAGTACCATATTGGATATTGACAGACATAAGAGATTTAGTTTTTATCGCTGTCAGTCAATATTTAATATTTAATTGTGCATGTTAATTTCCATTATTTATATATGACATTTGCCATCGCTCACTTCAAGTCAATATTTGAAAACAATAATAAATGAATAACACTGTTCAATGTAATCAAATCTCAAAATGAATATGCCTTTTTCATACGGTTTCATACATGCCTAAATTCAGTTTTATGAAGACATGTGATCATTATGATGATAATGATTGGTTACTTATAATTTAATAGATCATTAAACTCATTATCTGCTAGAATTTTAATATCGATGCATCCCTATTTTCTGTTGATTGGCTATAAATATTATTACAAGTAACAATAATAATCACAATTTTTTAAATCAGTTAAAAATGGAGACAAAAGCAGCCGTGAAACATTCTCCGCTGACGTTGCTTTTGGACAGTGTAACTTCAGAAAGATGAGTGGTTTACACACAATTTGATCTCGTATTTGTTTATGCTTTGGCTATTAATTATATTCTCTACATTTGAAGATAATCCACGCCTTAAACCCTCTCTGCCGGTTCACCTTTTTTCTGTATTTGAATCAGAATGCGTTTAACTTCTCTTCCCGCAGCCTCCCTCCACGACTGCGCTCTCCATTCTCCACACACGTTTTGTCTCTTTCTTTCTCCAATCCTTTTAACTGCTGCAATGCTCCCCAGGGGACGCACACAGCTGCTAACGTTTAGCCAATCACAGAGCTTTCCTTTAGATGCACTGTCCAATGACAGACATGCAGATCTACATTGATGCCCACCTGTCCAAAAACCAGCCATGCTGTAAACAAATCCCACTGCACAAAACCAGATTATCTGTTGACTCATCCTGCAACGAGATTTGAATGCTCAGAATGTTATTTGTTTTAGATCTCATGAAATTGTCATGAAACCAATCACAGCCTAAATGACGACCAGAAAGCAAAATACATCAGACATAAAGGAGAAATAACTCACAAGCAACATGCAAATCGTATAAATAAGCAAAGATACACTCTAGTGCAAGTACTTTTTCTCATCTGAACTGTATGAAATAGATTATGGCATTCAGACACAACGAAAGCTGAATGATGCAGGAATTAGAAACACTTGGACACTCAGAAGGAAAGGTTCTATATAGAACTTTAAAGGTTCCGTCCGGCGCTTCATAGAACCTTCAGGGGATCAGATTATCTGTTATCTATTATCTGTATGGATTTAGTTTTAATACAATTTTATGAATTAAACTGCTTGTAAAAAATACTTGAATCACAAGAAAAATTGAAATAACCTATTAAACATGAAAAGTATTATGCAATAATTCTCCTTAGAAGCTTTTTGTCATAAAGGGTTCTTTCAAAATGATTCTCTACTGAACACAATTGAACCTTTTTCTCAAAGAGACGGACTCCTGCCCGAACACACTCATGGACGCATACATGCACTGTCTGTTCTGTATCTCACATCCAACTTTTTTTTTTTTTTTGAGTGAGACATGTAAGTATGTTTGCAAAAGTGTTTGTGCTGGGATGTGTGTCTGTTTACACTAGTGCTAAAGGGTGTGTGTGTGTGTGTGTGTGTGTGTGTGTGTGTTTACAGAAGTGTGTGTCTGTGTGTCAGTGGGTGTGTTAGGGAAAAGCACTCACTGAGTTCAAATGAGAGTGCAGTTGTTGCTAAGATACAGGCAGCAGCCCGACAGTGTGTGAGAGCGAGTGACAGAGAGAGAGAGAGAGAGAGAGAGAGAGAGAGAGAGAGAGAGAGAGAGAGAGAGAGAGAGAGAGAGACAGAGACAGAGAGAGAGAGAGAGACAGAAAGTTAGAACAAGACAGGAGGAGAAAGCTTAGAGTGGAGAGAAAGAGAGAGAAGGAATGGAAAGAAGGGAAAGAGAGATAGAGATAGAGTCAGAGAGAGTTAGAGAGAGAGAGAGAGAGAGAGAGAGAGAGAGAGAGAGAGAGAGGTAGAAGTGGGTCATAAGATCCACAGAGACACTCCAGTGACACTCTGCAGAAACACAGCTGTCATCTCACACACACACACACACACACACACACACACACACACACACACACACACACACAATAGCTCTGTTACAATAGCACTTAAAACCTAGTCAGCGTCCCGACTGGAATCTCAGGCCAGGGTTTACAAACTTTTTCGTGCTAAAGAGCCCAAAACATGATGATCCCCTGATGTTCTGTATATGAAGATATGAAGACAGCTAGACCTATTTACTCTGTCTTTATAATATATATATATATATTTCCACACAATTAAGAACATGATTTTTTTTCACAAGTATTACTAAGAGAAAGAAAAGAAAGTACAGGTGTGAATGACACTCATAAAGTGTGATCAAAATGATGTGTTAGACATATTTCACTAATCTCTGAATTTCAATAATCTCACACTTTATGCCTAAAAATATATTTCTTTCTCCCTCTTTCTTTCAATGATTTGATAACCATGTAGTAAGTGATTGATTTGGAAAGCTCAACAGGAACTTGATGTGTCATACAAATAGCGTTTCAATTTCATTTAAAAGCGGCTCGAGAGGAACGACACTAAGCATAAATATAGTTCAAAAGTTGGGGATCAGTAAGGATATTTTAATGATTATGAAAAAAAATACAGTAAAAAAACAGCAATATTGTGAAATTTTATTACAATTTGAAATAACTGTTTTCTTTTTTAATATATTGTAACCGGTAATTTATTCCTGTGATCAAAGCTGAATTTTCAGCATCATTACTAATGTAATTGAAACCAAATGTGAGTCAGTGTATGAATTTTAAGTTATTTTTGAACAAGTTTTCCACATTTTTCACTGAACTCATCGCAATATTGGTAAAAAATAAGAATAAAAAAGTAACTAATGACCATAAAATTCATCACACTAACTAAAAGCGGTCTGTTTTACACCCATGGGTTAGGGCAATAGGGAAGAAAAGATATCCCCATACGGAAATGTAATATATGACATATATGTCCCTATATAGTGACGCCGTCATATATGCTAAACATAAGACAATATATTGCTATCACATATATACATATCTCTACATATATGTTGATATAGGTTTTTAACATATATAAATTTGCCATATTAAATGAGTATATTGACATATATTAATATGATGTATATGATTATTATTTATATAATACTGTATGTTTTGACCATATATGTCACCGATATGTTTAATTTATATATGCCAAACTATTTACTATTTAACTATTTATTTCAAGTCTACAGATCAAGTCTACATATCCACATTTAATTTCAATTTCTATCTCATTTTCAAATCTTTTATAAATAAAATGTTTTATTTATTATTATTTGACCTCTTCTTGACCAGCTCATGAAAACAAAACAAATACTACACAAATTCTATTTGAAAACTGATAATTATGTGACATGTATATAAAAAAACACTATTATACATACATAAAAATATATGGGCTGGTTTTATGTCAATTGTTCCATTTTCTAATAAGTTTTATATGTGCACTCTAAAAAATGCTGGGTTGTTTTAACCCAATTTTGGGTCAAATATGGACAAACCCAGCCATTGGGTTAAATTTTTAAATTGCTTTTTTTATCCAACGTTTGGGTTTGTCCATATTTGACCCAATATTGGGTTAAAACAACCCAGCATTTTTTAGAGTGTGGGCATATATATTTAATATATGTATATTTCATATGTGTACATATATTACATTTCCTTATGAGTGTCTCATGCCGACTTCCTCATGGTTTTGGAACAGAGTTGCTGTCTCTCTGGTTTCCCTTCTTCGCTTTCAATGCCTCCGTCATTCCTCAGCTTCTCAAACTCAGTTCTTCCTCCTCCTCATCTGCATTCTTAATATCTCCCGCGTCTCTGCCTTCTCCCTCTCTGTAACCTCTCATTCCCTCCTCCTTTCTCACTCGCTCCCTCTTTCACTTTCTATTACCCGAACGCTCTCTCTTGTCCCCAGCTGCAGGAAATTCCTTATAATCTTCATCACCAGAGACTGCGCTCAACGCTCGGCCCTGCCAAAAACACACACACACGCACAGCACACACACACACACCTATCTTACTTCTCCTTCTCGTCTTTCCTTGTTACTTTCCGCTTTCCTCATTTTCTTGCGCTCATATGTTATTTTGAAGAGGAGCGGAGACTCACTACACACTCCTGACCTCCGCTTGGTCACATGACCACAACACCAGCTGGAAGAGGCAGGCGTGAGTGAGGCACGTGTGTATTCTGGTCATTTAGGCCTTGTTTACAGCTGGTATTAAGATGCGTTTTGGTGGATCGGTGTTTAAATCCGTCTCTTTTGTCCACTTTCAACCACTTCTGTCCTGATTTCGTCGAGGGGAGGGTAAATGTATGGGCTTTTTCAGATCTTTTGATCCAAAGGATGAAATAAGCTCACGCAATTTTCACATGAACAGACCCGGAGACGACGGAAAAACATATAGAGCATCAGCTTTCATTTCTGCTCTGACAGACACAAGACCAGCCGAATGCTGTGTGTGTGTGTGTGTGTGTGTGTGTGTGTGTGTGTGTGTGTGTGTGTGTGTGTGTGTGTGTGTGTGTGTGTGTGTGTGTGTGTGTGTGTGTGTGTGTGTGTGTTAGAAATCAGGAATGGTGAGAGAACAGTGTGTTTGGTACGTTTTTCATCTTCAAACCAAACTCGTCTCCAGCTGATAAAGTTTGAATCCCGTCCAGCTAGAGCGCTTCCCGTAATGTTTAATGTTCAGTAGACGGAGAGTAGACGGTCTTCTGTGTCTGTTTGAACACATTCGACCACATGAGCGTTTACACTACGAAAGTAATCCGGTCTAATGTGATTTCGACTACATCTGGAAGTGATCGAAAGTGGACAAGCTCAAAACGTTTTAGACCCGTTTACACTGTATTTAGTGCCGTCCACTTGTGATCCGATCGACCAAAACGCATCTTAAAACCAGGTGTAAACAGAAGAGTTTTCAGTAATGGATATTCCTGTATGGCATGTGCAGCTAAAACCCAGTTAGCACTGGTCCTTCATACTTCAGATATGGACAGAGGTGGACAAAGTACACAACTTCCTTACTTGAGTAAAAGTACAGATACTACTGGTCAAATATTACTCGGTTACAAGTAAAAGCTGTAAAGACCGATTTTTACAGAAGTACTCGTTTTTAAAAGTACTTAAGTATACAAGTAAATGTCAATGCATTATTTTATCATTGTTGGATGTAATACTTACAGTATCTTATGCCTCTGAATCTATGCCTACCCTCATATCAATATCACATTTATTTCTATAACACAGTTCCAGTCGTGGGATTGAATAAGTCACTCAATAACGTCCACAATGGTTTCGGACACACAAAGGGCTGTTCCCAGTTTTTTGGCTTTTAGTATGAATATGTTAGCCTTGTTATCTATAAGCTAGTGTGCTCCAAAACAATGACAAAATGCGCATTTAGAAGACCAAACGCAACGTTGAAAATTAAAATCATGTTGATGTCAGAATCCAATGTCAGATTGACGTTGATCTCCAGTTGGACAGACGTTGTATTGTGGTTGAAAATCAGTTGACGTCAGAAACCAACATCAGTCGAGTTCTGACGCCAACCAGACTTTCATTTCCAACCAAAATGCAACCCAAATCACCCCTGACGTTACTACTCTCTACTCGAGGACCTGGACAGAAATGTAGTGGAGTAAAAAGTATGATTTTGTCTTTCAAATGTAGTGAAGTTAAAGTAAAAGTTTCCAGAAAAAATAATACTCAAGTAAAGTACAGATACTCAAAAAGTGTACTTAAGTACAGTACTCAAGTAAATGTACTTTGTTACTGTCCACCAGAGGTATGGAAAATGGAAAATGCTCAATAAAAAGGGTATGAAAGTTGTGGAAAGGTAAGAAAACAGACCTACACTCAATCTTCCTTTATTTTGAATCATAATCACAGGTGTGTGTGTCGCGCAAACAGTCGAACCGTTTACTGCACTTTGTTATTCTTCTGATTGTTCGCTGCTAATGAATTTGAAGTATTGCACATTTACTGTAAATGGTTTAAAAATATGTTGGATGCAGATGAATGGACATTAAAATGTGAGCATGAAGACAGACAAAAGAGTTCAGGACACTCCCAAACATCTTCTTTATCATTAGGGAATATCATGAACAAATCAAAGAAGTTTTCATAGGCTATACAGTACTAACAAATATCAACAACGGAGCATTTTAATGTTTCAGAGCTAATTATGTTCTTATGAAAACTGATGACAAATATTTAAAGGATCTTCTAAAGCCCATCATATTTTCACTACTATTAAATGTCACCTATCGGTTTAAAACACACGTAAGAAAGGAGAATACTTTCCTGTCCATTCTTCTTTGAATATCTGGTTTTCATAATCATCTTTTGTTTATTTGAATAATCCATCGAGCCATGATCAGACGCACTACTGTCACGGCTTCATTATTTTCATATTATGAATATATATATTTAATTTTCATATACATTACATTTGGAGAAGACACAATGGATGTGCGCTTAAACGGTGCATATTTATGTCTGAGGGTCACTAGAGTAGATGAAATATGTCCAGAAAAAGATTATACTGTTAAAAACCCTGTAACACCTTTGGTGTTCCCTGTCAAAAATAACCGGCCTTTCAAAAATTCTGTGTAAATCGCTTATTATGCTATACAGGTGAAACTCGAAAATTTTTAATTTGGTGCAAAAGTTCAATTATTTCAGTAATTCAACTTAAAACGTGAAACTAATGTATTATATAGACTCGTTACGTGCAAAGTGAGATATTTCAAGCCTTTATTTAGATGATTATGGCTTACAAATAATAACTTTAAAATTTTTAATTAAATTCTAATTTCAGTTAAATTTTCATGTTGAGTTTACTTAAATGTACACTTGAAATCAACACTAAGTTAAGTGAACTTTATTGTTTAAGTACATTAAATAATCGTCAAGTTTGGTGAACTAAACTATTTAAGTCAAGTCTACATAAGCACCAAGTTAAGTAAACTTAAATATGCACGTTTTGGGAGACCCTATTACTCAATTAAATTGAGGGAATGAGTTTACTCAAATCAATTGAGTTCAATCAACTTATTAGGATTTTCAGTGTATGAAAACCTTTTCACAATATTCAAATTTTGAATTTGCGGTTTTCATAAGCTGTAAGCCATAATCATCAAAAGTATAACAAATAAAGGCTTGAAATATCTCACTTTGCATGTAATGAGTCTATGTAATATATTAGTTTCACCTTTTAAGTCGAATTACTGAAATAAAATAACTTTTTGCACCATATTCAAATTTTTCCTGTTTCACCTCACCAAATATTGGATTCAAATTTTATTTACCGTGGTGTTTGCTTATCTCAGTCATACATATTAGTATTTCTGCTGTTTTACAGTATTACTACACTCTAAAAAATGCTGGGTTGTTTAATCCCAATTTTGGGTCAAATATAGACAAACCCAACCGTTGGGTTACATTTTTAAATTAAATTTTTAACCCAACGTTTGGGTTTGTCCATATTTGACCCAAAATTGGGTTGAAACAACCCAGCATTTTTTAGAGTGTATCAGTCAAAACAGCGATTGGATGGAAATCGATAGGAGGGTGTTCCTCCTCATGAATAATACGAGCCTACGAATGCTCTTTGTACTAAAGCTGAACGATAGTTTATAGTTCGGATATAAACACTGATGTCTACAGTATAGAGATCAAAATAGAAAGCAACATGCGTTAAATAACGATTGTATCGTTACACCAGGAGGTGGCGACAACAAGTGACCATGTATTTGTCATTGAATCATTCATTCAAAAGATGCATTTAAAACTGCTGATTCATCCAATAATGAAACAAGTGAATTATGAGTGAGTCATTGAATCATTCATTCAATTTGAATGAATGATTCAATGACTCACTCATAAATGTGTCTCAAAAATGT